>NC_087476.1:13455721-13757993 GCF_036417665.1 Passer domesticus | reverse complement strand
TAAGATAATATTTCTTTCTCAAAAGATTTCTTCAGAAAATATTAATAGATGTTCCAGTACACTTGACAATTTTTACACAAACTGTAATTTTTTGGAATATAAACAATGAATTGCACAAAGAAGGCATAGAAGCACAGGCTTGAAAGTGCCTTCAGGAGATGATTTGGTCTGTATCCCTGGTCAGGGACATAACCAAATGTGTCTAGACCAAATGCTTTTGTCTGTTATTGACTGAAGATGCCTGTTCAAAATAACAAAAATTGCACAATATCCATAGGTAATATGTATAATGACGATTTTCTAATATATATCAAATATTTTTAATTGCTTTAGATTTTTTTATTACTATTATTATGCACGTCTATCATTGGTGGATATAAATACATATTTTAACTGTTTTGTAGGAATATCTTTAATATATTTGAATATTAGTTATATTCTTAAACCCCTTTCCCACTCCTTCATTTGTAATCTTTTCTAAATTCATTTTAGCAACAGATCAATGTTTATTATCAGTTTTAACAGCCTGTTAAAAGCAAACAGGCAGTTTGCTTTTTCATAACTCTTTTAGTGAAAAAATCATCCCTCCCCAAAGTGTTGATAACCTAGATAAGAGATCAAATTGTGTCCTCCTTATTATGGTCATATCTCGAGGCAGGAAAAACTGACACTTTACAGGAGTCATTTAAAGAAGCCAAATGTCCAAACTGTGTTGCTGCTAAAACCTTAAGAAGGATATTAAGTTTTCACTTGCATCAGGCTGATAAAACAGCTCAAAAGATACTGATGGAAAAGAGGAAATGTATCTTTGGTACCAAAATGATCCATTATCATTCCTTTAAATTAAACACCAAACCTTAAATAGAAAAATAAAATTTTGATCTTGCTACTCCATCTGTAGCTGTAATTTATCTATCTATTGAAATGCCTTATCCATTGTTTGGCTAGTTGGACAAATTGTCAAATATTAACTACTGCTATAATTTCTATGAACTACTGATATAATATCAGCTTTTAATTTGCATTACAGGTAATTATAAAATTGTCATTTCTTTGAGTAAATGCATTCCCAGTGTACAGTTTCTGGACTTTTTATCTGCACATTGTCACATGTTTCTATAGAATTTCATAATGAATTCTTCACATGAGAAGATGCAGAAATATCTGTAACTATACTATGGATGCAGTTACATTAATGGAAAAAGATCTGTCCTCACAAGTTAACTGCACTTCTTTGTCCCCAAGAAAGTCTGCATTCCTTAAGTTACAATAGTAAAAGACCTTTTTTATTATTTATTTTTAGAATTAATTCCAATCTCAAGTATTTTGGAATCTAAAACCAAACTATTAAATAGACTTTTCCAAGATTAATTAGCCCTAGTAGCTGTTGTTTCAATTGCTTTATGATTTTAACGTACATAATGGTTGTTGTGGCTTTTGTATTCTCAACCAAAAAAAATCAATTTGTAATATCACCTGTCTTTCAAAGTGCCTGTAGATTTTCTCTTTCAAATAAATACACATGAATTGATTTCTACATTGAAAATACTACTGTTTTAAAAATTTGAATAACTGTGATACAATAACATGTCTGGAAAGAAACAGCAGGTATTCCAGGAGATTTGATACAGGATTAGTATTCAACTTCACAGCTATGTTAGTTTCTCACATTTTAAACCATGACAGGGTACCTCTGGAAAAAAAGATTTTTCACTTGGTTAAGTGCCAAATTCTGTAATTAGACAAAATTTTATGATTGGAAATATAAACGTCAGCATGTTAACTCTTTTCTGATACTATTGTTCCTACTAAATATTTTAAATATATATATGTGTGTGTGTGTGTGTGTATAATTTCTAGTTCGCACATATATATCTCTATGTAGGCAGAGATATATATGTGGGACCTAGAAACTAAAAGACATTTACTGTTTTATCACAAATCAGTAATTTTAAATCATTTCATTAAAGGCTTTTGCAAAGAGCTGGATCAAACCTTTGCAGTGCAAGTTACATTCAACTTCATGTGAATTCATTTATTTTTTACTTCTCCACAGGTTTGTTTAACCTCCTGCTGAATACAGTGGGATACACCATCTGTTAAACTGGAGTCCAAGACTTCTCTCAATAGCAAAACTTTCCTAACATCCACATTCTAATTATCCAAATTCACATTAAAACATTTCTTCTGACTGTATTCCAGAGTATGTTCAGGGCCTTTGACTTCATCTACACTGGTTATGAAAAAAGCAAGATGCAGGGATAAAGAGTGGTATGTCATTTTCCTTCTTACTGAGCTGCTAATCAAAAAATGGCTGGGTTTTAGCTTGGATAAACAAACTCCCTCTCACCCTATGCCTGATCACAGAATCACAGAATCACAGAATAACAGAATCGCTTTGGTTGGAAAAGATTTGAAAAATCATCAAGTGCAGCCAATAACCCTGCACTACCAAGCCCACCACCACCAAATCATGTTCCTCAGCACCATTAACACATGTTAATCATTTTAAATGCCTCCAAAACTGCCGTTAACCAACAACAGCCAGCTTTAACAAGACAGCATGGTTTCACAGAAGAGTGGGGAATTTAGCTGCATTTGCACTTATCATGCTGTACTTGGAATCTCTGTTATTTTCTGATATGGTTTTAGCAAAGAAATTCTGAGATATAATTGATTTCTTGATTCTGAGCTCCAGTGTTCACAGGACACACAAAGCCAGAGTTATATCTGGACTGCAGTCAATGCTGCCGACAGACAATAAAAGAAGGGTCCTGGGCCCCACCCTACTGCCTTTTCAGGTCCTCTCCTCTTTGGTGATGGAGGAACTTCCAAGGGTTCCTCTTTTGACTTCAATGGATTTTTTATTTGAACACAAAATTTCAAAATCTTAAAGGACCATTGTTAAGAGGGGGTGAAAATATTTCCAAAACAAGACAGAGAACACTGAAGCAATCTCCTGGATGCCACTGCATTTACTTTGCTTTCAGTGCTAAAACCTATCTGTTTGTCTTGGAGTTAAAGACTGAAAACCCATGAATTTAATATCTCAAGCTGTTCAGCTAATTTCCTTGAAATATAGGCACCTATCCATGATGAAGGCAGCATTAATGACGTTAAAGCAATGAGGAGTTACTTACAATTATTAAAATTTGTTAAGACAAAAATAGTGTATTTGAAGCCAAGTGTTATTTGTTCACTTTTGTTCACATAAGACTCCTTTTTAAAATTGCTGTAAGGTCTAGTCCTTTTTAATCTTAGCAATTTTTAGTGCCTATCAGCTCTGTTGGCACCCTTTGGCAGAAGCTGTTAGCAAGCCCCAAAACTGCCCCCTGAAAATTGCACTGCAGACTGGGCAAATGTCTTTATGTCTACCTACATAACTGAAATGATCATCACTAACAGAGCAATAAGTACCTCCAATTTTTATTAATATGTTTTTGGCTAGCAACCTTTGACACGATCCATCCTAAGGACGTGATTCATGAAGGTTCTTTTTCACTGATCTCAGGGTGCAAAAAACTGACACGACAAGGGGATTTTTCAGTAAAATCAAAATAGATGTATTTTTATTGAATAGCCACAGCAAAGATGCGTTAGAGAGAAGGGGAATGAAGAAAAGGGAAAGAATAAGGAAAAGAAAAGAAGAGAAGAAAGGCAAGGAGGTGTATAGCTACCAGACGTGCAGATGACAAAGTCCCTCGAAGTCCGGTTGACAAAGAGCCTGTCGTCTTCATGTCAGGTGAGATCTCCAAGGTATCAGTCAGCTCTAACCTCTTTTATAGTCCTTTTGAAATGGGGGAAGGGGACACATTTCAAAATAGTCTATTGAGAAAGGGTACAAAGAGTCCATCAGTAGTCCATCAGCAGCAGGCGTCGTCAGCAGCAGACATTGTAGGTAAGAACCATGGTCTTCTCGGTCCAGTGGTCGCTTGCAAAACTTGCTTTGGTCCCCATGCACGCCTTCCCTCACCCTACGGTAGGGATTTCAGTCTCAGTCCTTTTGGGAAGAAGAGGGGGCTTTTCCATGTAGGGGTCGTATGTCTCAGTCCTTGAGGGAGAATCTTCTCCCATTTCAGTCCATCTGTCACAGTGGTTGGTGTACGGTGAATGGAGGGTCTTTTAATGGTGACCTCCGAGAAGGTCATTCCAGAGAGAAAGTCCAGCCAAGTCAGAAGGTTGGAGAAATTCCAGCACTAGCATTGCTAGGTGATGCAGGCGAAGGAGAGCACACTGGCCCTTCTTGGGCGCAGTGTTCCATGAGTTGAGCAAACATACCCATAGACAATAATTTGACTTGGTGGACCAGTCAGACCTGGATTTTCAGAACAGGATCTTTTCCTTTCCCTGGTGGTCTTGGCTTTCATGACGATCGAGAGGCAAAAAATGAGGGAAGTTTCGGACAGACACTCACAACCTTTTCTTCAAAATTATAGATTTTTGCAACATTTCTTGTCTTCATATTTGCTATAAGAATGTAATTAAACTGTATCTTAATTTCAACTCTGACAGACAATAAATTACAAGGTCCTCCATCAGTGGCCTCTAATTTAGAAGAATATTTTGACATTATATGGATTTTTGACTATGATTTGGAATCATAATAGATTTTTCATGCCTTAAGATCCCTTGGTGCCTTTTGTATCCCACCCCTCACAAGGAAGTAGTAATTTATAAGAGCATCGGTAGGAGAATTAGTCAGGCTAACTTTTGTGCTGACCACAGTTCTAGCTCAGAGACACAATCTGACATTGTGATAGATGAGATACAGCTTTTTCATTTGATGCACTGACAGTGTGAGAGACTGAAATAGTAAGGGTTAATGATTCAAATAATTGGCCATTTGCAAAACCAGAGGCTGTTTTGCTGACTATGTGCAAGGTAAAGGCCCAGGTGCAAAAGGAACCTGCAACCACCACTGGAGGTTTGTTGCTGGGATTTGAGCCAGATAAGTGAAGAGGCAGATCCTGTCAAGGTGCAGTAATGCTGTTTATCATACTAACATTGTCTCTTACACAACTGACTCAGGTGTAAAAGTCCCCTTCAGGGAAGGCCTCTCAACATTCACACATGGGCCTGAAGATATTAATTCCTTCTGATGGGTTCATATCCAGCTAAACTACTCTGTGTGAGAAGGAGCTGTCATGTCCAGAAGGTGTCATAAACCATAAAAGATCCCTCCCACACCTGGGCATTCAACCCGACCCTGAGCACATGAACTTTGTGCTTCATGGACTTACCCCACCCCTGAGGGATCAAGAGGCCACCATCACTTCAACAATCAAGTCTTGTCACTGGGCCCATGGGTGGTGATATCTTTCTACTTTTATGTTGTTATATTGCTATCAATAATGATATCCAAAAAGACTACATGCCTCTTTCCATTGCCAGAAAATTGTTTTTAATGAACTTTATCTATCTATCATATCTATCTATCTATCTATCTATCTATCTATCTATCTATCTATCCACCTGTCACTCAGTGTTGTTTCACTCTTTTCTGCCCTAAGGGATCTATTAACAAGAACGTCAGTTACTCTTGCCTTCAGGGGATGGGCCAAAACTGCTTTGGTCTGGATAACCAAGGGCATACTATTTTGCTAAAAAGCCACACATTTTGCTACAGATTCATTTGGCATATATTTAACATTTGCAAGGATTTATACTTAGAACCCAGAATTTTCTTGAAAGCAGTTCAGTAATTGATGTAAGGAATGGTTTTGAAATTATTATTCAGAGCTGGGTGCTAAGGCAGTTTTATCTGATCCTGAATAAAGAGAAGTGACCTTCCTATTGCATTTTGAAAAGTTTATCTTCTTCATTCCACTGCAGAAGAAAATAGTTCATGCAATAAAATCAGTTCATCACACTCTAGAATTATTAATATCCAGGCAGAAACTCTCTACAGAAACTAGGGAAAATCTAACTCTGATAAGGAACAAAGATCTTTCTAGCTTGGTTAATGTCTACTAAATATCTATTTAACCTACCTATACTGCGGATAATTTTTTTTGTGTTGAGTGTCTATATTGCCAAACCAATGACATCATCAAATGCCCTTCCTTTCTACCTCAAATGTTTTATATGATTTTTCGTGTGACGCTGGTATTGCATGATCTTATGGAATAGTGTTTCACTAACCATTCTGTTCTAATGTTACTTGTCTTTCTTTATCTTGACATTTCATCACTGCTGTATCCTATAAACTTTTGCCTTGCAGATGGTTTTGTATGCACATTAGCACATCTATGTTTCCTTCTAAGGCATCTTACTCAACCAGCATTCCTAATGCACATACGTCTTATCTCACCATGTAAGATTAATGACAAATTGAGTTGTACATGAATTAAAAAGTGTGGGACTATGTACAGCACAGAAAAGCCAACCTGAGTCACATGAAACTATATATAATCTATTCCAAACAGTATCTCGATATTTTTCCCTGCAAAGCTGGAAAAAATTATGCTGGAAGCAAGGGTTATAAGTAAAGGGACTGGAAGCATTAACATTTATTTGTGAGTTGTTTATTTAGCAACCAGCTTTTTTTTCCTGTGTGCATGATTTGTGAAGATAGTGTGGGGAAACAAAATGGATGACCTATTTCTATGATATACAGTTTTAGCAAGCATTTTGCAGAATAAGTGGAAAATTTACACTAAATATGGATAATGAAAATTGTGACCATAAAATTATTTCTATAAGCATCCATCTCTTAAAAATCTGCAGACAGAATTCACTTGAAATGTATTACTATAGGCAGTATTCATGTAAATACATTACTAAATATAATCACATTTTCTATGGCCTAGAAATTCCACATATGAAGATGAACTGAGCTCTCATAATTGAAATTCTTATGGGAGTGGGTTTGGCTCATGCAGTTTAATGTTTGAGCTGTTTTCACTTTGAAATCATAACCTTTTCTTCTTTCTTTCATTTCTTCTTTCATTCAAGAAGGGCTATATTTGATTGCTTTATTAAGTGAGATTAAAAACTCTTTTTTTTTTTTCTCAGTGTTCTACCATTTGAACGGCAGTTGATCCAGGAAAACTTGGGCAATTTGGAAGCACGGCTGCAGCAGTCTGATGTTCAAAACCACTCTAGAAGAAGAAATGGTTTTTCCCACCTTCATGGAGGAACTGGAATTCTGTGTCCAAGTATTCATTCTAGGAAGGGAAGAAGAGGAAAGCACTTTGGTGAAGTTGGTCATCCAGTTCCATGAGAATAGGTGGAAGAACAGATATCAAGCTATGCAGAAATTAGATGTGTTTTTGATTAAATCACATTCATATGTGTCTAGGATTGTCCCTGTCATTAAGATGTGAAGGAAATTCCATTGAGAATACTTAACTTATGAAATTACAATCTTTAGCATACAGGGAAAAAATAAAGAGCTATATTAATATAAACAGCAGTAATTGGACAATTCCATATAAATTAAATTTAAAATAACTTTTATGCAGTTCATGCTATAGTTGCCTTTGTCATTTGAAAATGTCAAATGTACACACAATTTTTAATGCTGATAGGGAGAGGGAGACCGGGAATTGACAGGTGCTGCTTTCAGATTTTTAAAAGATTTTTAGTAACTAATCACTAAAGCAGAAACTTGATAATGTAGACACATCATTTTCTGTGTTCAATTTTCCACATCATTTTCTGTGTTCTTGCAGTCTATTTTTGAAGACCGACAAACTAGAAAATATCACACTTCTTTGTATCAGATAGGTATTCAGAGTTCAAGCTCATTAATATTTTCCTTTTATAAAAGAAACCAGACTTATTCTAACACCCTTGTCAGCTGTCAAAGTCTTCATATGTTTCTATTCATTGGTCCAGATAAAAGCCTCAGATAGGTCCATTAATTTCAGTGAAATTGTGCAATTTATGCTTGCTTAATCCAGCTTGCTGCTGGAATAGTTCTATTCAGTTTTGCTGCAAATTAATCATAATTTCTGAAGAGAAAGGGAAGAGAAATAGCACCAGACACAGCATGACCATTCTGCCTCTAACCCAGACCAATATTTGCCTATGTTATAGTTACATTGTTTTATTTCCTCCATGCCTTTTATGTGGTTTTTTTCCCCTTTATATATGTCTTCAGAGCTGCCCTCGCTCTTCAGTTTTCTCAGCATGACTCTTCTCCATCTGACATTTCTGCCTGACACATTACATTCATGTGGATAATTTCTTACATGTGGTATCACAAACTAATCTCAAAACCTAAACTTATTTTCCATGTCATACTTATGGAATTTATTAGGAGGGTATAATTCTATACTGATATGACTTCAGAAATAGCACAGCAACTCTGTTGACTGATTTTTTTTTCTTTTTAGTAAATTATATTTAGTAATATAAATACATTTAATATTATTTTTACTCTTTCTACTAAACTGTCCACTAGATGGACAAAATCACAGTGAATATGGAGAACTGAAGTTAAAAGAGAGATATAACTCTGCAGCTGTCTAGTTTTACAAGTTATATTCAATGGAAGTTGACAAAGGGACCTTAATCCATCCTGCTGTTTGAAATTACTTTTCTGTCTTTTTATTTTTAATTGTCTTGTATATTCTCTTCTGTGCATTTTATACTTACATGTTTCTTTCCCTACTATTCACATTATTTACATTATATGCAGTAGATATTAGAGCTGTACTGTCAGTCTTTAGGTCATAACCCATGAAGATCACCTTATCCACTAGATATAGTATGGGTGGATGGTTACATGGATAAAAAGTGGTTGGAAGGTCAGATCCAGAAGGTAGTGGTCAACAGTTCAGAGTCCCAGTAACATCAGCGACAAATTCTGTCCCTCAGGGATCCATACTGAGACCAGTGTTGTTCGATACCTTCAGTGATGATGTAGATGAAGGGATTGAGTAACCCCTCAGCAAATTTAAAGATGGCACCAAGCTGAGTGTTTCTGTTGACACACCTGAAGGATGGGGTGCCATCCAGAGGGACCTGGACAAGCTTGAGAATTGGTCCCATGGGAATCTCATGAGATTCAAGAAGACCAAGTGCTGTCTGCAGCTGGGGCACAGAAACCCCCAGTACCAATCCAGGCTGGGGGACGAACAGATCCAGAGCAGCCTGGCTGGGAAGGACTTGGGGGTGCTGTTGGTGACAGCTTGGGCATGACCCAGCCATGTGCCCTTGCAGCCCAGAAAGACAAATGTGTCCTGGGCTGCATCCAAAGCAGTGTGGGCAGCAGGTGAGGGAGGGGTTTCTGCTCCTCTGCTCTATCCTGGTGAGACCACACCTGCAATACTGTACCCAGCTCTGGGTCCCCAGCACAGGAAAGACATGGAACTGTTGGAGTGAAGCCTGAGGAGATTACCAAGATGGTTTGAGGGATGGACCACCTCTCCTGTGAGGAAAGGCTGAGAGGATTGGGATTTTTCAGCTTGGAAAAGATAACATATCAGAGTGATGTAATTTCAGCCTTCCAGTACCTGAAAGGATCTTACAAGAAAGGTAGCAAGGAACTTTTTTGCCTTGTAGGTCAAAAAAGTGGGGAGTGGCTTCAAACCGGAAAGAAGTTTTAAATTAGATATAAGGAAGAAATTCTTTACTGGGAGGGTGGTGATGCACTGGAACAAGATGGCCAGAGGACTTGGGGATGCCCCACAGCTGAAAGTGTTCATGTGTTGGATGAAGCTCTGAGCAACCTATTCTAGTGTCCCTGCCCATGACAGGAGATGAACTAAAATGATTTTTAAGGTCCCTTCCCTCAAATTATTCTATCATTTTTCATGACATATAAGCAGTAAGTAAATAGATGAACTTCTAAGCATGCCCAGCCCAGTTTCTATTTATCTGATTCTAGTTTAGCTATATTTGGTTTCTGCAAAGTACTTTGCCTGCTGCCTGTCAATGGTTTTAACACTGTGAAGGAATTCATTAATAAAAAAATTCAGGCAATACTTCCTGACCTTTCATCTAATTCCTTAATCAACTGCTGTTTAGTATTTCCAAATATAATTTTCAGACCATTTGGGTGACATTTTAAATCACAATGTCAAATCATGTGATTAATTGATTATGCAAAGATATCTGATAAAGATTTCCTTAAGTTTTCCCAAAAAGGCTGAAAGACAGCAACCCCTCTGTTAACCTTTCCTCCTAAGAGTCACTTTGGGCATTTTGAACAGGTTGCTAATTAGGCCATCAAAAGTACAGGGGTTCACTTGTCAGACTTCAAGGTTAAAGGCACTCTAGATGACAGACATAATTTTGGCTACCTCAGGAAATAAAAATGTTAACCAGCTTCACTGATTTTAAATTGCTGTTGACAGGATCTGAAAAAAAACACTGACCCTTGTCATATTGAATTCATCTGTTAGTCAGACAAATGCTTATGGATGCGAAGACTGACACCGTTCACTATCTTTGATGTGTCTAAGGTTGCAGCATGTGAATATGTGCAGGGCTTTTACAAGGACGCATTGAGAATACAAAAGATTGAAGAAGGTTGTGAAACCCTGTAAGCTGGCCTGTTTCTTCAATTATTATTTGGCCTAAAAATCCTATACTTGGCTTTCTCTTTAAATAATGCTGCTGTTCAGGAACATAGTGCCTTGTAAGTACCAAACAAAAAGCGGACATTAGCTCAATTCTTGCTCAGACAAATTTTGACTTTTTTGAAGGATGGCAGATAAATTTTTATTTATCCTATTCCAATGTTGCTAACAATACATATTTCTTAATTCTTGAAAAATTTGAGGAAACATTATCTTCAAAGAGAAGAAATATCTAAAATATTTTTGTGTTAAATATGAAAACAATTATGTGATTTTTTTCTTCTGCCTTTTTCCCAGCTATCACTTTGTCATTGCTACCAAAGCCCCACAAGGAACAGTCCCATCTGAAATCCCTCAAACTTCTCTTTTTATCCCAAATTATTTCTCTCTACTTTTTAAATTTTATCAAACATCTCCATATTATAAACAATGCTTATATATAAGATGCCTATAATTTTTATGCCACATTTTGGATCTCTGACTCTACACTTACCTATTGTCAAATAATAGAAACATTTAAAGCAACAACATATAGAAAAAAATACTAAAATCCACATACAATGAATACTAATAACCAGGCATAGAGACTGTTGTGTGACCCAGCCCAGAAAGGTTATGCTACATAAAGTGGTTATGCTACATAAAGTGGTTATGTGGTTATGCTATATAAAGTAACAGGACTTCAGCTGAATGAAGGACTCCTCCACAACCCAGGAGGAAGATTTGGCTACCAGTAGATTTGGGCTGATAACTCAAAAAGAAGCAAAAGAAACAAATTTTGACATCAGCTTTTTAAGTGATACTTTACAGAAAAGAAATATCTCTTTCAGCACACACTTTGTCAAAATGGTTGATGCATTTTGTTTTTTGGTATAAATGGCAGAAAAAACTCAGGATTGTGACTCGTGAATAGGATGAGGCAAGTCTCAACATCTCAAAACTGGGCATTTAGATGTGAGAGTATGAAAGGATACACTTTCAGTTACACTTTTATGGATATGATTCATGTGATTGTCCTATGGTGAGAAGGAAATTAGTTTTTTGGGAGGTTGTGGTCAAACCAATGCTTGGATTCGAATATTGGCACCTGGTTTGGCCGCTGAAGGTATGGACCACCTCTGAGAACACAGGGGGTTAAAAGAGCAGAGAGCTCCCAGGAGAACTCTCTTGGTCCCGGTCAGTGAAGGAGGTCAGACTCCCCTGCCCATAGGGAAGCCATGTGGCTGGGTGAGGTAGGCCGGAGCCTTGGACAGAGGAGGGGGGTGAAGGCCTTGCAAGATGGAAGGGTGGAGGAGCCCTGAGAGGCATCGGGACACCCACCCCCCAGGAGAGAGATAGAGATAGAGAGATAGAGAGATAGAGAGAGAGAGAGAGAGAGAGAGAGAGAGAGAGAGAGAGCCAGTGCCTGTGCCACCTTGGAATTTGATATAATGGACTGGGAGCATGGCTGGTCAGAAGGAGAAGCGGGGAATGCTGCACTGAGAAGAGGCCTCCATGGGAGTTCTGGGCAGACGGAGGCAAAGATTTTAACTCTTTTCTTGAATAATGGAAACCTTACAAATACTGATCCTCCTGAATCAGAATGAGGAGAAAGAGCGAGAGATGAAGCAGGAGGAAATGGGCGAGTGTGATGAAAGCTGGTGCAAGTGAGAGATGTCAGAGAGGTGAGAAGAATCCTAGGTGGGAGGAGATGATGGAGTGGCCTTGGGCTGGACTCTTTTCTTGTATGGCCATGGACAGACCCATGTTTTTCCTGTGACTCAGAGACTGCATTTAGGGGGAGGCAATACCTTGGAGCCAAGAGAGTGCAGTGAAGCAGATGTGAGAACAGAGACGGCTGAGGAGGGTGTGGGATGCCCTCTGTCTTCAGTGGAGAGGAAGATCTCTGTTCACGAGGCCCCTCAGCCCCAGGGGGTAAATATGGTGGGGACTGGTGTCCTGAAGCTGATTGGAACTGGGCAAAGCATCCTTAAAAGGGGAACCCTAAAAGCAGTTCTGATCCATGTACAGTGGTGAGAGCACTGGACAAGGAAGGAAGAAGTCACAAGGGCAAATGTTCTCCGAGCAGTGGCATGGAAACTCAAGAGGTTACAACTGTGTTTCCAGGGGAGGCCTATGGTGCAAGGGGGGACTCCTCTCTCCCTGATGGACTGAGAGTTGATTATTTGGGGGTGGTGATGGACTGAAAGTTGATTATCTGAGAGATGGTGACTGGGTGAAAATCTAAGGTTCTATTTCATGCTGTGGAGGAAATGGGGGGAGGAGGAGGAGAGGAAGAATGTATTTGGAGGGTTTTCATTCTTAGTTCTGTGTCGGTTCCTTTTTAGATATTGTAGTTAATAAAGTTTTTTTTCTTTATTCCTACGTTGTAGCCTTCTTTGCTCTGTTTCTGATCACATCTCACAAGAGCCACTAGGGAAAGTGTATTTGCATGGGGGCACGGACATTATACCAGCATCAAACCATGACAGTAATATATATATATAATTAAGTAAATGCTTAATTTTTAAGTTAAAATAATGCAGCCATGCAGCCATTCAGTTCCATTGTAACCAATAAGAAATATATTTTTTAATATATAAATTTTTATATTTTTCCTGGTTTATTTTTCTTGGGTCATGTAAGTGTAATTGGCTCCCTAGCAAAAGGAGTGGGTGCATCTAATGGATGGAACATGAGGGTATGACGTCCTCATTCTGACAATAGTAAGTTGCAGGATTTGTTTGCCATAAATAGGGTTTAAATCTGCAAATCCAACATTTGTATTTCCCCTGCAGATTTTCAAAGGTAGAGTGTAAAATCTTTACAGCATTTTGGGGGCTAAAAGTTATTGTTTGAGAGGGAACAATTTCAAGAAAAAATGTCTACTTCATCTCTTCTGCTCTACTTTTACTGTAAACAACACTCTGAAAATATATACCCAAAAAAAATTAATAGAAGAGGAGATCACAGTGTTATTCTCTTTATTGTATCTGTTCACAACTTTCGATCATGCTTCAAACACCAGTTAGCATGAAGTGAAGTACCAATGATCAGAAGTTCAATTACCCAGTGAATGCACAAGTCCATTACTGGAGCTAGAAGGGCTACTCTGCTGTACCTGTATAAGAGCATAAAGGTATAAACCTGACTCACATCATGGGATTACAGGCTACTGTCGTGAGGAACACAGTGTGAGGATGGACACAGTGTCGGCTCCAGTCATTACTGCAACAGGCACATGCTATTTTAGTCTAGTTCATAAGGCAGAAAATGTTTAAAATAAAGATACACAGTGGGAGAACTAGAAGAAGTAGATATGTTAGCTAGCTCCTGACATGGAATCTTCACTTTTTTTATGATGGCTCTCATGCTTTTGGACATTGCAGTTTCTTAAAAAACTCTGTGGGGCTTCCAGACACAAAACGCCTCATGTATAACTGTTCTGTAGACACAGGCTTCATTGAAAATGAGCTGGACTTGTTGAAATTGTCTTTGTTTCTTTATAAAACTAGGGCATACAAGATTCATCATATCAATGATCTGTACTGTTCATTACAAACATACAGAAGAAGATTAAATGACCTCTAAAATAAAATAATCTTTCTTCGTTTCAAAGGGTCTAATGAACTTAATTCCTGAACAAGAATAGAAAATAATTAAATTACAGTTTTTATCATTATATAGGTGCATAATAGTAAAGTAAAAAAGAATGTGCTATCTGAATCAGATGGCTCACTGTGGGATAATGCACATACTGTATAAGTCTTCAAACATATACCACATGCTTTTTTTTTTAATTTTTCAAAATATTGATATCATAAGGTATTTAAAAAATGCAAGCAGAAGAAATTCTTCCTATTATAAATAAAAGAACAGAAGAAATATTTTTTTTCTCCTGAGCATATAATTTATCATATTTAATCCTTCATCTGGAAATAATATTACATCTTTACAGACTAGATATATCCAAATGAAAATCCAATGAATTTGAGACCATAGATAACATTTCTAACTGAGTTACCAGTGGAATAAGGCATACAGTTTTTAATGTTATTTTTAAGACTTCTATTCAGAAATCACAGAATCATTGAATGCCTATGGTTGAAAAGTTATCTAGTCTCTGGTGGTCATCTAGTCAAACTGTACCACCTCAACAGGGTGACATGTTCAGAACTGTATCCTGATGGCTTTTGAATATCTCCATGGCCTGAAAACCCACCACTTCTCTGGATGACCTGTGATAAGTCACCTTCATAGTGCACAGCTGTTTCCTGGGGTTCAGATGGGCCCTATTGTGTTTCAGTTTGTGCCCAGTATCTCTGGTTCTGTGACTGGACACTTCTTTAAAGAAGCTGTCTTTGTCTTTGCAGTTTGTAAGCAATTCCCCTGAGCCTTCTCCTTGTCACCTTCTGATAGACTCTCTCCAGTACATCCATATCTCTCTTCTGCTGGGGGGTACAGTCCTGGTGTGGCATCACCAGTGCTGAGCAAATGGGAAAATGATGTAAGGATACTCGCGTCAGCCAGCTGGGAAAGGAAAGAAGCTGAAAGAAATGTCTCAAATTTACATCATTTTAGAAGGGGTTAGAAGGACCTGAGTCACTCATTAGTGGAAAGAAAATTAATGGGGGCATTGAACATGTTGACCTTTTACTACCTGAACTGGTTTAGGCACTAGGGAACTCTTGAAGGAAGTGGGAGAAGTGTTCAAAGCAAGCAAAAAATCTTTCTTATATCATGTACTCAGATCTTTTATTACAAAGAATACAAAAATTGTTCTCACTCTTTTCCACTAAAGAAATAATTTTGAAATATGTAGATAGCATCTTTTGTCATAACCTTCTTGTTCCACTTCTGCAAACAACTTTCTTTCCTGTGTGATTTGAAATCTTTGTTATGAAAGTGAATGTGAACTACTCTACAAAACATGATCGGTTGTGCATACTATGGAGAGGAGAGTAATTTTCTGTGGGCAACTTCCCCTAGAACCAAAAATAAATGCCCTGCTAGAATAAGGATAAAAGCTTCTGTGGTGGCTGTATGTATGAAAACAAGCATCTGTGACACACAGGTGTAGAAACTCCCTCTGCAAGAATTTAGCAAAGAAAAACATGACAATCTGCTCTGCATGCTTGTCAGCATCACACTGTCCCTTCCAGCAAATTTCTGATCTGTGGACTGGGCTTTAGCACTGCAACTCTTTCCAGTCAAGGAAGTGGCACTCCAGGGAACATCTGAAGTCACAATCTTTACCATTACTGCTGTTATCACTACAGTTACTACTGCAACAGCTGCTGCTGCTACTACTACTACTACTAGTAGTAGTTCTACTACTTCTGCTGCTTCTATTTTTATAGCTAATGCATTTTCTTTTCTCTAAAGGTGAAAAGAATCTTGGTTTTATAGCACTGCCCCATCCTTCCAGACCTCTGTAAGTAAATTTATCGCTGTTTATGTGTATCCTCATTCCAGGAGGAAGTGCATTGAGTTTATCTCCTGTTTTAAGAGTATCAATGGCTCTTTTCTGAAACTCCAGCTTTTTTCTTTCTGGGCCTCTTTTCTTCATCTGTTTAAAGGAGTTGATCATATGTTATTGATTCACAAGAATCATGTTAGAAAAAAATTACTGGTCTTATGAAAACAGGGTTTCATATTCAATACAGGGGGAAAAAAGAAAATTACAATGATGTGTACTTTGTTTTTTGGTTTTTTAAAATAATTCATCTGGTGCTTAATAAGGCAAATATTTTGCTTAGAATATAGAATTTGAAAAATAGAAAATCTTTTTTTCATAGAAACATCATCATCACAGATGTAAATATCTATAAAGTATAATAAAGACAAAAGCAGCCAAATAAATAAACAATAGCTAATATTTTAAATCCAAGCAGAATATGATATTCCTTGACACTAATATGGAAGTGGTAGTGCCATTCCCACAGCATGAGAAAACTGTTTGTTTATTTCCATTTTGCATCTCCCTAAGGACATTTGCTCCACCAGTATAATTAGGATGACATTTGGAGCTGCTGTATTTCAATAAAAGAGCAAGAGACACTGTGCAGCTTGACAAGAGATTATGATGTCAAGTCAATTGCTGCAGCAATATCAATATTTATTCCCTTGTTCCTTGTGCCTTGTTTTATTTTTGTTCCTCTTTTTCTATTAGAAATAAAATAATATCTAAAACCTATCCTATTGTGCAGGATATTTGTTTTTGTTCTAGACATCCTTGCTTTTCCCTAGTTAAATTTAATCTTAAATCCTCCCCTTTCTCAGGTAAATAGTAGTTAACACTTTCAGTAGTGGAATTACTTTCATAGAATGAATTCTCAGTTGATCTAGTACAACATTCCAACTAAATTCTTATCTTATTTCATCAGAGAGTGATCAGATGATATATTGTGTTTTGCATTTTAATTGCTTTACTCCTGGTGAATACGTATCAATTGTATGTATCCACTGTATTCACCAGTAGTGAAGCAATCCAAACAAAAAAAAGGTCATTATTTTATAGGTACTGAATTCATTATAAATGTACTTGATGCATCCAGTTGCATTCTTTAATTAAGAAATATTTGCCTGCACCATGTGGCATTACCTGAGATTCCTGATAGTTTGTTTTTGTGAAAAGTAAAACAGCGCTCTGGCTAGCAGCTCATCCATGTTTTCTTTTTATAGAGTAGTGGGGAAGATTTACCCTGGAGTGGAGTCAGATTAACAGGTATATCCTAATGAGCGTTTCAGCATTGTTTGTGTGTAATAATATCATAACAGCAAAGCACAGTGGCACAGATGCTAGCGTTCAGAACCAACAGTGAAGCAATTGTGTATAATTGTTATTAGTTTAGACTGATTAATTTTGTTTTACATGTGCCTGATTTTGCTGTAGAAAAGATAACTATATTTATGTTCAACAATGCCATTTTCTCAGAGAATATTACATTTGCTTAGAGATATATGTCTGCCTCTGTATAAGCAGATTATCTCCTACTGAAGCACAAAATCATTGATAGGATTATTTTTTAATGGATCAGAAAATCAGCCTCCCAAGGAAGGGTCTGTTGAAGTTTAATGCACTAGCTCTTGCTTGAGAATTGTGTTTATTTCTCTATAACACCACCAGGAATTTTTTTGATGTATGATCTGGTTAACATTGGATGACATCGCTAGAGGGCAGTGCTCCCTCCAGCCTTGATTTGTGTTTCTAAGACATTTAATCGTGATTCATAATCTTTCAACTTCTATTAAGGAGGCATAATGTTAATGTAAAATTAATTTATATTTACTAATAAACATAAGGTAAATATCAAGGGGAATAATGTTATTTCTTCTAGTTACTCTATGTTTTTACAGGTATTTATTGTTGCCCTATTCTAAAGTAACCTTGATGTCTACTGCACTTTTTATCAATTAGGTCAAGTTGTGAGATATTTGAACTTTCCTGAAATGAATGCTTCTAATTTCATGTTCCTCATTTTGTTTTTCACTTTTGTTATCATTTATTAGCTGTTCACATGGGGGTCCAGATAATTGTTGAAAATTGTATTTTTTAATAATAACTTATGCATAAGAGAGAGAGAAAGAGAAGGGACAGGGAACGAGAAGACAGTGGGCCACTAAAGACTTATACTACACTGTGATTTATTCTAGAGGAACTGGTGCTAGTAGAAAGACACACTGAAACAGGTATTTACAAATTTAGTCCAGTGAGGCTGGTGTTCCATTACGCTCATTAGAAAGAAACACCTACTTACAAAACACACCTGGAATGGTTAAAAATGGTTAAAAGCAGGCAAATTTGTGCAGCCAGAATATGCTGGCTGTCTCCAATGCCTCTGGCAAATCAGGCACTTCCACAGGCTTATTGTGTGCTGGGACAGCAATTCTCTCATTCATGACAGCCTTGAGGCAAGCAGCTCACCCATTTTAGATAAATGGATGTGTCCCTTAAACCTGTGAAGACACCTATTTTTCTCTATAAACAGTTACACTAAATGCACCATTAAATCTTTCATAAATTTAAGAAGTAGTCAGAAAAAAAAAACCAAGCCTTTAAATTAGACTCCATTGATTAAAATTGAGTACAGAGGCAGTTTAAGCTAGGTTTGAGCTAAGATTTATTAGTACTTCTCCTAAATGATCCCAGAAGTTTCAAATTAGCCTTTGAGTATGTGGTAGCAAATGTATATGTGTTTCTTTACCAGAGGAGTACCTCTGGTGATCATGATTTGTTCAAGTTCCACCAGAGAATAGACAGAACAAAAGTAATTCTGAGTTACTTATCTTTTTACTTTGAGCATGGATGTTTCTCTTTTTTTTGTGTCAAGTAGAATGTCACTACTCCTCTCTGTAAAGTTTTGTGTGCTACCATAACTACAGTGTCATCACAGCTGTGTGGAGGAGCTCTGACCCATAAGCATTTTGGCAATAGTCCAAATCATTACATTATTTCAATCTAAACAATGAGAGCCACTTCAGGAAACATTAACTTTTAGTATGATGCCTTTTACTCAGTGTAAATTGAAAACAAAATTGAAGCTTTCAGTTTGTGAAATAGTGTTTTCTCCAAAAATTACAGTGAGAACTGCAGTTGTTCATTTGCAGAAACATCTGTCTCAGCCACTCACAAAACACAACTGCACAGTATCTGTTTGAAAGACATCAATTCTTGCAAGAGTGGGAAATCACAACTGTATTAACATAGTCAATATGCCTAAAGAAATTAAAATATATTCTTCTTTGGAAAGGAAAGTAAATTTATGACATGCATATTTTGTGAATATATGCAGTTAGTTCTCAGTGTTTGAAAATTCAGTTTTTATATTTCCATAAATCTTTGTAAATAGTAATGATTTATATGAAAATAAAGCCTTGCATGTGCCCAAACCTTCAAACTGGATTGCCTAATGGCAAAAATCCATAAGTTTTATTAAAGGTCCTGAATAAAATATGGACTCACTTTTAAAGGTTATACGCATCAGTGTTTTTTATGGCATAGTAGTTGCTCAACAGTTTTGGTAAATGAAATATTATTAAGGTGCACCAGTATAGAAGAAGACAACTTAAAAGTCAAAGATTGTCTTACCTTCAGGCCAAGTTAAAAGGATTTTCACTATTCTATTGAAACTCTGATTTGTTGGGGTTTTTTAAATACAAATTTTCTTTCATTCTTTTTTTTCTCTACAGGTTGTTGATATCTCCCTGTTTATATCCAATTCTTAGTTCTTTATTCATTTAATTCTGAGTTACTTTATCCTTCATGTCATTTGTCCCTTTGCAATTTTCTAGACACACTTCATTTACATTTTGCTATTTATTTTATGAAATTAAATGCAAACATAACAAACTAAGGCTTGGTTTTTTTAACCTCGCTTTTATAATTAGTTATAGTTGAATATAAATAGTAGTGAAATGAATGCATTTCTGGGGGTTTTTGTCTGTATTATAAGAAAATATATCTAGAGACTGATTTAGAACAAAAACTGTAAAAAAAAATAAATTAAAATCCAGGGTCATTATTGCAGTATTTATGTTACCAGTCAATAGAGAAACATCTATGCACTATTCATGATGGAGGATTTAAATATTTTTCACACCCAGTGATAGAATTATTTTACTTTTTAGGTTCTTTCAACTATATACATAACTGGCAATAGAGTTTTAGGAGCATAAAATTGTGTTCTGGGAGTGGTAAGTAACCCATTAAAACAACCTACATTTCTGCTCTTACCTTTGTTTATGTAGAGTACTTCTACCTCTTGTACACTGATGTTAACAATTATTTTACTGGGACAAACTCATATTTTCTCTGTTAATGGAAGCAGTGGGCTCAGTCCTACTTGCAGACTGGAAGAGCACAGGGGAAAGAATGGATTTTTGTAAAATTTTTGTAACAAGTGAAGTGAAATTATGCACACGTAGTATTTTCAATCTTCCTTTAACATCAAAGAATCAGTTAATTTTATAAAAAAATTATTCTTAGTTGTTTTAAAATACATTTTTGTTTCCTCTATTGGTTGTATAGTACTTTAAAATCTCTCTAAACATGTGCTGCTGGGTCTTTTATTCCTTTAGGTTTCTTCCTTATAAACCATTTACTTGAGCATCAACTCCTATCCCTTTGCAGAGGTCTGTAAATATCAAGAACTTCCGTTCTAAGGGCTTTCTCCATGGCATGCCATAATTGCATCCAAAGGGTTTTTGTAGTTGATTCATTTAATTTTTTCTCATTTACATAACACTGTGTTGACTTGAGAGCTGATGAACAAACACATTGCAGAAGCAATTTCAAAAAGTATTGAGTGGGAAGTGTAGAGAATTTTGCATTACTGAAAACCTGTAAAAGTGGCTTGTTTTGTACCACCTTGGAAGTAAAAATGAAGGCTTCGGGGAAAAGAAAAACTGTTTGGAATGTTTACAGTTTTTAACTAAAACTTTTTTTTGCATTTTTTGTTTAGGTTATAATGGGCAACTATCATTGTCTAAAATCTCTTCCTACTCAGCTTCTGGACACAGCACAGAGAGACATCTTCTACTAAAAATTATTAAGCCAAATAGTACTAATAGATAGGTTATCTCTGTCAGAAATATGGAAGGCAAAAGCAAATTAATAAATAGAATATTAAGGACAATATATTTATCCCAGTTTAACAGAATCATTGCGTGCTTTGAGAGTCTGTTCTGCATCTTGAACTTCCCAAATGCAGTGCGGCATCATTTACATTCCAACTCATGTGAGTACCTGTGACCATTTTAATGAGTAAGACATTGTCAGAATATTTTCATAACTAGAACTGGGTGTACTCAAAATCATGAGCTATTTACCCATATGTAGCTTTCGGTATTTTGTGCTTCTCTTCTAGTCAAGATAAAGCTGTATTTAGCACATATGGGAGTCTGTAATATCTGAGCTACAGGTGTTTCCTCCACAAAGACTTTTACTAATTTTCCAAAAGAACACAAAAACGCTTCTGCTTCTTTCTGCTGAAACTTTTCTTTTAATTATTTCATTAGAAACAAGCAGCACAATATGGCAGCATTGAGCAACAAAGATGGAGATAAAATTCTATTGTATTTGATCATGAATATTCAAATAACACGGGTTTTCACATAAAAATATGCAGTCCTTATGTTACATTTATCACTTAACTTTCAGAAGAAATTACTGTACCTCTGCAAGTTAATTCAGAATATTTAAATGCTAGATTCATATACTGCTCAGGTGATCCATTTTCGTAAGCAGAGGATGATAAATCTGTTGGTGAGGTCACCTTTGCAAGTAATTGGAAAGAATATAATTCATAAATATATGCTCATAAGCACATTCTTGTTGAACCAAAGTCACAACACTTTTACTTTGTACAGTAAAACCAAGAACTCTTATCAGAAAAGCTCAGCTGTAGAGGCAAGTACTTTGTTACACAGTTGTTGAATAAGCATTGCAGTTTAAAAACAAAAAAAAACGCATCAAAACCTACTGGGTAAAGGCCGTATCCTTTTCACTCTTTGGCATAAACCAAGAGTTATTTAAAAAAATTACTCCAGGAAAAAACTTAAACTTACCTTTCTGATTTGAGCTGTATTTAACCACTAATCTCAACTTTGGAGAAGAATGACACAGTGAGGTTGATTTCTTGCAGAACACCTTATTGTTTCACTGCTTAATGTGTTTGGATAAAGTCACAGGACATTTGCTACATGTTCTGGTCTGTCTTCATGCTCCATAATATACATTCTATCACTATAGAAAAAAATCTATAATCACATGGTAGATTATCATAGCATATTTGATCAGTTATGAAAGCCAACAATTAAATTGCTGTGCTCTTGCAAATATATGGACTGTATTTTTATATTTCTTTCTGAAACCACAGTTATTCTAATCCAGGTTTACAGAATTTTCTATTTTGCCTTGAACAGAGTAATACCACGTGTATCTTCAGGTTTACTGTCAAGCAATTAAATACTGTAATTTTCATTATAGCTTGAAAGAACCCACTAGATTTTGTAGAGATTGAGAATGAATTAGCACCATTGTATTAGCAAGTGAAGTGGAGCCAGAAACATATTTTATCAGGATCTAAGCCATCATTTCTTCTTCTTTTTCAACCCTTGCAACTAAGTTGAGAATATATTTACTTCTTTAATAGTTGGGGTTTTTTTCATCTAAAATTCAATGTGGAAAAAATAATAAAATATTCAGGCATTTTATATGGGCTTTTCTAAACTTTAATAAATGAGCAGTTCTCAGTCTGGGAGGTAGCTTGTAAGGACAATTTTTATTTATCTATGTTTTCGTATAGCTGTGGTGGTGAACTATTACTGAAATAATGCATTGTATTGAGTGCTACCTTTCTATAATTTCTATAATTGCAATTGGATGAGTAGATTCTAGTTCTGCTTCAGTTTCTCAGCCTTGAATTTGGTGATTTACTCAGGATCACAAACTCTGTTTGTTATGAAATGAAAGATTCACCCCATAACTGAATTTAGGTACTAGACAGGGTTCCCAGGGAAGTGGCCAGGGCATTAACTCTGTTAGAGTTCAGTAAAGTGTTTTGAAAATGCTCTCAGGCACATGGTTTGATTCTTGGGGCTGTCCAGTGCAGCACCAGGAGTTGGATGTTGATGATCCTTGTGAAGCCCTTCCAAAATTTCAGACATGTCTGCATACCTCAAAATCTTTTAGAATCTCTCCATATTTGGCTTCAAAATTTAAAAATATGTATTTTGATATATGTGCTGTTTAAAGAAGTTATTCTAGGAAGTAATAAGTAGCATCGTATTCTTGGAATTGGTTTATATACTCTAAAATATTTGAACAGAATTTTAACCAATAAATTTTACAGGAATAAGGTACCCCTCAGTTCATTAAGTCCCTGGATAAATAAAGGAGACTCATCTCTGACATTTCACATACAGAATATTGCCATCTCCTAGTCTATAGGCAAGTAAGAAATCATGACTGAGTTTCCTTACACCAGTTTATATTGCTTGTTTTAGAGTAATGCCTTATCTTTCCTATTACTTGAGTATCTCTAAATAAGTTTTCACAGGGCATTCAAAAGCAATTAGCTTCAAAAGAAGCTAAGAAAGAACACAAAAAGAAGTTGTAAATTTAAGCTCCTATATATTCCGGTGTGTTTCCTCATAGAAGGGTACTTAGCTACAAAACAATTTTTGATGGACCATCAGCAATAAAAGAGATGGACCATCAGCAATAAAAGAGAATCCAGAAATTCCAGTGGTAACAGGCATGTGACCCTCTGATCAGCTCTGCTGGTTAGAGCATTCAGTGATTTCTGTGATTGATTTATTTTCAGAATAAATTGAAAGATAAGAAGTTGTATTTCCTGCTCACGACACTGCTGCACAGGTCTCCTGTTGCAACAGAATGAAGATCTCTGTAACCAGAATGACGGTCTGTGGATTCTTCCTTATGCAGCAGCAAGAAGGAGTACAAGCAAGGTGCAACTCACTTTTCACCAGAAGTTTGATCTCAAATTATGGTATTAATCACATCCAAGTTGTTAAAAAAAAAAAGGTCATTGTGAAAGAAACCGGAAAAAATTGGGGTTTATTTACTTTTTAACTTATTTGTTGTGGCATCACAGTGCATTGTCCTTATCTATATTTATGTTTTATGTTGTCTTGTACAATCCCCTACCCACAGCATTGTACTTAAACAAGAATTTAAATTAATTTTCATCTTCTTTGTCTCCTTTCCCCTTGAAAAAGGGAGAATGCAAAAGACAAATTTATATACTTCATAGAACTTACACACAAGAAAAATATGAATTTTTTTGGTTATTTTTTGCAGTTTTAACCAACAAAATACAGATTTATTTTTTTTTTACCCTGGAGATAGCAAAGACATCTACACTCTGTTTTGCCCAGTGTCATCAGGAGCAGTGGAGGAGGCAGCATGGGCACAGACCAAGCTCTCCCCCATGAGTGGAGAATAATTTTTTGCAATGGGCACCATGGACCAAAGTTCACGTGAGGAGGAAGGTACCAAACCCCTTCCTCCAGCTTTCAGTTCTGCCACCAGGACTTTTTAAGGCAGTGAACAGGGGCATCAGCACTGCCTCAGATAAAAGCAGCTGTCAGCACAAAAAGGCTTTTACCAGGGCTATGCATTGAATGCTCACACACAATTTTACTTAATCTTTGGAATACAGCAGTAATACATGTGTTACTAGGAATTTGCAGTAACTTAAAAGTTTCTGAGGATGTCATCACAGACACTGAATAAATACTAGACTATAATTTTCTGGAAGAATGTTTTGTCTTTAGAAATCAGCATTCTGTCTCATTTCCATTTTAGGTGCAAGTCTGTCTGTGGACAAAATTCTTCATGGGGGACCTCTGAGCTACTGCTGAAAGAGCTGGGATGATTCACAGTAAAGCCTCCTGAAGAAATTCAGAATTACAATTTTCAAACAATAAGATAATATTGTCACTGGACTGCATTCACTAGAACATTTCTGAAGGTGCATTTGGGAGCAATATGCAATATGCAAAATTTTTTAAAGAGACCTCTTAAAAAAATATAGGATCTAGAGTCCTGAAGCCAACAAAAAACCCTGCAAATTGAGTGAGTTTTGTTATTGTTTTGTGCTGTATCATTGTAGTTCACTGCTTTGCCATACTTAAAACTACACAAGTAGTACAACAGGGTGCTCTGACATTAGAGAATAATTAAAATGTCCATATGGCATACTTGCAGTTTATTACTGTTCTTTTGCTTAAAATAAATATATTCTCTGTTTCTAGGAAACAGTCAAGGGAAAAGGAAAACATTTCTTTCACATCAAATTAGCCTCACCTGGTGTAGAACAGCACAAATACAAAGTGCCCTACAACTCTGGTATGTGGTGGTAAAAGATTTGATTTTGGTTCAGGATATGCATTTGAGAATTACATTGTTGTATACTTACCTCATATATATATTTTCCTTCCCTATGTATTTCCTGGACTTTTTTCCATTATATCTGTGCTTCTTTCTCTTCCCTATACTACTGCTATATAGGATACATAATACTCCGCTTTATTAACCTACTGCTAAACTGTAGCTCAGTTTACACAGGTCTGTGAAGTAATGCTTGTATTGCATTTAATTGATAGCTTATTACTTAGTAAATGAAATCCTGAACTTTTAAGAGTCCACAGAAGTAACTAACCTTATTAAAAATAATTAAGCTTTAATTTATCATAAAAACTGTTTATATTAGTGTCATTCAAGAGTTCCTCCATCACACACTTATTAACTTTATTATTATATAATTATTCTTAATATTCTTAATATTCTTTATTTTTAGTCCTTTGTGAACATTTGAGAAAATAACACCAAATTTTGCTCAGCAGTGTTAGGCAAAAACCCACATTCTCCATTTTAATAAATTTACTTAACCGCACTATACATCAGTTCAAGGGCAGATTCAGCAGCAGCTGATTTTACTTTTATTGAATCCCTCATATAAATATCTTAGATATTGCCAGAAATCCTTCAGGATGGTGCTGTTAGAAATACTTAGGAAAATGATTCAGCTTCTTGGGAAATCAGCAGTAGCTTTTTTCTTAAAAAACCAAGGTTTTTGATTATTGGTTTAAAACTATCGTTTATATTAATGGGGAAATGTGAGTTGTAGCTCACCAACGACAAACTGCCTGTACTAGTAAACAAAGAGGACAGGGGTGCAGATATGTTACCTCAGTTCTGCTAAATTATCATGGGAAAGTGCAACAGATACTGGGTATTCCGAGCCTATTAATTAATATAAAAAAAAAAAAAGAAGTTCCAGGGTTTTTGTTGTTTGTATATTTGTGATACAGTTAATGAAAATACTTCCCAGTGGTTTTTTTCAATTCGTAAACTGTATAGCAATTGTGCTAAATTTAAGAGATGGAGATTTAAAACACAGAAAAACAAATAGTTTCAATATTAATTACATAACATGTTGACAGAAGACTGTTTCCAATAACCCACACTATTTCAGAATTACAGGCATTGTGCTCAGTGATCATCACACAACAGGGCATCCTTTGCTTACAAATTCCCAGGCCTCAGACTAATGATGCTGGGGGTTCTCTACTGTGTCCCATCATCGGAACATAAGGGGAGGAGCACTAAGCTGCAGCTCATCTGAGTGCTGGAGTAATTAAAAACTATTAAAAACTATGACTAATTGAATGGCCCCTCTATAGTCATTATGGATGGTAATGAGGTCTTTACACAGTTTGCTCTCTAATCAGTAAAACCTGTCCCTTTGTGGCTTGCAAACTTTGGCAATTTTCCCTCTGAGGGATTTGGTGGACTCTGGTGTAACAATGAGGAGGAAGATAAATGTGAGATGTCTCCCATAGAAAATCTCAAACAAGCAACATTTGCAATGCATTTGGGAACATTGCATTTTCAGAATTGCAAAGGAGATTGTTTATATATTCTGAGGGAATGCACCTGGAGAATTTAAACTCATTTTTAACTCTACTCTGGAATTCAATGTGTCCACATGGTGCAGTTCTATAGAATTATATAAATGCCTTGTATCTAAAATCTCATTCATTGCATGGTTTCTTGTGTTTTGAAAACAGCTTTATACACAAAAAGTACAGCAGTTCTTTCATTTCTATTGTTGTTCCTATATGTAGAACAATTTATTTTCAACATCTATTCCACTGTTGTGGTCATCTGGACTAGGACAGACACTCATGAATATGGGTCATAGCTCCCTTTCAATCTGAGTGCCTGAGTTTATATGAGATATGTGAGGCCATGGGTGCAGGGCAAGGAGGGATAAATGTAGTTGGGATGAATCCCAGGACAAATCCACTGCATGGAAGAAATGTGTACCAATACTAGTGCCTGGAAAATCATTCCAGGGCCCATTGGAGAGGCTTAACATAATGGGTCCCTGCACTTCTAGAGAAACCAATCAACACTGGGCAGCTACCAACTTTTCTAGTTGTCAGGATATATTGGATCAAAATTTCACTTTTATTGTCAGAAAATAAAGACACAATTTTGCTACATACCCTCACAATCCTCATCTTTGTTGGATTTAAAACTGGTTATTACCACTTTTGAGACCATTTTTATTTAAACAAAGGAAGTTTACTGTTAAAGAAATCAAAATGGGAATGAACCATAGCCAAGAAATTGTGAAGGATCCTGAACAAAATACTTTGCTGAGTTTCAATTATATCTTCTGTTTTGTAGGTACACCTTCAACAGTTACGTGATCTAAAGTCATGGCAAAATTATTTTAAAAGTTGAAAAGCTTTTACCCAGATTAGAAAATGCATTCCTGAGGGAAATTAATCAGCCAAAGTAACATTTAAAAAATAAAAGAAGAAAGAAAAAGGAAGAAAACACTTTAAACCTTTCAGCATTAATTAATTCTTCATTTTCTCTTCAGACAACTATTGTAAAAATCTGCTCAAAACTATCATGGCTTGCAGGATGCCAGGCAGCCATGAAATCTGCTCATTCACTCCCCTCTGTAACCGGAGAAGAAGAAAAAAAAATTAACAGAGGATTTCTGAGTTAAGGACCAGGAGAAAGATCACTCATCACCATTACAGGCAAAACAGGCTTAACTTAGAGATATAAAGTGATGTTTTTTACTAACAAAGTCAGAGCATGACAATGAGAAGTAAAATAAGCCCTTTAAAAGCACATTCCCCCCACATCTCTCTCCTTCCCAGCAGTGCAAGGGGACAGGAAATGGGAGTGATGATCAGTTCAACACACAGGCTTCTCCTGCTGCTCAGGGAGAGGCGTTGTTCCTATGCTATAGTGTAGAGTCCCACAGGAAACAATTCTCCATGAACTTGTAACTTGAGTCCATCTCATGAGCAACAGTCCTCTCTAAATTGCTGACATGTGAGTGCCTCTCATGGGCACACAGTCCTCCCAAAACTGCTGCAACATGGGTCACTCCTCCATGGAGTGCAGTCCTCCAAGGACAGGCTGCTCCAGCCTGGGAGCAGGGACCCCTCTCTCCACCAGGGGATCACCATTGGATAACAGCCTCCCCCAGGCATCCGGCTCTGGCATGGGAAACTCCCCCACAGGCTGAGGGTGGATCTCTGCATCCCCTGTGGATCCCCATGCGCTGAGGGTGGACTTCTGCAACCTCCTGGATCCCCAAGGGCTGCAGGGGCACAGCTGCTTCACCATGGTCTCACCATGGCCTGCAGAGGAATCTCAGCTCCAGTGCCTGGAGCAGCTCCTCCCCCTGCTTCTCCCCTGACCTTTGTGTCTGCAGAGTTATTCATCTCACATGTTCTCTCTCTTCTCTGACTGGAAATAACACTGCAACACACTGTTTTGTTTTGATTTTATCTTAAATATGTTATCACGGAGGCATTACCACCATTTCAAATTGGTCCAGCCAATTGGTCCAGCAGCACATCCATTGATGGAGCCATCAGAGATTGGCTCTGCCAGATGTGGTGAAAGATTGGAAGCCACCTCTGCGGTCCCCCTGCTACCAAAAACTAAGTCAAGCAAACCACAAAAAAAAAAAAAAAAAAAAAAAAAAAAAAAAAAAAAAAAAAAAAAAAAAAAAAAAAAAAAAAATAGTAATCAGGGCACACAGAAAAAAAAGGAAAAAATGTTAAAGGGTCATGACAAGATGAGATCATACATGGAAAATTAAAAACGGGAAAAAATTGTAGTTTTTCAGAGTTATATGTAGCTTAAAGTTAATATTGTAACAGACCTTTATGTGGAAGTGATTATACAACCAAAGTTCAACACTACTGCTATATATATGAAATGGTCTATGACATTAGTATATATATTTAAATTATATGCTTGAAAACATGCAGTAGAAACCACACTTTTTGTAATTCCCTGAACACAGGATTTGCAGTGATGAGATAATCAGGTCAGAAAAAGGTCAACTTGCTGTGCATATTTAATTCTAAAAGCAAAGTATTTGAAAGAAAAAGTGAAAGCAAAAGAACGAAATAAGCCAAGAAGCAATACAGGGAATAAAACTTCTATACATTTTTATTTCAAATTAAGACAATGATAATTCTGGACCAGTTCGGGTAAGATTGTTATTTCAGTGCAACAATTACATTTTCTTCAAAGGATTTTAAAAAATAACATCTTCATCTGTGAATATTCATATTAAACTGTGCTTTGTTTTTTTTCAAAAATTTTGTTTTCTTCTGATGTTCTGGACAGATTTTAGAATTCTACTGTTAATTTTGCACTTTTAAAGTACATAATATTCCATTTACTTTTCACAAAGAAAGATCCAGTGTCTCTTATTTATTTCATTTTGCCATTAAATTGAATTTAATATTAAAGGTTCACTATTTAAAATATTAATTTTATTTATTATAATTAAAACATCAATATTTTTTATGTTCAAGCCATTTACAAAATTTATCTGTAAATATATAGAACATATGTAATTAGAAAAAAGCTGTACTGAACCTACCTTAATATTCCATTCAGGTGGATTTTCTGTTAGCATTGATCGCTCTCAATACACTAATATAAACATGTATTTGTAGCTGTATGTTATATTATTTATAAGTTTTTCTTTTTCCAAAAAATAATGTTTTATGCATGCATGGACTTGACAAGACACTTTATGTTCTACAAGCCTAGAGAAATCAGAAGATAAATTCCAGAACACTGGAGATTTCCTGACCTTAAAATTGGTTAAGCATCTATTTTAATAACAAAAAGGGGAAATGTTCAGTTGGTTTTCTTGAACTTTGATAAAGGAAGCATGTTTTTGTTTTCACTGCCACCTGTGGTGATAGTTCTTTGTCCACAATAAAACAGAATAATTTGAAGGAAGGGAAGGAGCGAGCTTGATCTTGAATAAAGTCCTTACAAACCAATCTCTTTACCAAATGGGAGGATGCAGTGAAAAGGTCATCAGAGGTGACCCCTCGTATGATAGAGGAAGAAGCAAAATCACTTCTGCAGCTGTTAAAATCAGAGCACAAATCTACATGGCAACTCCATGAATTTTAAAATTCTCCTTGTACACAACCAAAGAACAAGATCTTAGCAGTGGTGCCTTGGAATGTGATCACTGTAAAGTGAATTTGTAATAATTCATTTTTGTAGGTGACATCTTAACCAACTAAATTTTCTGATACAGTAATTCTACAAGCCATGATATAATTCTGCAGCTCTTAGTTCCATTAAAATTATTTTCTCATTATTTATATTATCACCTCTTGTAATGTCATTTAGAGAAAAAAAAGTGAGAACATCCTTCAATTTTCTACAGATGAATTGAAAAATAATGCTGGATTCATCTTCCCATAATCACCCAGAAGTTTTATTTATTTACATGGTTTGTTTAAAATTTCTCTGCAATCATAGACAAACTTGGGCCCAAGAGGTGGAAGTATAGGTAGATGCATGACTTCTGCAGGGCATTATTCTCTTTCTTGACAAGGAAGAGTACCTGCCCAGCTTAACTAATTTTCTGGCGAGACCTTGTCTGATGGATGTCATCTAAGGGAAAAGAAAATTTGTAACTCAAGGACCAGTAATATAAAAGACATCTCAGTCTTCTTGCCCTCATAAGCAATTAACAGAGTATCCCAGACAGAGTAAAGGGTGCTAAATTATATTTAGGAAGCCATTCATGGAGCACAGTGCTCAGTAAGGGAAAAAGAACTATTTAAATCTATCCCGACTGTTATAGTTATTGTTATTGCTACCATAAGAAAACAATACAACAAATATATACAAAGACAACTAGAAGAACTGTCCATTAAAATGCCACGCTGCTGCCTAAATCCTCTAATCCCCCAGCTAGGGGAGGAGACTGCACCGGCTGAGCTGGGGCACAGCAGCTGACAACGGGGGGGGGGGCACTTCCCAGATGCACCAGGGGCATCCGGAGAGCACCTCAGCAGGAGACAGCAGTAAGCAGCAAACAGGCGAAGCAGATGAAGAAAAGAAGGACTCCTCTCGCAGGCAAAGTCTGAAGGCTTATTCTGCACGGGGGAGCCAGGCAAGAGAAGACCAGGAGCAAGGGGGATACAATAGTATATAAAGGGGGTGGAACTAAAGGGTGGGGACAATACAGTAACCAATGAGGAGGAACTTAGAAGGGAGCAAAATCATAATAGACACACTGGCCAGCGAATAGGTAAGGTAGTAGGGAGGGACTCTTGCTCCTGGTCCAATCACCCACTGTTGAGGGGAGAACTTTCTGGAAAAAGGGGAGGGTCAGTGGGTGATGGATAGGAACTTGGGGCGGGGTTAACAGAAGGTATCCAGGGAAACAGAGGAGGAGACAACAAACTGACAACTCTCACATATGGGGAGGGGTTACCAGGGGAGGAAGGGGAATCCCAGGATGAAACCATTTAACAGGTAGGGGTAACAGAACATACCAACTCTAATGGAACTGAACAACACACCACAACATTAAAATAACCTGATGGAGATGATAGACAAGAAAACAAGATGCTTTATAAAAATGTCAGGATTATGAGTACATCTGAAGCTGAAAATCTTACACCCGGTGGATAAATGTCACACTTGCAAGGGTAAGTTTGCGACCACTTTCCATCATACTGGTGTTCTTGTTTGGACAATATATTGCAGCGATATTTTTCTTGTTGCTTTGGAATAAAATATAGAGAATCAATCTTGATTTTTTTTTTTTTAGTATTTGCTCTGTAACCTTGAATTTGAGTATTCTTTATGAAATTTCTCTGTCTATATGATGATTATTCAATTATGCATCTGTATTACCAATGAATTTTTAAGGTCCATTGCATAGTGTCCATAAAACAGAGATCCTTAGCTGAAAGAATATATAAACATCTAAATTTTTTTTTATTATTAATAATCTCTAGCTGGAAAATTCTCTCTTAGGGCTGAAGTCTAGAACATAAGCATTTAGTGGCTGTTTAAGAACCAGTTATCTGCTTGGCACCAGGGGCTGCTTTCCTTTTCAGGAAGTACTTTGCAAGCTTTATGACTCCCTTCTGTCAATTTCTGAAACAATATGCTTGCTGACACAGACCACTTTTTCATGTACTTAAGTACACTGCACATTTTCAGGGTATTTACATCAAGTCTCAAATCTTCAATTTTATGATCCATTCCCTATGAGCTCTGTTCTCTTTCCTGATATATGCTATTTCCAGTTGTTTGGTTTCTTTCCAATAGTACGTTTTCAGAAATTGGCTAGTCTTGTAAAATATGCTTTATGGATGTCAGTTTTAACGGAATTGTAGTTGCAGGTCATGGTTAAATAATTACTTTGGATTGCAAGTCCATACACTGTCTAAGCGATCACTCCTACTGAAGGGTAGAAATTACATCCAAGAGAATGCTTGGACACCTTTTTTCATACAATATCTCAGGGGAGCTGTAAATTGTCTTCTTAATTAGTCACTGAGTGATGGAAAGAAATTCAGCCCAAGAACATATATTGAATTCAGTGCAAGTAGATCTGGGAATTAAATTGGCCAAAAGTATTCTTTAAAGACAAAGTTCTTTGTCCAGGTGGTGTTCATTATGGTGGAGTTTGTGATTGGATCAGTAATCAGGCAAAAATGAAACAGGTGTCTAGAGACTGTTAAATTCAGATAAATTTTCACAGACTTAGGAATGACATGGAGATGTCTCAGGTTAGGCTTTGATGGCCTTTCCTGACACCTTTGGCTCAGTGGAGCAAAAAGAGAACAATGACTTGAGAGTCTGAGTTCAGGGAAAGGAAGAACAGGGACCTGATTAGATTCCAACTCTCCAGTGGGAGAACATTGTCTGCAGTGACTGGGAAAGGCTGGTGTTTAAAGATTAATAAAAAAAGGAAGATAGAGAAATCCAGCAGCACTAACTTGGTAATGTGATCTAGCTATGAGATAAAATCTAAAGAAATTATGTTATCTGCCCCTGCTGTTAGGGTCCTGATTATCTAGGAATTTAAACAGGGTAAGTACTGCCCAGGGACCTGGTATTATTTGCATAGGCATCTGTTGTGGTGGGGAGAAAAAAAAAGACATATTTTCTACTGGAAGCTCTACTAGGAAAAGGCTGTGCCTAGGTGTGGTGATGAGGGCTGAAGACAAAGCACAGCTGTGTAGCCAAGGGGGTGGCCCCAACTGCCAAAATGTGAGGGTTCTGGGACTTGGGCTTCAGTCTGGACTTATCCAGACATGTTTATGCAAGCAATCTCAAACAAAGGATCCGTTATTTTTCAGCAGAAAATTCATATTCAAAAAATAACTGCTCAACCCTGGATCTCTCACTCTCAGAGAGAGCTACAAAAACCTTGAGAAGGTGAGCCTGGGAACTCAAACTCATCACTCCTGTGGATACCAATTTTATCATGGCTTTGATAAAATTACAGGTTTGTGACATACCGTAATCTTTTTCTCACACTTTCTCATCCTATCTTACGCTCTGCATCTTACTCTTTGCTTTGTGCTATAAAATGTCATAGAAAATAACCACCCCTATCCCTTTGCCATAGAAAGTAACTACCACATCTCTCTCCTTATTTAAATCCTCCCTACTTCAAGTGTGCAATATACTTTTTTCTCTTGATAATCTAACTGATAGACTTCCTAAAAATATCAAAACCTCGCATTTAGGTCTTAGGTTTGTTCCTTTTCTTTCAAATTTGAAGGAATGTTTGCCATGCCAGGAAACACATCTATTTTTGTCCCTCAGTAATGTATTTCCTTTACCTGCAAATGGTTATGTTGCTTATGGTTATGGAAAGATTCAGTTAAGTTTTCTTTGTCATTTGAACAATTTTCTCTTAATAACTTCATATCAGCAGTAGTACAGAACCTTGGATGACACTCCTGCCTCTCCTCCTCTCCAGGGAGGGAGGCTGGCTGCCAGATTGCATGGACTCTATTTTAGAGAAAGTTCTTTTTTTGGTGTCTTGTCTTAAAATAAGTGTATGTTCTAGGGCATTTCTGTATTCTGCTCTTAACTGTACTTGAATCATGTAACCCATCTTTGATTGAGACTTCAACCAACAGATTATCTCCATAGATTACAGTACTTTCTTTTTCTGCAGTCCAGAGTATACTCATGATCTTGTTAATTGCTTTGAGAGAGATATAAGGTTAAAAGTTATCAAAGTTAAATTTAGTGAAATTTTTCAGAGATAAAAAGCCATGAAGTTGTATGCGAAGTTGTATGCAAAGTTGTGGGCAAATTTACAGTGCTTCTACGAGAAAAAAACTACTGTACAAAGAACATCACTGCCGTCAGCAGAAAATCAATTTTACTGGTAGCACCAACAGATTTTGTGCAACTCTGACTATTCATGCTAGTCACACAGTGAAACATTTACTATTTGACTTTCATATGCATTTGACACTACTTTATGAAAAAAATCTCTGTAACTATCTGACAATTAAAGGATCATCTAAGTGGAATTCAATAAATAGAAAAAATTTCTAAGGAAAAATTTGATACTTATCAAGTTTGAATTTATTCAGAGAGCAAGAAAGACTGTATTTTTGTTTTCTGCTTTTGTCCCAGTTAATTTCTATTCTTTCACAGTGTTAAGGGGAGTGATCACATAAGTAAATTCTTAGGTTAAAGATAAAATAAGTAAAAAATAGATGCACAGTAAATGGTCATTTATTTTTTAATCCAGATTTAGCCAGATTGTAAATTCTATTTTGAAGCTCAAAGAATTTCTTTTTTCAAGTAGAGAGCTGATAACATTGAAAGATATTTTATTGTGACTCAAAAAAAAAAATGGGCAGTGCACAGGCCCTTGCTGCATCATTTTAAACAGAGCTGAACTACAGTAAAAAGTATTATTTAAAACAATATGAATACTTACATCTAATAAACTCCTAGATGGTTTGGTCATGGCATTTTGCAAAAGCAAATTGAAATGAGAGAATGTGTGAAAAAACCCCTCATAGACATTGGAAAGAAAGTGACTGAAAGCAAAGGAAATGCCCTCTGGTTTTCTGAACACTGTAGTGACTGAATGGAGGAATCTGGTTGAGCAAATTCGTAATCATTTCTGCAGCAAGAATGCCTACTTCAGTGAAACTAGGGCTCAGAAAAGACTCTGTATTGAGATGTGAAGCTTTAGGCAAACTGCAAGCAATGATTCTGTCCTCATGTGATTATTCAGGTAAAAAAAAAATTCTTAGCAAGGCACGAACAGTCAGAAATATGATTAGTGAAGGAAATAAATTTGTATGCAACAATTTAAAGGAGATCAAAGGGTGCAAGAAGAAAATCTACAAAAGCAGGTTGGGAATGAGAGAAATAAAATATTGTCTTCCCTTTCAAGTCAATAATTAAGCAATACTGCAAAAAAGCAATTGATTAAAATATAACACTAAGATTCCCCATTTGTCCTAATGCAAATAATCAGTAACCTTTGCAGTAGTAAAATCAGAATGAAGAAGAACATTGGCTCTATGAGAGTAGAATGGATATCAAAGAGCTATAAAGTATTCAGATAATATTCTCTTGTCCTTAGCCAAATTTGAAAATTTTGAACTCATCTTTTACCTTGCATCCATGTTTGCCTTTAATGAAGGACTTGTATTGTTGTCTATGCACTGGTGTATTTTTTATAAACTTCCTATTATTCTTGTGATTGGCAGTACATTATAGAGGCAGCCTCCAGTTGCTGCCCTGGAGAAGAAGAAACTGGAATTCACACAACATTTTGTAGATAGCTAGAGTTAGGGCATTTGCTCAACATGTGTTACATTGGACAATCTGCAACAAGAGATTTGTGTGCTGAATTCAGACTATTACAAAGAGAATGTCTGATTTGTGACCTAATTTTATGATTTTAGATCCTTAATAGTCTCTGTGAAGGTTAGAAAGTCAAGCTGTGTGTTTGTAGAGGAGCAACTTCTTGAGAATAAGCTTTGGTCGTTTTCTTGAGAAATAGTTTGCTTGCAGTCTGTACATACAGACTTCAAAAAAGACTACATGAAACTATCCTGGTATGAAGGAGTTTTTTTATCTTAAATTAATTAGGTTTAGAAAGCTCAAATTCCCATGTCACCATTGTTAGTAGGTTTCATTTTAACCTTTGTTGGTTTATAAATTGAAGTGCAGAGAAAAACACTGACACAGCATTGGAATTTGTGGAAGGAACTAGAAAAATTCACTTTATACATATAGCTCTACACCTGTTGTGGTGTGTTTCTTATACTTTAGCTCAGTTAAGTTGTAAATTGGTCTGTTCTATGTACCCCTTTATTTGTAATGGTTCTGCCCTGGTTCTCCCTCTCCTTGCTTGCCCTGTCAATCCAGTTTTCCCCTCCCTGTTAGCATTGGCAACATTGATCTGTTCCTTAGTCCCTCCCTGGTGCCCTATCCATCACTCGGTGGCCCATCCCTTCCATCTAGAATCTTCCAGTCAGGGCATCGAGTGATTGGTTCAGAGGCCAGGGCCCCTCCCCAGGCTTTTCCCTATTGATTGTCCCACTGTGTCCATCACCCTCTCCTCACTTCCACCTTCTCATAAATTGGCTGAAGACCAGACTCCACCTCTGTACCCTCCCCTCTTTATAAGTTAGTGTCAGACGCCAGTTCGGGGTTTTCAGCTATCGGTTGCATTGGAGCCAATGGGTCAGTATTGTACTGCCCCTGGAGTCTGTCTCCTTCCCTCCTGTTGGGTAGCAGCCCTCTCATTGCAGGTCCTCGTCCCTTAAGGCGAAAGCCTTAGACGCTCTCCTGACCGGAGCAGGGATTGGGAGAGTGGCCTAGTGCTGCTGGTGGTGCTGGCCACAGCTAGCAGGGACGTCCTGAAGGGGCAATAATTTTTGCCCTTCAAGGTCAGCTGCCGCTGCAGTACACCTATTTTAACTGTGAGTAATAGAACTCTTAAGGAAAAGTAATTGTTCAGCTACTGATATTCAAGTAACTTATTTATTAAAAGTTAAGATATAGCAGTATTTTCTATATTAAGCTCTTTCGTTAGGGTAAATAAGAAATTATTTTTCAAAGTGTGTTTAGTACTGAAGATGAAAGGCTTGATTTCAAGAAACAGAGAATTAAACTTTTATCAATAGTTCAGAAAATCATCTAAGTGAACAATCTTAAACAAACCTTATGGTAACACAAAATTTTATTCTGTGAAGTCAGAGAGACTATTTGGAAACAGACAAATTAATGAGAAGCATTTTATATAAAAGTTCAATTGTGTTTTTCTTCTCGATTTATCAGCATTATCATATTTTGCTTCTTCAAGTATGGAGTTTGCATTTATTCGATTGCTTGAAGGAAGAAGTTATTTTTCAAGCTACCATATATTTTTAATATGGAAGTACAAGATAACATGGAATGACTAATACATTTTTATTTGCTATGTTGGAACACAGAAATGACTGAGCTGTGTCTGACCAAAGGCCAGGTATGTCAGCTTTGGAAAGAAGTATCAAATTATCTTTTTTTCTGATGTAGCCTCTAGCAGCACAGGCTTCAAGATTTATTCCATTCATGATGGAGAAGCAATGCTGCTTCATTCAGTTCATTGCTTTGCTATTTTATTGTTTTCAGTCATGAAATGAAAGCATGTCAAGTAATTAAATTTTATGTTTTATTTCTATCCTATTTGCTTGCTAAAGAAAAAACCCACACCTTCCCAAGCCTAGATGAATTGAGTATATTATACTTTCACCAATTTCTTGCCTTGGTTAACTAGTCTTTGTACTAATATCTCAATGCTTCAATACTAATTATATTCATTGGTAAGAAATCATAATAAATAGTAGCTCTTTTCTAGTGACCAAAAGTTACTACTTGGTACCAAAAGGCTGAGGTTTTTGGTTCTCTTTCATACACAATATTGCTGAGATCTTTCTTCCTAGCCAAAATCGAAGCATTAAAACTTAGTTGCAAGTTGGTAGGTGATGAAAGCATTTATTTATACTAAATAGATCGTTCTCTTTTTTAAATGTTCTTTAAAATTTAATTTTAAAAAGTTCTAAAATTTGAAAAAACGGGACATAATCTCTTCTGTTATTTTCTATTGTTAAAACGACTTTGGTTTTACTGCGTTTGATCATGTAATTACATAATGATGTAAGGATGATGAAATATAAATGAAGGAAAACGCCAATGTATGTTATTTTTCTAGTGATATTGTGATATTGATACAGTCATTCTCAGGCTTGATTTTTAAATACTCTGACATTGACATAAGTAAGGCATATAACAGTTATAGAAATTTATATAAGGGTTAATTTAAAACAATGTAAATGATTTCCAGAAAATAACTAATTTTACTATGTGAGAACTAAGCAGCTCTTTTTAATAGTGAGAGAAACTGAACAAAAACTAATAACATCCTCCTGAAAAATTTCTGAATCCTTAGTATATTTCTTTCAATTTTTAGGACTTTCGAGGATTTATGAAAGACAGGTGGTTTCAATAAAAAGAAGGGGGAAAAAAAAAGGAGAACTCAACACCACATTTCAGGCATTTTTAAGCTTTAGAAAAGTGGATTTCTTTCTCCTTGCAGAAGGAAGCAAGTGAACACAAACTGGTTTTATAGTGCATTTTTATGACGGTGACAGAACACTTCTTGGTTCCTTCTCATTGCTGATCCTAATATCTTCACAGTTTTGGAAACAAAACTCCTTCTTAAAATAGATACTTTGGAGTATGTTGTGTGAGCTGTAGTATACTCTTTAACAAAAGACATTTTGCAAAAGTGCAAAACATTCTCAGTTTTGATAAAAGAATTGTATTGTGTATTCCTTTTTTCAGTCGATGCTCTTCAGATTTAGTGTCTGACATTTTTAGGGCTTATTTCTTGCTTTGAAAATCATCTATTTAATGTCTTTTTCAAAGTCACATTACAACGGTTAACACTTTGGCACAATCTTCAATGTAGAGAGTAATGATATACAGTTTAAGTGCAAATATTTGCTGAGTTTCAAGTTCTCTGTAGTCAGCAAAAGGTGCAACTCTTAGAATTCTCACTGTGAATATTTTGTGTATATAAAACATTAAAAAAGCCTTAAATTACTATCACTTTAAGCAAAATAAAACTAATCCTAAATATGACCTGAATTTTTAAACAGGTGTTGCAGAAGCAGAAAGAGAGCAACGAGGTTTTTATGAGCCTATGGATTCAGAATTGTACTTTGCTTTTATTTTTCTGGTGGCAAATAAGTCTTTCATTTGACTCCGTTTAAAATGGATAACTCACTATCTCGCATGAGCGGATACAGCGTTGAGTACATGATGCTCTAAAGCCACCTTCTCTTTAGAGTGCTTGGCTGTTGGAACTGACATTTATCTACTGTCAAAGTCTAAAGGGACGGCATAAAATCAGGAGAGCCTTTCACCTTATGGGCACTGCAGAAGTGCATAGATGCAGAACTATAATATTGCAAGAATATATATTCTAATAAAAGATTGAACAAGGGGTATCTGTGCGTGATCTCACAGTGACTGTGAACTGTAAAGAATGTTGTATGTTTAATTTCCTGCAAGAAAACAAATTATGTATTTCAAGTGAAGAATATAAGGTCCTCAAGTGAAAGAACAGATTCACAGACAAAAAGGATAAGATGCATAGTATTGGTAATCCATAAATTGAAAGAGTTATGGATGATAACAACAAAACACTCATACGTCAGAGTATCTCCTTTCCAGGGTGTTTGTAAGTATTTCTTTCTGGGGTCACAGGATTGCACTGGGAAACAAGTGGCCAATTTTTGGTCCATGTCGCTTCAGTTCCTGCAAACCTGTGCCCTTTGATGGCTTTAAATTTGGAGATGAATTTTTTTTTTTTTATTTTCAGTATCCATCCCAGGTCCTTCATGTCTTGCTCTCAAAGATCTGCTTTGCTCCTTATTTTTTCCCCCTCCTTTGGCAACATCTCTGAGGTTAGTTTTGGCATGTTTTAGCCCTTTGCACTGCACCTCATACCATCCTGGTCCATTTTCTTGTTGTCAATGAATTTTTATTTTTTTCTTTTTCAGTACCCAGACCATGGCTCTGCTATTTTCCCCTCAGTGATATGTCTTCGTTCTTTATATTTTCCCCTGCTTTTGCAGTATCTGTCAGGTTAGTTTTGGCATCCTTTTGTCTTTTGTGCTGCATCTCATTTCCTCCCAGACCATTTCCTTGTAGTTGCTAAATCTCCAAAATTTCTGATTTTTTGGGTTTTTTTTCAGTCGCATTTCATTTGATCGTATCTCCTTTCCAGAGCCTTTGTAAGCCTTTCTTTGCTGGGTCGCAAGATTTCGTTTCCCGTCCCGAAAGGAAATTCCATTTCCTTTCGGGACGGGAAACGAAATCTTGCGATTTCACTGGGGACCAAGTGGGCTATCCTTGGTCCATGTCCCTGCACTTGACGGCATCCCATGACTTTTGATAGTTTTGACTTGGGCGAAATTTTTTTCATTTATTTTCAGTATCCATGCCATGGGACTGATATCTTCCCTTCAATGTTTTGTCTTGCTTCCTGATTTTTTCTCCTGTTTTTACCACATCTGTCAGGTCAGTTTCAGCATGTTTTGGCCCTTTGCACTGCACCTCATATCATCCGGGTCCATTTTCTTGTTGTCAATGAATTTTTTTTTTTTTATTTTTTCAGAATCCAGACCATGGCTCTGCTATTTTCCCCTCAGTGATATGTCTTCGTTCTTTATATTTTCCCCTGCTTTTGCAGTATCTGTCAGGTTAGTTTTGGCATCCTTTTGTCTTTTGTGCTGCATCTCATTTCCTCCCAGACCATTTCCTTGTAGTTGCTAAATCTCCAAAATTTCTGATTTTTTGGGTTTTTTTTCAGTCGCATTTCATTTGATCGTATCTCCTTTCCAGAGCCTTTGTAAGCCTTTCTTTGCTGGGTCGCAAGATTTCGTTTCCCGTCCCGAAAGGAAATGGAATGTCCTTTCGGGACGGGAAACGAAATCTTGCGATTTCACTGGGGACCAAGTGGGCTATCCTTGGTCCATGTCCCTGCACTTGACGGCATCCCATGACTTTTGATAGTTTTGACTTGGGCGAAATTTTTTTCATTTATTTTCAGTATCCATGCCATGGGACTGATATCTTCCCTTCAACGTTCTGTCTTGCTTCCTGATTTTTTCTCCTGTTTTTACCACATCTGTCAGGTCAGTTTCGGCATGTTTTGGCCCTTTGCACTGCACCTCATACCACCCTGGTCCATTTTCTTGTTGTCAATGAATTTTTTTTTTTTTTATTTTTTCAGTACCCAGACCATGGCTCTGCTATTTTCCCCTCAGTGATATGTCTTCGTTCTTGATATTTTCCCCTGCTTTTGCAGTATCTGTCAGGTTAGTTTTGGCATCCTTTTGTCTTTTGTGCTGCATCTCATTTCCTCCCAGACCATTTCCTTGTAGTTGCTAAATCTCCAAAATTTCTGATTTTTTGGGGTTTTTTTCAGTTGCATTTCATTTGATCGTATCTCCTTTCCAGAGCCTTTGTAAGCCTTTCTTTGCTGGGTCGCAAGATTTCGTTTCCCGTCCCGAAAGGAAATTCCATTTCCTTTCGGGACGGGAAACGAAATCTTGCGATTTCACTGGGGACCAAGTGGGCTATCCTTGGTCCATGTCCCTGCCCTTGACGGCATCCCATGACTTTTGATAGTTTTGACTTGGGCGAAATTTTTTTCATTTATTTTCAGTATCCATGCCATGGGACTGATATCTTCCCTTCAATGTTTTGTCTTGCTTCCTGATTTTTTCTCCTGTTTTTACCACATCTGTCAGGTCAGTTTCGGCATGTTTTGGCCCTTTGCACTGCACCTCATACCACCCTGGTCCATTTTCTTGTTGTCAATGAATTTTTTTTTTTTTATTTTTTCAGAATCCAGACCATGGCTCTGCTATTTTCCCCTCAGTGTTATGTCTTCGTTCTTGATATTTTCCCCTGCTTTTGCAGTATCTGTCAGGTTAGTTTTGGCATCCTTTTGTCTTTTGTGCTGCATCTCATTTCCTCCCAGACCATTTCCTTGTAGTTGCTAAATCTCCAAAATTTGTGATTTTTTGGGTTTTTTTTCAGTCGCATTTCATTTGATCGTATCTCCTTTCCAGAGCCTTTGTAAGCCTTTCTTTGCTGGGTCGCAAGATTTCGTTTCCCGTCCCGAAAGGAAATGGAATTTCCTTTCGGGACGGGAAACGAAATCTTGCGATTTCACTGGGGACCAAGTGGGCTATCCTTGGTCCATGTCCCGGCACTTGACGGCATCCCATGACTTTTGATAGTTTTGACTTGGGCGAAATTTTTTTCATTTATTTTCAGTATCCATGCCATGGGACTGATATCTTCCCTTCAACGTTCTGTCTTGCTTCCTGATTTTTTCTCCTGTTTTTACCACATCTGTCAGGTCAGTTTCAGCATGTTTTGGCCCTTTGCACTGCACCTCATATCATCCTGGTCCATTTTCTTGTTGTCAATGAATTTTTTTTTTTTTATTTTTTCAGAATCCAGACCATGGCTCTGCTATTTTCCCCTCAGTGATATGTCTTCGTTCTTGATATTTTCCCCTGCTTTTGCAGTATCTGTCAGGTTAGTTTTGGCATCCTTTTGTCTTTTGTGCTGCATCTCATTTCCTCCCAGACCATTTCCTTGTAGTCACTAAATCTCCAAAATTTCTGATTTTTTGGGTTTTTTTTCAGTTGCATTTCATTTGATCGTATCTCCTTTCCAGAGCCTTTGTAAGCCTTTCTTTGCTGGGTCGCAAGATTTCGTTTCCCGTCCCGAAAGGAAATTCCATTTCCTTTCGGGACGGGAAACGAAATCTTGCGATTTCACTGGGGACCAAGTGGGCTATCCTTGGTCCATGTCCCTGCACTTGACGGCATCCCATGACTTTTGATAGTTTTGACTTGGGCAAAATTTTTTTCATTTATTTTCAGTATCCATGCCATGGGACTGATATCTTCCCTTCAACGTTCTGTCTTGCTTCCTGATTTTTTCTTCTGTTTTTACCACATCTGTCAGGTCAGTTTCGGCATGTTTTGGCCCTTTGCACTGCACCACATACCATGCGGGTACATTTTCTTGTTGTCAATGAATTTTTTTTTTTTTATTTTTTCAGAATCCAGACCATGGCTCTGCTATTTTCCCCTCAGTGATATGTCTTCGTTCTTGATATTTTCCCCTGCTTTTGCAGTATCTGTCAGGTTAGTTTTGGCATCCTTTTGTCTTTTGCGCTGCATCTCATTTCCTCCCAGACCATTTCCTTGTAGTTGCTAAATCTCCAAAATTACTGATTTTTTGGGGTTTTTTTCAGTCGCATTTCATTTGATCGTATCTCCTTTCCAGAGCCTTTGTAAGCCTTTCTTTGCTGGGTCGCAAGATTTCGTTTCCTGTCCTGAAAGGAAATTCCATTTCCTTTCGGGACTGGAAACGAAATCTTGCGATTTCACTGGGGACCAAGTGGGCTATCCTTGGTCCATGTCCCTGCACTTGACGGCATCCCATGACTTTTGATAGTTTTGACTTGGGTGAAATTTTTTTCATTTATTTTCAGTATCCATGCCATGGGACTCATATCTTCCCTTCAATGTTTTGTCTTGCTTCCTGATTTTTTCTCCTGTTTTTACCACATCTGTCAGGTCAGTTTCGGCATGTTTTGGCCCTTTGCACTGCACCGCATACCATCCTGGTCCATTTTCTTGTTGTCAATGAATTTTTTTTTTTTATTTTTTCAGAATCCAGACCATGGCTCTGCTATTTTCCCCTCAGTGGTATGTCTTCGTTCTTGATATTTTCCCCTGCTTTTGCAGTATCTGTCAGGTTAGTTTTGGCATCCTTTTGTCTTTTGCGCTGCATCTCATTTCTTCCCAGACCATTTCCTTGTAGTCACTAAATCTCCAAAATTACTGATTTTTTGGGTTTTTTTTCAGTCGCATTTCATTTGATCGTATCTCCTTTCCAGAGCCTTTGTAAGCCTTTCTTTGCTGGGTCGCAAGATTTCGTTTCCCGTCCCGAAAGGAAATGGAATTTCCTTTCGGGACGGGAAACGAAATCTTGCGATTTCACTGGGGACCAAGTGGGCTATCCTTGGTCCATGTCCCTGCACTTGACGGCATCCCATGACTTTTGATAGTTTTGACTTGGGCGAAATTTTTTTCATTTATTTTCAGTATCCATGCCATGGGACTGATATCTTCCCTTCAATGTTTTGTCTTGCTTCCTGATTTTTTCTCCTGTTTTTACCACATCTGTCAGGTCAGTTTCAGCATGTTTTGGCCCTTTGCACTGCACCTCATATCATCCGGGTCCATTTTCTTGTTGTCAATGAATTTTTATTTTTTTATTTTTTCAGAATCCAGACCATGGCTCTGCTGTTTTCCCCTCAGTGATATGTCTTCGTTCTTGATATTTTCCCCTGCTTTTGCAGTATCTGTCAGGTTAGTTTTGGCATCCTTTTGTCTTTTGTGCTGCATCTCATTTCCTCCCAGACCATTTCCTTGTAGTTGCTAAATCTCCAAAATTACTGATTTTTTGGGTTTTTTTTCAGTCGCATTTCATTTGATCGTATCTCCTTTCCAGAGCCTTTGTAAGCCTTTTATTGCTGGGTCGCAAGATTTCGTTTCCCGTCCCGAAAGGAAATGGAATTTCCTTTCGGGACGGGAAACGAAATCTTGCGATTTCACTGGGGACCAAGTGGGCTATCCTTGGTCCATGTCCCTGCACTTGACGGCATCCCATGATTTTGATAGTTTTGACTTGGGCGAAATTTTTTTCATTTATTTTCAGTATCCATGCCATGGGACTGATATCTTCCCTTCAATGTTTTGTCTTGCTTCCTGATTTTTTCTCCTGTTTTTACCACATCTGTCAGGTCAGTTTCGGCATGTTTTGGCCCTTTGCACTGCACCGCATACCATCCTGGTCCATTTTCTTGTTGTCAATGAATTTTTTTTTTTTTTATTTTTTCAGAATCCAGACCATGGCTCTGCTATTTTCCCCTCAGTGGTATGTCTTCGTTCTTGATATTTTCCCCTGCTTTTGCAGTATCTGTCAGGTTAGTTTTGGCATCCTTTTGTCTTTTGCGCTGCATCTCATTTCTTCCCAGACCATTTCCTTGTAGTCACTAAATCTCCAAAATTACTGATTTTTTGGGTTTTTTTTCAGTCGCATTTCATTTGATCGTATCTCCTTTCCAGAGCCTTTGTAAGCCTTTCTTTGCTGGGTCGCAAGATTTCGTTTCCCGTCCCGAAAGGAAATTCCATTTCCTTTCGGGACGGGAAACGAAATCTTGCGATTTCACTGGGGACCAAGTGGGCTATCCTTGGTCCATGTCCCTGCACTTGACGGCATCCCATGACTTTTGATAGTTTTGACTTGGGCGAAATTTTTTTCATTTATTTTCAGTATCCATGCCATGGGACTGATATCTTCCCTTCAATGTTTTGTCTTGCTTCCTGATTTTTTCTCCTGTTTTTACCACATCTGTCAGGTCAGTTTCGGCATGTTTTGGCCCTTTGCACTGCACCGCATACCATCCTGGTCCATTTTCTTGTTGTCAATGAATTTTTTTTTTTTTATTTTTTCAGAATCCAGACCATGGCTCTGCTATTTTCCCCTCAGTGGTATGTCTTCGTTCTTGATATTTTCCCCTGCTTTTGCAGTATCTGTCAGGTTAGTTTTGGCATCCTTTTGTCTTTTGCGCTGCATCTCATTTCTTCCCAGACCATTTCCTTGTAGTCACTAAATCTCCAAAATTACTGATTTTTTGGGTTTTTTTTCAGTCGCATTTCATTTGATCGTATCTCCTTTCCAGAGCCTTTGTAAGCCTTTCTTTGCTGGGTCGCAAGATTTCGTTTCCCGTCCCGAAAGGAAATTCCATTTCCTTTCGGGACGGGAAACGAAATCTTGCGATTTCACTGGGGACCAAGTGGGCTATCCTTGGTCCATGTCCCTGCACTTGACGGCATCCCATGACTTTTGATAGTTTTGACTTGGGCGAAATTTTTTTCATTTATTTTCAGTATCCATGCCATGGGACTGATATCTTCCCTTCAATGTTTTGTCTTGCTTCCTGATTTTTTCTCCTGTTTTTACCACATCTGTCAGGTCAGTTTCGGCATGTTTTGGCCCTTTGCACTGCACCGCATACCATCCTGGTCCATTTTCTTGTTGTCAATGAATTTTTTTTTTTTTATTTTTTCAGAATCCAGACCATGGCTCTGCTATTTTCCCCTCAGTGGTATGTCTTCGTTCTTGATATTTTCCCCTGCTTTTGCAGTATCTGTCAGGTTAGTTTTGGCATCCTTTTGTCTTTTGCGCTGCATCTCATTTCTTCCCAGACCATTTCCTTGTAGTCACTAAATCTCCAAAATTACTGATTTTTTGGGTTTTTTTTCAGTCGCATTTCATTTGATCGTATCTCCTTTCCAGAGCCTTTGTAAGCCTTTCTTTGCTGGGTCGCAAGATTTCGTTTCCCGTCCCGAAAGGAAATTCCATTTCCTTTCGGGACGGGAAACGAAATCTTGCGATTTCACTGGGGACCAAGTGGGCTATCCTTGGTCCATGTCCCTGCACTTGACGGCATCCCATGACTTTTGATAGTTTTGACTTGGGCGAAATTTTTTTCATTTATTTTCAGTATCCATGCCATGGGACTGATATCTTCCCTTCAATGTTTTGTCTTGCTTCCTGATTTTTTCTCCTGTTTTTACCACATCTGTCAGGTCAGTTTCGGCATGTTTTGGCCCTTTGCACTGCACCGCATACCATCCTGGTCCATTTTCTTGTTGTCAATGAATTTTTTTTTTTTTATTTTTTCAGAATCCAGACCATGGCTCTGCTATTTTCCCCTCAGTGGTATGTCTTCGTTCTTGATATTTTCCCCTGCTTTTGCAGTATCTGTCAGGTTAGTTTTGGCATCCTTTTGTCTTTTGCGCTGCATCTCATTTCCTCCCAACCATTTCCTTGTAGTCACTAAATCTCCAAAATTACTGATTTTTTGGGTTTTTTTTCAGTCGCATTTCATTTGATCGTATCTCCTTTCCAGAGCCTTTGTAAGCCTTTCTTTGCTGGGTCGCAAGATTTCGTTTCCCGTCCCGAAAGGAAATGGAATTTCCTTTCGGGACGGGAAACGAAATCTTGCGATTTCACTGGGGACCAAGTGGGCTATCCTTGGTCCATGTCCCTGCACTTGACGGCATCCCATGACTTTTGATAGTTTTGACTTGGGCGAAATTTTTTTCATTTATTTTCAGTATCCATGCCATGGGACTGATATCTTCCCTTCAACGTTCTGTCTTGCTTCCTGATTTTTTCTCCTGTTTTTACCACATCTGTCAGGTCAGTTTCAGCATGTTTTGGCCCTTTGCACTGCACCTCATATCATCCGGGTACATTTTCTTGTTGTCAATGAATTTTTTTTTTTTTTATTTTTTCCGAATCCAGACCATGGCTCTGCTATTTTCCCCTCAGTGATATGTCTTCGTTCTTGATATTTTCCCCTGCTTTTGCAGTATCTGTCAGGTTAGTTTTGGCATCCTTTTGTCTTTTGTGCTGCATCTCATTTCCTCCCAGACCATTTCCTTGTAGTTGCTAAATCTCCAAAATTACTGATTTTTTGGGTTTTTTTTCAGTCGCATTTCATTTGATCGTATCTCCTTTCCAGAGCCTTTGTAAGCCTTTCTTTGCTGGGTCGCAAGATTTCGTTTCCCGTCCCGAAAGGAAATGGAATTTCCTTTCGGGACTGGAAACGAAATCTTGCGATTTCACTGGGGACCAAGTGGGCTATCCTTGGTCCATGTCCCTGCACTTGACGGCATCCCATGACTTTTGATAGTTTTGACTTGGGCGAAATTTTTTTCATTTATTTTCAGTATCCATGCCATGGGACTGATATCTTCCCTTCAACGTTCTGTCTTGCTTCCTGATTTTTTCTTCTGTTTTTACCACATCTGTCAGGTCAGTTTCGGCATGTTTTGGCCCTTTGCACTGCACCTCATACCATGCGGGTACATTTTCTTGTTGTCAATGAATTTTTTTTTTTTTATTTTTTCAGAATCCAGACCATGGCTCTGCTATTTTCCCCTCAGTGATATGTCTTCGTTCTTGATATTTTCCCCTGCTTTTGCAGTATCTGTCAGGTTAGTTTTGGCATCCTTTTGTCTTTTGCGCTGCATCTCATTTCCTCCCAGACCATTTCCTTGTAGTCGCTAAATCTCCAAAATTACTGATTTTTTGGTTTTTTTTTCAGTCGCATTTCATTTGATCGTATCTCCTTTCCAGAGCCTTTGTAAGCCTTTCTTTGCTGGGTCGCAAGATTTCGTTTCCTGTCCTGAAAGGAAATGGAATTTCCTTTCGGGACGGGAAACGAAATCTTGCGATTTCACTGGGGACCAAGTGGGCTATCCTTGGTCCATGTCCCTGCACTTGACGGCATCCCATGACTTTTGATAGTTTTGACTTGGGCGAAATTTTTTTCATTTATTTTCAGTATCCATGCCATGGGACTGATATCTTCCCTTCAATGTTTTGTCTTGCTTCCTGATTTTTTCTCCTGTTTTTACCACATCTGTCAGGTCAGTTTCGGCATGTTTTGGCCCTTTGCACTGCACCGCATACCATCCTGGTCCATTTTCTTGTTGTCAATGAATTTTTTTTTTTTTATTTTTTCAGAATCCAGACCATGGCTCTGCTATTTTCCCCTCAGTGGTATGTCTTCGTTCTTGATATTTTCCCCTGCTTTTGCAGTATCTGTCAGGTTAGTTTTGGCATCCTTTTGTCTTTTGCGCTGCATCTCATTTCCTCCCAACCATTTCCTTGTAGTCACTAAATCTCCAAAATTACTGATTTTTTGGGTTTTTTTTCAGTCGCATTTCATTTGATCGTATCTCCTTTCCAGAGCCTTTGTAAGCCTTTCTTTGCTGGGTCGCAAGATTTCGTTTCCCGTCCCGAAAGGAAATGGAATTTCCTTTCGGGACGGGAAACGAAATCTTGCGATTTCACTGGGGACCAAGTGGGCTATCCTTGGTCCATGTCCCTGCACTTGACGGCATCCCATGACTTTTGATAGTTTTGACTTGGGCGAAATTTTTTTCATTTATTTTCAGTATCCATGCCATGGGACTGATATCTTCCCTTCAACGTTCTGTCTTGCTTCCTGATTTTTTCTCCTGTTTTTACCACATCTGTCAGGTCAGTTTCAGCATGTTTTGGCCCTTTGCACTGCACCTCATATCATCCGGGTACATTTTCTTGTTGTCAATGAATTTTTTTTTTTTTTATTTTTTCCGAATCCAGACCATGGCTCTGCTATTTTCCCCTCAGTGATATGTCTTCGTTCTTGATATTTTCCCCTGCTTTTGCAGTATCTGTCAGGTTAGTTTTGGCATCCTTTTGTCTTTTGTGCTGCATCTCATTTCCTCCCAGACCATTTCCTTGTAGTTGCTAAATCTCCAAAATTACTGATTTTTTGGGTTTTTTTTCAGTCGCATTTCATTTGATCGTATCTCCTTTCCAGAGCCTTTGTAAGCCTTTCTTTGCTGGGTCGCAAGATTTCGTTTCCCGTCCCGAAAGGAAATTCCATTTCCTTTCGGGACGGGAAACGAAATCTTGCGATTTCACTGGGGACCAAGTGGGCTATCCTTGGTCCATGTCCCTGCACTTGACGGCATCCCATGACTTTTGATAGTTTTGACTTGGGCGAAATTTTTTTCATTTATTTTCAGTATCCATGCCATGGGACTGATATCTTCCCTTCAATGTTTTGTCTTGCTTCCTGATTTTTTCTCCTGTTTTTACCACATCTGTCAGGTCAGTTTCGGCATGTTTTGGCCCTTTGCACTGCACCGCATACCATCCTGGTCCATTTTCTTGTTGTCAATGAATTTTTTTTTTTTTATTTTTTCAGAATCCAGACCATGGCTCTGCTATTTTCCCCTCAGTGGTATGTCTTCGTTCTTGATATTTTCCCCTGCTTTTGCAGTATCTGTCAGGTTAGTTTTGGCATCCTTTTGTCTTTTGCGCTGCATCTCATTTCTTCCCAGACCATTTCCTTGTAGTCACTAAATCTCCAAAATTACTGATTTTTTGGGTTTTTTTTCAGTCGCATTTCATTTGATCGTATCTCCTTTCCAGAGCCTTTGTAAGCCTTTCTTTGCTGGGTCGCAAGATTTCGTTTCCCGTCCCGAAAGGAAATTCCATTTCCTTTCGGGACGGGAAACGAAATCTTGCGATTTCACTGGGGACCAAGTGGGCTATCCTTGGTCCATGTCCCTGCACTTGACGGCATCCCATGACTTTTGATAGTTTTGACTTGGGCGAAATTTTTTTCATTTATTTTCAGTATCCATGCCATGGGACTGATATCTTCCCTTCAATGTTTTGTCTTGCTTCCTGATTTTTTCTCCTGTTTTTACCACATCTGTCAGGTCAGTTTCGGCATGTTTTGGCCCTTTGCACTGCACCGCATACCATCCTGGTCCATTTTCTTGTTGTCAATGAATTTTTTTTTTTTTATTTTTTCAGAATCCAGACCATGGCTCTGCTATTTTCCCCTCAGTGGTATGTCTTCGTTCTTGATATTTTCCCCTGCTTTTGCAGTATCTGTCAGGTTAGTTTTGGCATCCTTTTGTCTTTTGCGCTGCATCTCATTTCTTCCCAGACCATTTCCTTGTAGTCACTAAATCTCCAAAATTACTGATTTTTTGGGTTTTTTTTCAGTCGCATTTCATTTGATCGTATCTCCTTTCCAGAGCCTTTGTAAGCCTTTCTTTGCTGGGTCGCAAGATTTCGTTTCCCGTCCCGAAAGGAAATTCCATTTCCTTTCGGGACGGGAAACGAAATCTTGCGATTTCACTGGGGACCAAGTGGGCTATCCTTGGTCCATGTCCCTGCACTTGACGGCATCCCATGACTTTTGATAGTTTTGACTTGGGCGAAATTTTTTTCATTTATTTTCAGTATCCATGCCATGGGACTGATATCTTCCCTTCAATGTTTTGTCTTGCTTCCTGATTTTTTCTCCTGTTTTTACCACATCTGTCAGGTCAGTTTCGGCATGTTTTGGCCCTTTGCACTGCACCGCATACCATCCTGGTCCATTTTCTTGTTGTCAATGAATTTTTTTTTTTTTATTTTTTCAGAATCCAGACCATGGCTCTGCTATTTTCCCCTCAGTGGTATGTCTTCGTTCTTGATATTTTCCCCTGCTTTTGCAGTATCTGTCAGGTTAGTTTTGGCATCCTTTTGTCTTTTGCGCTGCATCTCATTTCCTCCCAACCATTTCCTTGTAGTCACTAAATCTCCAAAATTACTGATTTTTTGGGTTTTTTTTCAGTCGCATTTCATTTGATCGTATCTCCTTTCCAGAGCCTTTGTAAGCCTTTCTTTGCTGGGTCGCAAGATTTCGTTTCCCGTCCCGAAAGGAAATGGAATTTCCTTTCGGGACGGGAAACGAAATCTTGCGATTTCACTGGGGACCAAGTGGGCTATCCTTGGTCCATGTCCCTGCACTTGACGGCATCCCATGACTTTTGATAGTTTTGACTTGGGCGAAATTTTTTTCATTTATTTTCAGTATCCATGCCATGGGACTGATATCTTCCCTTCAACGTTCTGTCTTGCTTCCTGATTTTTTCTCCTGTTTTTACCACATCTGTCAGGTCAGTTTCAGCATGTTTTGGCCCTTTGCACTGCACCTCATATCATCCGGGTACATTTTCTTGTTGTCAATGAATTTTTTTTTTTTTTATTTTTTCCGAATCCAGACCATGGCTCTGCTATTTTCCCCTCAGTGATATGTCTTCGTTCTTGATATTTTCCCCTGCTTTTGCAGTATCTGTCAGGTTAGTTTTGGCATCCTTTTGTCTTTTGTGCTGCATCTCATTTCCTCCCAGACCATTTCCTTGTAGTTGCTAAATCTCCAAAATTACTGATTTTTTGGGTTTTTTTTCAGTCGCATTTCATTTGATCGTATCTCCTTTCCAGAGCCTTTGTAAGCCTTTCTTTGCTGGGTCGCAAGATTTCGTTTCCCGTCCCGAAAGGAAATGGAATTTCCTTTCGGGACGGGAAACGAAATCTTGCGATTTCACTGGGGACCAAGTGGGCTATCCTTGGTCCATGTCCCTGCACTTGACGGCATCCCATGACTTTTGATAGTTTTGACTTGGGCGAAATTTTTTTCATTTATTTTCAGTATCCATGCCATGGGACTGATATCTTCCCTTCAACGTTCTGTCTTGCTTCCTGATTTTTTCTTCTGTTTTTACCACATCTGTCAGGTCAGTTTCGGCATGTTTTGGCCCTTTGCACTGCACCTCATACCATGCGGGTACATTTTCTTGTTGTCAATGAATTTTTTTTTTTTTATTTTTTCAGAATCCAGACCATGGCTCTGCTATTTTCCCCTCAGTGATATGTCTTCGTTCTTGATATTTTCCCCTGCTTTTGCAGTATCTGTCAGGTTAGTTTTGGCATCCTTTTGTCTTTTGCGCTGCATCTCATTTCCTCCCAGACCATTTCCTTGTAGTCGCTAAATCTCCAAAATTACTGATTTTTTGGTTTTTTTTTCAGTCGCATTTCATTTGATCGTATCTCCTTTCCAGAGCCTTTGTAAGCCTTTCTTTGCTGGGTCGCAAGATTTCGTTTCCTGTCCTGAAAGGAAATGGAATTTCCTTTCGGGACGGGAAACGAAATCTTGCGATTTCACTGGGGACCAAGTGGGCTATCCTTGGTCCATGTCCCTGCACTTGACGGCATCCCATGACTTTTGATAGTTTTGACTTGGGCGAAATTTTTTTCATTTATTTTCAGTATCCATGCCATGGGACTGATATCTTCCCTTCAATGTTTTGTCTTGCTTCCTGATTTTTTCTCCTGTTTTTACCACATCTGTCAGGTCAGTTTCGGCATGTTTTGGCCCTTTGCACTGCACCGCATACCATCCTGGTCCATTTTCTTGTTGTCAATGAATTTTTTTTTTTTTATTTTTTCAGAATCCAGACCATGGCTCTGCTATTTTCCCCTCAGTGGTATGTCTTCGTTCTTGATATTTTCCCCTGCTTTTGCAGTATCTGTCAGGTTAGTTTTGGCATCCTTTTGTCTTTTGCGCTGCATCTCATTTCCTCCCAACCATTTCCTTGTAGTCACTAAATCTCCAAAATTACTGATTTTTTGGGTTTTTTTTCAGTCGCATTTCATTTGATCGTATCTCCTTTCCAGAGCCTTTGTAAGCCTTTCTTTGCTGGGTCGCAAGATTTCGTTTCCCGTCCCGAAAGGAAATGGAATTTCCTTTCGGGACGGGAAACGAAATCTTGCGATTTCACTGGGGACCAAGTGGGCTATCCTTGGTCCATGTCCCTGCACTTGACGGCATCCCATGACTTTTGATAGTTTTGACTTGGGCGAAATTTTTTTCATTTATTTTCAGTATCCATGCCATGGGACTGATATCTTCCCTTCAATGTTTTGTCTTGCTTCCTGATTTTTTCTCCTGTTTTTACCACATCTGTCAGGTCAGTTTCGGCATGTTTTGGCCCTTTGCACTGCACCGCATACCATCCTGGTCCATTTTCTTGTTGTCAATGAATTTTTTTTTTTTTATTTTTTCAGAATCCAGACCATGGCTCTGCTATTTTCCCCTCAGTGGTATGTCTTCGTTCTTGATATTTTCCCCTGCTTTTGCAGTATCTGTCAGGTTAGTTTTGGCATCCTTTTGTCTTTTGCGCTGCATCTCATTTCCTCCCAACCATTTCCTTGTAGTCACTAAATCTCCAAAATTACTGATTTTTTGGGTTTTTTTTCAGTCGCATTTCATTTGATCGTATCTCCTTTCCAGAGCCTTTGTAAGCCTTTCTTTGCTGGGTCGCAAGATTTCGTTTCCCGTCCCGAAAGGAAATGGAATTTCCTTTCGGGACGGGAAACGAAATCTTGCGATTTCACTGGGGACCAAGTGGGCTATCCTTGGTCCATGTCCCTGCACTTGACGGCATCCCATGACTTTTGATAGTTTTGACTTGGGCGAAATTTTTTTCATTTATTTTCAGTATCCATGCCATGGGACTGATATCTTCCCTTCAACGTTCTGTCTTGCTTCCTGATTTTTTCTCCTGTTTTTACCACATCTGTCAGGTCAGTTTCAGCATGTTTTGGCCCTTTGCACTGCACCTCATATCATCCGGGTACATTTTCTTGTTGTCAATGAATTTTTTTTTTTTTTATTTTTTCCGAATCCAGACCATGGCTCTGCTATTTTCCCCTCAGTGATATGTCTTCGTTCTTGATATTTTCCCCTGCTTTTGCAGTATCTGTCAGGTTAGTTTTGGCATCCTTTTGTCTTTTGTGCTGCATCTCATTTCCTCCCAGACCATTTCCTTGTAGTTGCTAAATCTCCAAAATTACTGATTTTTTGGGTTTTTTTTCAGTCGCATTTCATTTGATCGTATCTCCTTTCCAGAGCCTTTGTAAGCCTTTCTTTGCTGGGTCGCAAGATTTCGTTTCCCGTCCCGAAAGGAAATGGAATTTCCTTTCGGGACGGGAAACGAAATCTTGCGATTTCACTGGGGACCAAGTGGGCTATCCTTGGTCCATGTCCCTGCACTTGACGGCATCCCATGACTTTTGATAGTTTTGACTTGGGCAAAATTTTTTTCATTTATTTTCAGTATCCATGCCATGGGACTGATATCTTCCCTTCAACGTTCTGTCTTGCTTCCTGATTTTTTCTTCTGTTTTTACCACATCTGTCAGGTCAGTTTCGGCATGTTTTGGCCCTTTGCACTGCACCTCATACCATGCGGGTACATTTTCTTGTTGTCAATGAATTTTTTTTTTTTTATTTTTTCAGAATCCAGACCATGGCTCTGCTATTTTCCCCTCAGTGATATGTCTTCGTTCTTGATATTTTCCCCTGCTTTTGCAGTATCTGTCAGGTTAGTTTTGGCATCCTTTTGTCTTTTGCGCTGCATCTCATTTCCTCCCAGACCATTTCCTTGTAGTCGCTAAATCTCCAAAATTACTGATTTTTTGGTTTTTTTTTCAGTCGCATTTCATTTGATCGTATCTCCTTTCCAGAGCCTTTGTAAGCCTTTCTTTGCTGGGTCGCAAGATTTCGTTTCCTGTCCTGAAAGGAAATGGAATTTCCTTTCGGGACGGGAAACGAAATCTTGCGATTTCACTGGGGACCAAGTGGGCTATCCTTGGTCCATGTCCCTGCACTTGACGGCATCCCATGACTTTTGATAGTTTTGACTTGGGTGAAATTTTTTTCATTTATTTTCAGTATCCATGCCATGGGACTGATATCTTCCCTTCAATGTTTTGTCTTGCTTCCTGATTTTTTCTCCTGTTTTTACCACATCTGTCAGGTCAGTTTCGGCATGTTTTGGCCCTTTGCACTGCACCGCATACCATCCTGGTCCATTTTCTTGTTGTCAATGAATTTTTTTTTTTTATTTTTTCAGAATCCAGACCATGGCTCTGCTATTTTCCCCTCAGTGGTATGTCTTCGTTCTTGATATTTTCCCCTGCTTTTGCAGTATCTGTCAGGTTAGTTTTGGCATCCTTTTGTCTTTTGCGCTGCATCTCATTTCTTCCCAGACCATTTCCTTGTAGTCACTAAATCTCCAAAATTACTGATTTTTTGGGTTTTTTTTCAGTCGCATTTCATTTGATCGTATCTCCTTTCCAGAGCCTTTGTAAGCCTTTCTTTGCTGGGTCGCAAGATTTCGTTTCCCGTCCCGAAAGGAAATGGAATTTCCTTTCGGGACGGGAAACGAAATCTTGCGATTTCACTGGGGACCAAGTGGGCTATCCTTGGTCCATGTCCCTGCACTTGACGGCATCCCATGACTTTTGATAGTTTTGACTTGGGCGAAATTTTTTTCATTTATTTTCAGTATCCATGCCATGGGACTGATATCTTCCCTTCAATGTTTTGTCTTGCTTCCTGATTTTTTCTCCTGTTTTTACCACATCTGTCAGGTCAGTTTCAGCATGTTTTGGCCCTTTGCACTGCACCTCATATCATCCGGGTCCATTTTCTTGTTGTCAATGAATTTTTATTTTTTTATTTTTTCAGAATCCAGACCATGGCTCTGCTGTTTTCCCCTCAGTGATATGTCTTCGTTCTTGATATTTTCCCCTGCTTTTGCAGTATCTGTCAGGTTAGTTTTGGCATCCTTTTGTCTTTTGTGCTGCATCTCATTTCCTCCCAGACCATTTCCTTGTAGTTGCTAAATCTCCAAAATTACTGATTTTTTGGGTTTTTTTTCAGTCGCATTTCATTTGATCGTATCTCCTTTCCAGAGCCTTTGTAAGCCTTTTATTGCTGGGTCGCAAGATTTCGTTTCCCGTCCCGAAAGGAAATGGAATTTCCTTTCGGGACGGGAAACGAAATCTTGCGATTTCACTGGGGACCAAGTGGGCTATCCTTGGTCCATGTCCCTGCACTTGACGGCATCCCATGATTTTGATAGTTTTGACTTGGGCGAAATTTTTTTCATTTATTTTCAGTATCCATGCCATGGGACTGATATCTTCCCTTCAATGTTTTGTCTTGCTTCCTGATTTTTTCTCCTGTTTTTACCACATCTGTCAGGTCAGTTTCGGCATGTTTTGGCCCTTTGCACTGCACCGCATACCATCCTGGTCCATTTTCTTGTTGTCAATGAATTTTTTTTTTTTTTATTTTTTCAGAATCCAGACCATGGCTCTGCTATTTTCCCCTCAGTGGTATGTCTTCGTTCTTGATATTTTCCCCTGCTTTTGCAGTATCTGTCAGGTTAGTTTTGGCATCCTTTTGTCTTTTGCGCTGCATCTCATTTCTTCCCAGACCATTTCCTTGTAGTCACTAAATCTCCAAAATTACTGATTTTTTGGGTTTTTTTTCAGTCGCATTTCATTTGATCGTATCTCCTTTCCAGAGCCTTTGTAAGCCTTTCTTTGCTGGGTCGCAAGATTTCGTTTCCCGTCCCGAAAGGAAATTCCATTTCCTTTCGGGACGGGAAACGAAATCTTGCGATTTCACTGGGGACCAAGTGGGCTATCCTTGGTCCATGTCCCTGCACTTGACGGCATCCCATGACTTTTGATAGTTTTGACTTGGGCGAAATTTTTTTCATTTATTTTCAGTATCCATGCCATGGGACTGATATCTTCCCTTCAATGTTTTGTCTTGCTTCCTGATTTTTTCTCCTGTTTTTACCACATCTGTCAGGTCAGTTTCGGCATGTTTTGGCCCTTTGCACTGCACCGCATACCATCCTGGTCCATTTTCTTGTTGTCAATGAATTTTTTTTTTTTTATTTTTTCAGAATCCAGACCATGGCTCTGCTATTTTCCCCTCAGTGGTATGTCTTCGTTCTTGATATTTTCCCCTGCTTTTGCAGTATCTGTCAGGTTAGTTTTGGCATCCTTTTGTCTTTTGCGCTGCATCTCATTTCTTCCCAGACCATTTCCTTGTAGTCACTAAATCTCCAAAATTACTGATTTTTTGGGTTTTTTTTCAGTCGCATTTCATTTGATCGTATCTCCTTTCCAGAGCCTTTGTAAGCCTTTCTTTGCTGGGTCGCAAGATTTCGTTTCCCGTCCCGAAAGGAAATTCCATTTCCTTTCGGGACGGGAAACGAAATCTTGCGATTTCACTGGGGACCAAGTGGGCTATCCTTGGTCCATGTCCCTGCACTTGACGGCATCCCATGACTTTTGATAGTTTTGACTTGGGCGAAATTTTTTTCATTTATTTTCAGTATCCATGCCATGGGACTGATATCTTCCCTTCAATGTTTTGTCTTGCTTCCTGATTTTTTCTCCTGTTTTTACCACATCTGTCAGGTCAGTTTCGGCATGTTTTGGCCCTTTGCACTGCACCGCATACCATCCTGGTCCATTTTCTTGTTGTCAATGAATTTTTTTTTTTTTATTTTTTCAGAATCCAGACCATGGCTCTGCTATTTTCCCCTCAGTGGTATGTCTTCGTTCTTGATATTTTCCCCTGCTTTTGCAGTATCTGTCAGGTTAGTTTTGGCATCCTTTTGTCTTTTGCGCTGCATCTCATTTCCTCCCAACCATTTCCTTGTAGTCACTAAATCTCCAAAATTACTGATTTTTTGGGTTTTTTTTCAGTCGCATTTCATTTGATCGTATCGCCTTTCCAGAGCCTTTGTAAGCCTTTTATTGCTGGGTCGCAAGATTTCGTTTCCCGTCCCGAAAGGAAATGGAATTTCCTTTCGGGACGGGAAACGAAATCTTGCGATTTCACTGGGGACCAAGTGGGCTATCCTTGGTCCATGTCCCTGCACTTGACGGCATCCCATGACTTTTGATAGTTTTGACTTGGGCGAAATTTTTTTCATTTATTTTCAGTATCCATGCCATGGGACTGATATCTTCCCTTCAACGTTCTGTCTTGCTTCCTGATTTTTTCTCCTGTTTTTACCACATCTGTCAGGTCAGTTTCAGCATGTTTTGGCCCTTTGCACTGCACCTCATATCATCCGGGTACATTTTCTTGTTGTCAATGAATTTTTTTTTTTTTTATTTTTTCCGAATCCAGACCATGGCTCTGCTATTTTCCCCTCAGTGATATGTCTTCGTTCTTGATATTTTCCCCTGCTTTTGCAGTATCTGTCAGGTTAGTTTTGGCATCCTTTTGTCTTTTGTGCTGCATCTCATTTCCTCCCAGACCATTTCCTTGTAGTTGCTAAATCTCCAAAATTACTGATTTTTTGGGTTTTTTTTCAGTCGCATTTCATTTGATCGTATCTCCTTTCCAGAGCCTTTGTAAGCCTTTCTTTGCTGGGTCGCAAGATTTCGTTTCCCGTCCCGAAAGGAAATTCCATTTCCTTTCGGGACGGGAAACGAAATCTTGCGATTTCACTGGGGACCAAGTGGGCTATCCTTGGTCCATGTCCCTGCACTTGACGGCATCCCATGACTTTTGATAGTTTTGACTTGGGCGAAATTTTTTTCATTTATTTTCAGTATCCATGCCATGGGACTGATATCTTCCCTTCAATGTTTTGTCTTGCTTCCTGATTTTTTCTCCTGTTTTTACCACATCTGTCAGGTCAGTTTCGGCATGTTTTGGCCCTTTGCACTGCACCGCATACCATCCTGGTCCATTTTCTTGTTGTCAATGAATTTTTTTTTTTTTATTTTTTCAGAATCCAGACCATGGCTCTGCTATTTTCCCCTCAGTGGTATGTCTTCGTTCTTGATATTTTCCCCTGCTTTTGCAGTATCTGTCAGGTTAGTTTTGGCATCCTTTTGTCTTTTGCGCTGCATCTCATTTCCTCCCAGACCATTTCCTTGTAGTTGCTAAATCTCCAAAATTACTGATTTTTTGGTTTTTTTTTCAGTCGCATTTCATTTGATCGTATCTCCTTTCCAGAGCCTTTGTAAGCCTTTCTTTGCTGGGTCGCAAGATTTCGTTTCCCGTCCCGAAAGGAAATGGAATTTCCTTTCGGGACGGGAAACGAAATCTTGCGATTTCACTGGGGACCAAGTGGGCTATCCTTGGTCCATGTCCCTGCACTTGGCGGCATCCCATGACTTTTGATAGTTTTGACTTGGGCGAAATTTTTTTCATTTATTTTCAGTATCCATGCCATGGGACTGATATCTTCCCTTCAATGTTCTGTCTTGCTTCCTGATTTTTTCTCCTGTTTTTACCACATCTGTCAGGTCAGTTTCGGCATGTTTTGGCCCTTTGCACTGCACCTCATACCATCCTGGTCCATTTTCTTGTTGTCAATGAATTTTTTTTTTTTTATTTTTTCAGTACCCAGACCATGGCTCTGCTATTTTCCCCTCAGTGATATGTCTTCGTTCTTGATATTTTCCCCTGCTTTTGCAGTATCTGTCAGGTTAGTTTTGGCATCCTTCTGTCTTTTGTGCTGCATCTCATTTCCTCCCAGACCATTTCGTTGTAGTTGCTAAATCTCCAAAATTACTGATTTTTTGGGTTTTTTTTCAGTCGCATTTCATTTGATCGTATCTCCTTTCCAGAGCCTTTGTAAGCCTTTTATTGCTGGGTCGCAAGATTTCGTTTCCCGTCCCGAAAGGAAATTCCATTTCCTTTCGGGACGGGAAACGAAATCTTGCGATTTCACTGGGGACCAAGTGGGCTATCCTTGGTCCATGTCCCTGCACTTGACGGCATCCCATGACTTTTGATAGTTTTGACTTGGGCGAAATTTTTTTCATTTATTTTCAGTATCCATGCCATGGGACTGATATCTTCCCTTCAATGTTTTGTCTTGCTTCCTGATTTTTTCTCCTGTTTTTACCACATCTGTCAGGTCAGTTTCGGCATGTTTTGGCCCTTTGCACTGCACCGCATACCATCCGGGTCCATTTTCTTGTTGTCAATGAATTTTTTTTTTTTTATTTTTTCAGAATCCAGACCATGGCTCTGCTATTTTCCCCTCAGTGATATGTCTTCGTTCTTGATATTTTCCCCTGCTTTTGCAGTATCTGTCAGGTTAGTTTTGGCATCCTTTTGTCTTTTGCGCTGCATCTCATTTCCTTCCAGACCATTTCCTTGTAGTCACTAAATCTCCAAAATTGCTGATTTTTTGGTTTTTTTTTCAGTCGCATTTCATTTGATCGTATCTCCTTTCCAGAGCCTTTGTAAGCCTTTCTTTGCTGGGTCGCAAGATTTCGTTTCCCGTCCCGAAAGGAAATTCCATTTCCTTTCGGGACGGGAAACGAAATCTTGCGATTTCACTGGGGACCAAGTGGGCTATCCTTGGTCCATGTCCCTGCACTTGACGGCATCCCATGACTTTTGATAGTTTTGACTTGGGCGAAATATTTTTCATTTATTTTCAGTATCCATGCCATGGGACTGATATCTTCCCTTCAACGTTCTGTCTTGCTTCCTGATTTTTTCTTCTCCTGTTTTTACCACATCTGTCAGGTCAGTTTCAGCATGTTTTGGCCCTTTGCACTGCACCTCATATCATCCGGGTCCATTTTCTTGTTGTCAATGAATTTTTTTTTTTTTATTTTTTCAGAATCCAGACCATGGCTCTGCTATTTTCCCCTCAGTGACAGGACTTCCTTCTAGATATTTTCCCCTGCTTTTGCAGTATCTGTCAGGTTAGATTTGGCACCTTTTGTCTTTTGTGCTGCATCTCATTTCCTCCCAGACCATTTCCTTGTAGTCACTAAATCTCCAAAATGTCTGATTTTTCGGGTTTTTTTTCAGTCGCATTTCATTTGATCGTATCTCCTTTCCAGAGCCTTTGTAAGCCTTTCTTTGCTGGGTCGCAAGATTTCACTGGGGACCAAGTGGGCTGTCCTTGGTCCATGTCCCTGCACTTGACAGCATCCCATGACTTTTGATAGTTTTGACTTGGGCGAAGTTTTTGTCATTTATTTTCAGTATCCATGCCATGGGACTGATATCTTCCCTTCAACGTTCTGTCTTGCTTCCTGATTTTTTCTCCTGATTTTACCACATCTGTCAGGTCAGTTTCGGCATGTTTTGGCCCTTTGCACTGCACCTCATACCATGCGGGTACATTTTCTTGTTGTCAATGAATTTTTTTTTTTTTATTTTTTCAGAATCCAGACCATGGCTCTGCTATTTTCCCCTCAGTGGTATGTCTTCGTTCTTGATATTTTCCCCTGCTTTTGCAGTATCTGTCAGGTTAGTTTTGGCATCCTTTTGTCTTTTGCGCTGCATCTCATTTCCTCCCAGACCATTTCCTTGTAGTCACTAAATCTCCAAAATTACTGATTTTTTGGGTTTTTTTTCAGTCGCATTTCATTTGATCGTATCTCCTTTCCAGAGCCTTTGTAAGCCTTTCTTTGCTGGGTCGCAAGATTTCGTTTCCTGTCCTGAAAGGAAATTCCATTTCCTTTCGGGACTGGAAACGAAATCTTGCGATTTCACTGGGGACCAAGTGGGCTATCCTTGGTCCATGTCCCTGCACTTGACGGCATCCCATGACTTTTGATAGTTTTGACTTGGGTGAAATTTTTTTCATTTATTTTCAGTATCCATGCCATGGGACTGATATCTTCCCTTCAATGTTTTGTCTTGCTTCCTGATTTTTTCTCCTGTTTTTACCACATCTGTCAGGTCAGTTTCGGCATGTTTTGGCCCTTTGCACTGCACCGCATACCATCCTGGTCCATTTTCTTGTTGTCAATGAATTTTTTTTTTTTATTTTTTCAGAATCCAGACCATGGCTCTGCTATTTTCCCCTCAGTGGTATGTCTTCGTTCTTGATATTTTCCCCTGCTTTTGCAGTATCTGTCAGGTTAGTTTTGGCATCCTTTTGTCTTTTGCGCTGCATCTCATTTCTTCCCAGACCATTTCCTTGTAGTCACTAAATCTCCAAAATTACTGATTTTTTGGGTTTTTTTTCAGTCGCATTTCATTTGATCGTATCTCCTTTCCAGAGCCTTTGTAAGCCTTTCTTTGCTGGGTCGCAAGATTTCGTTTCCCGTCCCGAAAGGAAATGGAATTTCCTTTCGGGACGGGAAACGAAATCTTGCGATTTCACTGGGGACCAAGTGGGCTATCCTTGGTCCATGTCCCTGCACTTGACGGCATCCCATGACTTTTGATAGTTTTGACTTGGGCGAAATTTTTTTCATTTATTTTCAGTATCCATGCCATGGGACTGATATCTTCCCTTCAATGTTTTGTCTTGCTTCCTGATTTTTTCTCCTGTTTTTACCACATCTGTCAGGTCAGTTTCAGCATGTTTTGGCCCTTTGCACTGCACCTCATATCATCCGGGTCCATTTTCTTGTTGTCAATGAATTTTTATTTTTTTATTTTTTCAGAATCCAGACCATGGCTCTGCTGTTTTCCCCTCAGTGATATGTCTTCGTTCTTGATATTTTCCCCTGCTTTTGCAGTATCTGTCAGGTTAGTTTTGGCATCCTTTTGTCTTTTGTGCTGCATCTCATTTCCTCCCAGACCATTTCCTTGTAGTTGCTAAATCTCCAAAATTACTGATTTTTTGGGTTTTTTTTCAGTCGCATTTCATTTGATCGTATCTCCTTTCCAGAGCCTTTGTAAGCCTTTTATTGCTGGGTCGCAAGATTTCGTTTCCCGTCCCGAAAGGAAATTCCATTTCCTTTCGGGACGGGAAACGAAATCTTGCGATTTCACTGGGGACCAAGTGGGCTATCCTTGGTCCATGTCCCTGCACTTGACGGCATCCCATGATTTTGATAGTTTTGACTTGGGCGAAATTTTTTTCATTTATTTTCAGTATCCATGCCATGGGACTGATATCTTCCCTTCAATGTTTTGTCTTGCTTCCTGATTTTTTCTCCTGTTTTTACCACATCTGTCAGGTCAGTTTCGGCATGTTTTGGCCCTTTGCACTGCACCGCATACCATCCTGGTCCATTTTCTTGTTGTCAATGAATTTTTTTTTTTTTTATTTTTTCAGAATCCAGACCATGGCTCTGCTATTTTCCCCTCAGTGGTATGTCTTCGTTCTTGATATTTTCCCCTGCTTTTGCAGTATCTGTCAGGTTAGTTTTGGCATCCTTTTGTCTTTTGCGCTGCATCTCATTTCTTCCCAGACCATTTCCTTGTAGTCACTAAATCTCCAAAATTACTGATTTTTTGGGTTTTTTTTCAGTCGCATTTCATTTGATCGTATCTCCTTTCCAGAGCCTTTGTAAGCCTTTCTTTGCTGGGTCGCAAGATTTCACTGGGGACCAAGTGGGCTATCCTTGGTCCATGTCCCTGCACTTGACGGCATCCCATGACTTTTGATAGTTTTGACTTGGGCGAAATTTTTTTCATTTATTTTCAGTATCCATGCCATGGGACTGATATCTTCCCTTCAATGTTTTGTCTTGCTTCCTGATTTTTTCTCCTGTTTTTACCACATCTGTCAGGTCAGTTTCGGCATGTTTTGGCCCTTTGCACTGCACCGCATACCATCCTGGTCCATTTTCTTGTTGTCAATGAATTTTTTTTTTTTTATTTTTTCAGAATCCAGACCATGGCTCTGCTATTTTCCCCTCAGTGGTATGTCTTCGTTCTTGATATTTTCCCCTGCTTTTGCAGTATCTGTCAGGTTAGTTTTGGCATCCTTTTGTCTTTTGCGCTGCATCTCATTTCTTCCCAGACCATTTCCTTGTAGTCACTAAATCTCCAAAATTACTGATTTTTTGGGTTTTTTTTCAGTCGCATTTCATTTGATCGTATCTCCTTTCCAGAGCCTTTGTAAGCCTTTCTTTGCTGGGTCGCAAGATTTCGTTTCCCGTCCCGAAAGGAAATTCCATTTCCTTTCGGGACGGGAAACGAAATCTTGCGATTTCACTGGGGACCAAGTGGGCTATCCTTGGTCCATGTCCCTGCACTTGACGGCATCCCATGACTTTTGATAGTTTTGACTTGGGCGAAATTTTTTTCATTTATTTTCAGTATCCATGCCATGGGACTGATATCTTCCCTTCAATGTTTTGTCTTGCTTCCTGATTTTTTCTCCTGTTTTTACCACATCTGTCAGGTCAGTTTCGGCATGTTTTGGCCCTTTGCACTGCACCGCATACCATCCTGGTCCATTTTCTTGTTGTCAATGAATTTTTTTTTTTTTATTTTTTCAGAATCCAGACCATGGCTCTGCTATTTTCCCCTCAGTGGTATGTCTTCGTTCTTGATATTTTCCCCTGCTTTTGCAGTATCTGTCAGGTTAGTTTTGGCATCCTTTTGTCTTTTGCGCTGCATCTCATTTCTTCCCAGACCATTTCCTTGTAGTCACTAAATCTCCAAAATTACTGATTTTTTGGGTTTTTTTTCAGTCGCATTTCATTTGATCGTATCTCCTTTCCAGAGCCTTTGTAAGCCTTTCTTTGCTGGGTCGCAAGATTTCGTTTCCCGTCCCGAAAGGAAATGGAATTTCCTTTCGGGACGGGAAACGAAATCTTGCGATTTCACTGGGGACCAAGTGGGCTATCCTTGGTCCATGTCCCTGCACTTGACGGCATCCCATGACTTTTGATAGTTTTGACTTGGGCGAAATTTTTTTCATTTATTTTCAGTATCCATGCCATGGGACTGATATCTTCCCTTCAATGTTTTGTCTTGCTTCCTGATTTTTTCTCCTGTTTTTACCACATCTGTCAGGTCAGTTTCGGCATGTTTTGGCCCTTTGCACTGCACCGCATACCATCCTGGTCCATTTTCTTGTTGTCAATGAATTTTTTTTTTTTTATTTTTTCAGAATCCAGACCATGGCTCTGCTATTTTCCCCTCAGTGGTATGTCTTCGTTCTTGATATTTTCCCCTGCTTTTGCAGTATCTGTCAGGTTAGTTTTGGCATCCTTTTGTCTTTTGCGCTGCATCTCATTTCCTCCCAACCATTTCCTTGTAGTCACTAAATCTCCAAAATTACTGATTTTTTGGTTTTTTTTTCAGTCGCATTTCATTTGATCGTATCTCCTTTCCAGAGCCTTTGTAAGCCTTTCTTTGCTGGGTCGCAAGATTTCGTTTCCCGTCCCGAAAGGAAATGGAATTTCCTTTCGGGACGGGAAACGAAATCTTGCGATTTCACTGGGGACCAAGTGGGCTATCCTTGGTCCATGTCCCTGCACTTGACGGCATCCCATGACTTTTGATAGTTTTGACTTGGGCGAAATTTTTTTCATTTATTTTCAGTATCCATGCCATGGGACTGATATCTTCCCTTCAACGTTCTGTCTTGCTTCCTGATTTTTTCTCCTGTTTTTACCACATCTGTCAGGTCAGTTTCAGCATGTTTTGGCCCTTTGCACTGCACCTCATATCATCCGGGTACATTTTCTTGTTGTCAATGAATTTTTTTTTTTTTTTATTTTTTCCGAATCCAGACCATGGCTCTGCTATTTTCCCCTCAGTGATATGTCTTCGTTCTTGATATTTTCCCCTGCTTTTGCAGTATCTGTCAGGTTAGTTTTGGCATCCTTTTGTCTTTTGTGCTGCATCTCATTTCCTCCCAGACCATTTCCTTGTAGTTGCTAAATCTCCAAAATTACTGATTTTTTGGGTTTTTTTTCAGTCGCATTTCATTTGATCGTATCTCCTTTCCAGAGCCTTTGTAAGCCTTTCTTTGCTGGGTCGCAAGATTTCGTTTCCCGTCCCGAAAGGAAATTCCATTTCCTTTCGGGACGGGAAACGAAATCTTGCGATTTCACTGGGGACCAAGTGGGCTATCCTTGGTCCATGTCCCTGCACTTGACGGCATCCCATGACTTTTGATAGTTTTGACTTGGGCGAAATTTTTTTCATTTATTTTCAGTATCCATGCCATGGGACTGATATCTTCCCTTCAATGTTTTGTCTTGCTTCCTGATTTTTTCTCCTGTTTTTACCACATCTGTCAGGTCAGTTTCGGCATGTTTTGGCCCTTTGCACTGCACCGCATACCATCCTGGTCCATTTTCTTGTTGTCAATGAATTTTTTTTTTTTTATTTTTTCCGAATCCAGACCATGGCTCTGCTATTTTCCGAACCTCAGTGGTATGTCTTCGTTCTTGATATTTTCCCCTGCTTTTGCAGTATCTGTCAGGTTAGTTTTGGCATCCTTTTGTCTTTTGCGCTGCATCTCATTTCCTCCCAGACCATTTCCTTGTAGTTGCTAAATCTCCAAAATTACTGATTTTTTGTTTTTTTTTTCAGTCGCATTTCATTTGATCGTATCTCCTTTCCAGAGCCTTTGTAAGCCTTTCTTTGCTGGGTCGCAAGATTTCGTTTCCCGTCCCGAAAGGAAATGGAATTTCCTTTCGGGACGGGAAACGAAATCTTGCGATTTCACTGGGGACCAAGTGGGCTATCCTTGGTCCATGTCCCTGCACTTGGCGGCATCCCATGACTTTTGATAGTTTTGACTTGGGCGAAATTTTTTTCATTTATTTTCAGTATCCATGCCATGGGACTGATATCTTCCCTTCAATGTTCTGTCTTGCTTCCTGATTTTTTCTCCTGTTTTTACCACATCTGTCAGGTCAGTTTCGGCATGTTTTGGCCCTTTGCACTGCACCTCATACCATCCTGGTCCATTTTCTTGTTGTCAATGAATTTTTTTTTTTTTATTTTTTCAGTACCCAGACCATGGCTCTGCTATTTTCCCCTCAGTGATATGTCTTCGTTCTTGATATTTTCCCCTGCTTTTGCAGTATCTGTCAGGTTAGTTTTGGCATCCTTCTGTCTTTTGTGCTGCATCTCATTTCCTCCCAGACCATTTCGTTGTAGTTGCTAAATCTCCAAAATTACTGATTTTTTGGGTTTTTTTTCAGTCGCATTTCATTTGATCGTATCTCCTTTCCAGAGCCTTTGTAAGCCTTTTATTGCTGGGTCGCAAGATTTCGTTTCCCGTCCCGAAAGGAAATTCCATTTCCTTTCGGGACGGGAAACGAAATCTTGCGATTTCACTGGGGACCAAGTGGGCTATCCTTGGTCCATGTCCCTGCACTTGACGGCATCCCATGACTTTTGATAGTTTTGACTTGGGCGAAATTTTTTTCATTTATTTTCAGTATCCATGCCATGGGACTGATATCTTCCCTTCAATGTTTTGTCTTGCTTCCTGATTTTTTCTCCTGTTTTTACCACATCTGTCAGGTCAGTTTCGGCATGTTTTGGCCCTTTGCACTGCACCGCATACCATCCGGGTCCATTTTCTTGTTGTCAATGAATTTTTTTTTTTTTATTTTTTCAGAATCCAGACCATGGCTCTGCTATTTTCCCCTCAGTGATATGTCTTCGTTCTTGATATTTTCCCCTGCTTTTGCAGTATCTGTCAGGTTAGTTTTGGCATCCTTTTGTCTTTTGCGCTGCATCTCATTTCCTTCCAGACCATTTCCTTGTAGTCACTAAATCTCCAAAATTACTGATTTTTTGGTTTTTTTTTCAGTCGCATTTCATTTGATCGTATCTCCTTTCCAGAGCCTTTGTAAGCCTTTCTTTGCTGGGTCGCAAGATTTCGTTTCCCGTCCCGAAAGGAAATTCCATTTCCTTTCGGGACGGGAAACGAAATCTTGCGATTTCACTGGGGACCAAGTGGGCTATCCTTGGTCCATGTCCCTGCACTTGACGGCATCCCATGACTTTTGATAGTTTTGACTTGGGCGAAATTTTTTTCATTTATTTTCAGTATCCATGCCATGGGACTGATATCTTCCCTTCAATGTTTTGTCTTGCTTCCTGATTTTTTCTCCTGTTTTTACCACATCTGTCAGGTCAGTTTCGGCATGTTTTGGCCCTTTGCACTGCACCGCATACCATCCTGGTCCATTTTCTTGTTGTCAATGAATTTTTTTTTTTTTATTTTTTCAGAATCCAGACCATGGCTCTGCTATTTTCCCCTCAGTGATATGTCTTCGTTCTTGATATTTTCCCCTGCTTTTGCAGTATCTGTCAGGTTAGTTTTGGCATCCTTTTGTCTTTTGTGCTGCATCTCATTTCCTCCCAGACCATTTCCTTGTAGTTGCTAAATCTCCAAAATTACTGATTTTTTGGGTTTTTTTTCAGTCGCATTTCATTTGATCGTATCTCCTTTCCAGAGCCTTTGTAAGCCTTTCTTTGCTGGGTCGCAAGATTTCGTTTCCCGTCCCGAAAGGAAATTCCATTTCCTTTCGGGACGGGAAACGAAATCTTGCGATTTCACTGGGGACCAAGTGGGCTATCCTTGGTCCATGTCCCTGCACTTGACGGCATCCCATGACTTTTGATAGTTTTGACTTGGGCGAAATTTTTTTCATTTATTTTCAGTATCCATGCCATGGGACTGATATCTTCCCTTCAATGTTTTGTCTTGCTTCCTGATTTTTTCTCCTGTTTTTACCACATCTGTCAGGTCAGTTTCGGCATGTTTTGGCCCTTTGCACTGCACCGCATACCATCCGGGTCCATTTTCTTGTTGTCAATGAATTTTTTTTTTTTTATTTTTTCAGAATCCAGACCATGGCTCTGCTATTTTCCGAACCTCAGTGGTATGTCTTCGTTCTTGATATTTTCCCCTGCTTTTGCAGTATCTGTCAGGTTAGTTTTGGCATCCTTTTGTCTTTTGCGCTGCATCTCATTTCCTCCCAGACCATTTCCTTGTAGTTGCTAAATCTCCAAAATTACTGATTTTTTGGTTTTTTTTTCAGTCGCATTTCATTTGATCGTATCTCCTTTCCAGAGCCTTTGTAAGCCTTTCTTTGCTGGGTCGCAAGATTTCGTTTCCCGTCCCGAAAGGAAATTCCATTTCCTTTCGGGACGGGAAACGAAATCTTGCGATTTCACTGGGGACCAAGTGGGCTATCCTTGGTCCATGTCCCTGCACTTGACGGCATCCCATGACTTTTGATAGTTTTGACTTGGGCGAAATTTTTTTCATTTATTTTCAGTATCCATGCCATGGGACTGATATCTTCCCTTCAACGTTCTGTCTTGCTTCCTGATTTTTTCTTCTCCTGTTTTTACCACATCTGTCAGGTCAGTTTCAGCATGTTTTGGCCCTTTGCACTGCACCTCATATCATCCGGGTCCATTTTCTTGTTGTCAATGAATTTTTTTTTTTTTATTTTTTCAGAATCCAGACCATGGCTCTGCTATTTTCCCCTCAGTGATATGTCTTCGTTCTTGATATTTTCCCCTGCTTTTGCAGTATCTGTCAGGTTAGTTTTGGCATCCTTTTGTCTTTTGCGCTGCATCTCATTTCCTCCCAGACCATTTCCTTGTAGTCGCTAAATCTCCAAAATTACTGATTTTTTGGTTTTTTTTTCAGTCGCATTTCATTTGATCGTATCTCCTTTCCAGAGCCTTTGTAAGCCTTTCTTTGCTGGGTCGCAAGATTTCGTTTCCCGTCCCGAAAGGAAATTCCATTTCCTTTCGGGACGGGAAACGAAATCTTGCGATTTCACTGGGGACCAAGTGGGCTATCCTTGGTCCATGTCCCTGCACTTGACGGCATCCCATGACTTTTGATAGTTTTGACTTGGGCGAAATTTTTTTCATTTATTTTCAGTATCCATGCCATGGGACTGATATCTTCCCTTCAATGTTTTGTCTTGCTTCCTGGTTTTTTCTCCTGTTTTTACCACATCTGTCAGGTCAGTTTCGGCATGTTTTGGCCCTTTGCACTGCACCGCATACCATCCGGGTCCATTTTCTTGTTGTCAATGAATTTTTTTTTTTTTATTTTTTCAGAATCCAGACCATGGCTCTGCTATTTTCCCCTCAGTGGTATGTCTTCGTTCTTGATATTTTCCCCTGCTTTTGCAGTATCTGTCAGGTTAGTTTTGGCATCCTTTTGTCTTTTGCGCTGCATCTCATTTCCTCCCAGACCATTTCCTTGTAGTCGCTAAATCTCCAAAATTACTGATTTTTTGGGTTTTTTTTCAGTCGCATTTCATTTGATCGTATCTCCTTTCCAGAGCCTTTGTAAGCCTTTCTTTGCTGGGTCGCAAGATTTCGTTTCCCGTCCCGAAAGGAAATGGAATTTCCTTTCGGGACGGGAAACGAAATCTTGCGATTTCACTGGGGACCAAGTGGGCTATCCTTGGTCCATGTCCCTGCACTTGACGGCATCCCATGACTTTTGATAGTTTTGACTTGGGCGAAATTTTTTTCATTTATTTTCAGTATCCATGCCATGGGACTGATATCTTCCCTTCAACGTTCTGTCTTGCTTCCTGATTTTTTCTCCTGTTTTTACCACATCTGTCAGGTCAGTTTCGGCATGTTTTGGCCCTTTGCACTGCACCGCATACCATCCGGGTCCATTTTCTTGTTGTCAATGAATTTTTTTTTTTTTATTTTTTCAGAATCCAGACCATGGCTCTGCTATTTTCCCCTCAGTGATATGTCTTCGTTCTTGATATTTTCCCCTGCTTTTGCAGTATCTGTCAGGTTAGTTTTGGCATCCTTTTGTCTTTTGTGCTGCATCTCATTTCCTCCCAGACCATTTCCTTGTAGTCACTAAATCTCCAAAATTACTGATTTTTTGGTTTTTTTTTCAGTCGCATTTCATTTGATCGTATCTCCTTTCCAGAGCCTTTGTAAGCCTTTCTTTGCTGGGTCGCAAGATTTCGTTTCCCGTCCCGAAAGGAAATTCCATTTCCTTTCGGGACGGGAAACGAAATCTTGCGATTTCACTGGGGACCAAGTGGGCTATCCTTGGTCCATGTCCCTGCACTTGACGGCATCCCATGACTTTTGATAGTTTTGACTTGGGCGAAATTTTTTTCATTTATTTTCAGTATCCATGCCATGGGACTGATATCTTCCCTTCAATGTTTTGTCTTGCTTCCTGATTTTTTCTCCTGTTTTTACCACATCTGTCAGGTCAGTTTCGGCATGTTTTGGCCCTTTGCACTGCACCGCATACCATCCGGGTCCATTTTCTTGTTGTCAATGAATTTTTTTTTTTTTATTTTTTCAGAATCCAGACCATGGCTCTGCTATTTTCCCCTCAGTGATATGTCTTCGTTCTTGATATTTTCCCCTGCTTTTGCAGTATCTGTCAGGTTAGTTTTGGCATCCTTTTGTCTTTTGCGCTGCATCTCATTTCCTCCCAGACCATTTCCTTGTAGTTGCTAAATCTCCAAAATTACTGATTTTTTGGGTTTTTTTTCAGTCGCATTTCATTTGATCGTATCTCCTTTCCAGAGCCTTTGTAAGCCTTTTATTGCTGGGTCGCAAGATTTCGTTTCCCGTCCCGAAAGGAAATTCCATTTCCTTTCGGGACGGGAAACGAAATCTTGCGAATTCACTGGGGACCAAGTGGGCTATCCTTGGTCCATGTCCCTGCACTTGACGGCATCCCATGACTTTTGATAGTTTTGACTTGGGCGAAATTTTTTTCATTTATTTTCAGTATCCATGCCATGGGACTGATATCTTCCCTTCAATGTTTTGTCTTGCTTCCTGATTTTTTCTCCTGTTTTTACCACATCTGTCAGGTCAGTTTCAGCATGTTTTGGCCCTTTGCACTGCACCTCATATCATCCGGGTCCATTTTCTTGTTGTCAATGAATTTTTTTTTTTTTATTTTTTCAGAATCCAGACCATGGCTCTGCTATTTTCCCCTCAGTGATATGTCTTCGTTCTTGATATTTTCCCCTGCTTTTGCAGTATCTGTCAGGTTAGTTTTGGCATCCTTTTGTCTTTTGCGCTGCATCTCATTTCCTCCCAGACCATTTCCTTGTAGTTGCTAAATCTCCAAAATTACTGATTTTTTGGGTTTTTTTTCAGTCGCATTTCATTTGATCGTATCTCCTTTCCAGAGCCTTTGTAAGCCTTTCTTTGCTGGGTCGCAAGATTTCGTTTCCCGTCCCGAAAGGAAATTCCATTTCCTTTCGGGACGGGAAACGAAATCTTGCGAATTCACTGGGGACCAAGTGGGCTATCCTTGGTCCATGTCCCTGCACTTGACGGCATCCCATGACTTTTGATAGTTTTGACTTGGGCGAAATTTTTTTCATTTATTTTCAGTATCCATGCCATGGGACTGATATCTTCCCTTCAATGTTTTGTCTTGCTTCCTGATTTTTTCTACTGTTTTTACCACATCTGTCAGGTCAGTTTCGGCATGTTTTGGCCCTTTGCACTGCACCGCATACCATCCGGGTCCATTTTCTTGTTGTCAATGAATTTTTTTTTTTTTATTTTTTCAGAATCCAGACCATGGCTCTGCTATTTTCCCCTCAGTGGTATGTCTTCGTTCTTGATATTTTCCCCTGCTTTTGCAGTATCTGTCAGGTTAGTTTTGGCATCCTTTTGTCTTTTGCGCTGCATCTCATTTCCTCCCAGACCATTTCCTTGTAGTCGCTAAATCTCCAAAATTACTGATTTTTTGGGTTTTTTTTCAGTCGCATTTCATTTGATCGTATCTCCTTTCCAGAGCCTTTGTAAGCCTTTTATTGCTGGGTCGCAAGATTTCGTTTCCCGTCCCGAAAGGAAATTCCATTTCCTTTCGGGACGGGAAACGAAATCTTGCGATTTCACTGGGGACCAAGTGGGCTATCCTTGGTCCATGTCCCTGCACTTGACGGCATCCCATGACTTTTGATAGTTTTGACTTGGGCGAAATTTTTTTCATTTATTTTCAGTATCCATGCCATGGGACTGATATCTTCCCTTCAACGTTCTGTCTTGCTTCCTGATTTTTTCTCCTGTTTTTACCACATCTGTCAGGTCAGTTTCGGCATGTTTTGGCCCTTTGCACTGCACCGCATACCATCCGGGTCCATTTTCTTGTTGTCAATGAATTTTTTTTTTTTTATTTTTTCAGAATCCAGACCATGGCTCTGCTATTTTCCCCTCAGTGATATGTCTTCGTTCTTGATATTTTCCCCTGCTTTTGCAGTATCTGTCAGGTTAGTTTTGGCATCCTTTTGTCTTTTGTGCTGCATCTCATTTCCTCCCAGACCATTTCCTTGTAGTCACTAAATCTCCAAAATTACTGATTTTTTGGTTTTTTTTTCAGTCGCATTTCATTTGATCGTATCTCCTTTCCAGAGCCTTTGTAAGCCTTTCTTTGCTGGGTCGCAAGATTTCGTTTCCCGTCCCGAAAGGAAATTCCATTTCCTTTCGGGACGGGAAACGAAATCTTGCGAATTCACTGGGGACCAAGTGGGCTATCCTTGGTCCATGTCCCTGCACTTGACGGCATCCCATGACTTTTGATAGTTTTGACTTGGGCGAAATTTTTTTCATTTATTTTCAGTATCCATGCCATGGGACTGATATCTTCCCTTCAATGTTTTGTCTTGCTTCCTGATTTTTTCTCCTGTTTTTACCACATCTGTCAGGTCAGTTTCAGCATGTTTTGGCCCTTTGCACTGCACCTCATACCATCCGGGTCCATTTTCTTGTTGTCAATGAATTTTTTTTTTTTTATTTTTTCAGAATCCAGACCATGGCTCTGCTATTTTCCCCTCAGTGATATGTCTTCGTTCTTGATATTTTCCCCTGCTTTTGCAGTATCTGTCAGGTTAGTTTTGGCATCCTTTTGTCTTTTGTGCTGCATCTCATTTCCTCCCAGACCATTTCCTTGTAGTTGCTAAATCTCCAAAATTACTGATTTTTTGGGTTTTTTTTCAGTCGCATTTCATTTGATCGTATCTCCTTTCCAGAGCCTTTGTAAGCCTTTCTTTGCTGGGTCGCAAGATTTCGTTTCCCGTCCCGAAAGGAAATTCCATTTCCTTTCGGGACGGGAAACGAAATCTTGCGATTTCACTGGGGACCAAGTGGGCTATCCTTGGTCCATGTCCCTGCACTTGACGGCATCCCATGACTTTTGATAGTTTTGACTTGGGCGAAATTTTTTTCATTTATTTTCAGTATCCATGCCATGGGACTGATATCTTCCCTTCAATGTTTTGTCTTGCTTCCTGATTTTTTCTCCTGTTTTTACCACATCTGTCAGGTCAGTTTCGGCATGTTTTGGCCCTTTGCACTGCACCGCATACCATCCGGGTCCATTTTCTTGTTGTCAATGAATTTTTTTTTTTTTATTTTTTCAGAATCCAGACCATGGCTCTGCTATTTTCCCCTCAGTGGTATGTCTTCGTTCTTGATATTTTCCCCTGCTTTTGCAGTATCTGTCAGGTTAGTTTTGGCATCCTTTTGTCTTTTGCGCTGCATCTCATTTCCTCCCAGACCATTTCCTTGTAGTCGCTAAATCTCCAAAATTACTGATTTTTTGGGTTTTTTTTCAGTCGCATTTCATTTGATCGTATCTCCTTTCCAGAGCCTTTGTAAGCCTTTTATTGCTGGGTCGCAAGATTTCGTTTCCCGTCCCGAAAGGAAATTCCATTTCCTTTCGGGACGGGAAACGAAATCTTGCGATTTCACTGGGGACCAAGTGGGCTATCCTTGGTCCATGTCCCTGCACTTGACGGCATCCCATGACTTTTGATAGTTTTGACTTGGGCGAAATTTTTTTCATTTATTTTCAGTATCCATGCCATGGGACTGATATCTTCCCTTCAACGTTCTGTCTTGCTTCCTGATTTTTTCTCCTGTTTTTACCACATCTGTCAGGTCAGTTTCGGCATGTTTTGGCCCTTTGCACTGCACCTCATATCATCCGGGTCCATTTTCTTGTTGTCAATGAATTTTTTTTTTTTTATTTTTTCAGAATCCAGACCATGGCTCTGCTATTTTCCCCTCAGTGATATGTCTTCGTTCTTGATATTTTCCCCTGCTTTTGCAGTATCTGTCAGGTTAGTTTTGGCATCCTTTTGTCTTTTGCGCTGCATCTCATTTCCTCCCAGACCATTTCCTTGTAGTTGCTAAATCTCCAAAATTACTGATTTTTTGGGTTTTTTTTCAGTCGCATTTCATTTGATCGTATCTCCTTTCCAGAGCCTTTGTAAGCCTTTCTTTGCTGGGTCGCAAGATTTCGTTTCCCGTCCCGAAAGGAAATTCCATTTCCTTTCGGGACGGGAAACGAAATCTTGCGAATTCACTGGGGACCAAGTGGGCTATCCTTGGTCCATGTCCCTGCACTTGACGGCATCCCATGACTTTTGATAGTTTTGACTTGGGCGAAATTTTTTTCATTTATTTTCAGTATCCATGCCATGGGACTGATATCTTCCCTTCAATGTTTTGTCTTGCTTCCTGATTTTTTCTCCTGTTTTTACCACATCTGTCAGGTCAGTTTCAGCATGTTTTGGCCCTTTGCACTGCACCGCATACCATCCGGGTCCATTTTCTTGTTGTCAATGAATTTTTTTTTTTTTATTTTTTCAGAATCCAGACCATGGCTCTGCTATTTTCCCCTCAGTGGTATGTCTTCGTTCTTGATATTTTCCCCTGCTTTTGCAGTATCTGTCAGGTTAGTTTTGGCATCCTTTTGTCTTTTGCGCTGCATCTCATTTCCTCCCAGACCATTTCCTTGTAGTCGCTAAATCTCCAAAATTACTGATTTTTTGGGTTTTTTTTCAGTCGCATTTCATTTGATCGTATCTCCTTTCCAGAGCCTTTGTAAGCCTTTTATTGCTGGGTCGCAAGATTTCGTTTCCCGTCCCGAAAGGAAATTCCATTTCCTTTCGGGACGGGAAACGAAATCTTGCGATTTCACTGGGGACCAAGTGGGCTATCCTTGGTCCATGTCCCTGCACTTGACGGCATCCCATGACTTTTGATAGTTTTGACTTGGGCGAAATTTTTTTCATTTATTTTCAGTATCCATGCCATGGGACTGATATCTTCCCTTCAACGTTCTGTCTTGCTTCCTGATTTTTTCTCCTGTTTTTACCACATCTGTCAGGTCAGTTTCGGCATGTTTTGGCCCTTTGCACTGCACCTCATACCATCCGGGTCCATTTTCTTGTTGTCAATGAATTTTTTTTTTTTTATTTTTTCAGAATCCAGACCATGGCTCTGCTATTTTCCCCTCAGTGATATGTCTTCGTTCTTGATATTTTCCCCTGCTTTTGCAGTATCTGTCAGGTTAGTTTTGGCATCCTTTTGTCTTTTGCGCTGCATCTCATTTCCTCCCAGACCATTTCCTTGTAGTCACTAAATCTCCAAAATTACTGATTTTTTGGTTTTTTTTTCAGTCGCATTTCATTTGATCGTATCTCCTTTCCAGAGCCTTTGTAAGCCTTTCTTTGCTGGGTCGCAAGATTTCGTTTCCCGTCCCGAAAGGAAATGGAATTTCCTTTCGGTACGGGAAACGAAATCTTGCGATTTCACTGGGGACCAAGTGGGCTATCCTTGGTCCATGTCCCTGCACTTGACGGCATCCCATGACTTTTGATAGTTTTGACTTGGGCGAAATTTTTTTCATTTATTTTCAGTATCCATGCCATGGGACTGATATCTTCCCTTCAACGTTCTGTCTTGCTTCCTGATTTTTTCTCCTGTTTTTACCACATCTGTCAGGTCAGTTTCGGCATGTTTTGGCCCTTTGCACTGCACCTCATATCATCCGGGTCCATTTTCTTGTTGTCAATGAATTTTTTTTTTTTTATTTTTTCCGAATCCAGACCATGGCTCTGCTATTTTCCCCTCAGTGATATGTCTTCGTTCTTGATATTTTCCCCTGCTTTTGCAGTATCTGTCAGGTTAGTTTTGGCATCCTTTTGTCTTTTGCGCTGCATCTCATTTCCTCCCAGACCATTTCCTTGTAGTTGCTAAATCTCCAAAATTACTGATTTTTTGGGTTTTTTTTCAGTCGCATTTCATTTGATCGTATCTCCTTTCCAGAGCCTTTGTAAGCCTTTCTTTGCTGGGTCGCAAGATTTCGTTTCCCGTCCCGAAAGGAAATTCCATTTCCTTTCGGGACGGGAAACGAAATCTTGCGAATTCACTGGGGACCAAGTGGGCTATCCTTGGTCCATGTCCCTGCACTTGACGGCATCCCATGACTTTTGATAGTTTTGACTTGGGCGAAATTTTTTTCATTTATTTTCAGTATCCATGCCATGGGACTGATATCTTCCCTTCAATGTTTTGTCTTGCTTCCTGATTTTTTCTCCTGTTTTTACCACATCTGTCAGGTCAGTTTCAGCATGTTTTGGCCCTTTGCACTGCACCTCATACCATCCGGGTCCATTTTCTTGTTGTCAATGAATTTTTTTTTTTTTATTTTTTCAGAATCCAGACCATGGCTCTGCTATTTTCCCCTCAGTGATATGTCTTCGTTCTTGATATTTTCCCCTGCTTTTGCAGTATCTGTCAGGTTAGTTTTGGCATCCTTTTGTCTTTTGTGCTGCATCTCATTTCCTCCCAGACCATTTCCTTGTAGTTGCTAAATCTCCAAAATTACTGATTTTTTGGGTTTTTTTTCAGTCGCATTTCATTTGATCGTATCTCCTTTCCAGAGCCTTTGTAAGCCTTTCTTTGCTGGGTCGCAAGATTTCGTTTCCCGTCCCGAAAGGAAATTCCATTTCCTTTCGGGACGGGAAACGAAATCTTGCGATTTCACTGGGGACCAAGTGGGCTATCCTTGGTCCATGTCCCTGCACTTGACGGCATCCCATGACTTTTGATAGTTTTGACTTGGGCGAAATTTTTTTCATTTATTTTCAGTATCCATGCCATGGGACTGATATCTTCCCTTCAATGTTTTGTCTTGCTTCCTGATTTTTTCTCCTGTTTTTACCACATCTGTCAGGTCAGTTTCGGCATGTTTTGGCCCTTTGCACTGCACCGCATACCATCCTGGTCCATTTTCTTGTTGTCAATGAATTTTTTTTTTTTTTTTTTTTCAGAATCCAGACCATGGCTCTGCTATTTTCCCCTCAGTGGTGTGTCTTCGTTCTTGATATTTTCCCCTGCTTTTGCAGTATCTGTCAGGTTAGTTTTGGCATCCTTTTGTCTTTTGCGCTGCATCTCATTTCCTCCCAGACCATTTCCTTGTAGTTGCTAAATCTCCAAAATTACTGATTTTTTGGTTTTTTTTTCAGTCGCATTTCATTTGATCGTATCTCCTTTCCAGAGCCTTTGTAAGCCTTTCTTTGCTGGGTCGCAAGATTTCGTTTCCCGTCCCGAAAGGAAATGGAATTTCCTTTCGGGACGGGAAACGAAATCTTGCGATTTCACTGGGGACCAAGTGGGCTATCCTTGGTCCATGTCCCTGCACTTGACGGCATCCCATGACTTTTGATAGTTTTGACTTGGGCGAAATTTTTTTCATTTATTTTCAGTATCCATGCCATGGGACTGATATCTTCCCTTCAATGTTTTGTCTTGCTTCCTGATTTTTTCTCCTGTTTTTACCACATCTGTCAGGTCAGTTTCAGCATGTTTTGGCCCTTTGCACTGCACCTCATATCATCCGGGTCCATTTTCTTGTTGTCAATGAATTTTTATTTTTTTATTTTTTCAGAATCCAGACCATGGCTCTGCTATTTTCCCCTCAGTGATATGTCTTCGTTCTTGATATTTTCCCCTGCTTTTGCAGTATCTGTCAGGTTAGTTTTGGCATCCTTTTGTCTTTTGTGCTGCATCTCATTTCCTCCCAGACCATTTCCTTGTAGTTGCTAAATCTCCAAAATTACTGATTTTTTGGTTTTTTTTTCAGTCGCATTTCATTTGATCGTATCTCCTTTCCAGAGCCTTTGTAAGCCTTTCTTTGCTGGGTCGCAAGATTTCGTTTCCCGTCCCGAAAGGAAATTCCATTTCCTTTCTAGACGGGAAACGAAATCTTGCGATTTCACTGGGGACCAAGTGGGCTATCCTTGGTCCATGTCCCTGCACTTGGCGGCATCCCATGACTTTTGATAGTTTTGACTTGGGCGAAATTTTTTTCATTTATTTTCAGTATCCATGCCATGGGACTGATATCTTCCCTTCAATGTTCTGTCTTGCTTCCTGATTTTTTCTCCTGTTTTTACCACATCTGTCAGGTCAGTTTCGGCATGTTTTGGCCCTTTGCACTGCACCTCATACCATCCTGGTCCATTTTCTTGTTGTCAATGAATTTTTTTTTTTTTATTTTTTCAGTACCCAGACCATGGCTCTGCTATTTTCCCCTCAGTGATATGTCTTCGTTCTTGATATTTTCCCCTGCTTTTGCAGTATCTGTCAGGTTAGTTTTGGCATCCTTCTGTCTTTTGTGCTGCATCTCATTTCCTCCCAGACCATTTCCTTGTAGTTGCTAAATCTCCAAAATTACTGATTTTTTGGGTTTTTTTTCAGTCGCATTTCATTTGATCGTATCTCCTTTCCAGAGCCTTTGTAAGCCTTTCTTTGCTGGGTCGCAAGATTTCGTTTCCCGTCCCGAAAGGAAATTCCATTTCCTTTCTAGACGGGAAACGAAATCTTGCGATTTCACTGGGGACCAAGTGGGCTATCCTTGGTCCATGTCCCTGCACTTGACGGCATCCCATGACTTTTGATAGTTTTGACTTGGGCGAAATTTTTTTCATTTATTTTCAGTATCCATGCCATGGGACTGATATCTTCCCTTCAACGTTCTGTCTTGCTTCCTGATTTTTTCTTCTCCTGTTTTTACCACATCTGTCAGGTCAGTTTCAGCATGTTTTGGCCCTTTGCACTGCACCTCATATCATCCGGGTCCATTTTCTTGTTGTCAATGAATTTTTTTTTTTTTATTTTTTCAGAATCCAGACCATGGCTCTGCTATTTTCCCCTCAGTGATATGTCTTCGTTCTTGATATTTTCCCCTGCTTTTGCAGTATCTGTCAGGTTAGTTTTGGCATCCTTTTGTCTTTTGCGCTGCATCTCATTTCCTCCCAGACCATTTCCTTGTAGTCGCTAAATCTCCAAAATTACTGATTTTTTGGTTTTTTTTTCAGTCGCATTTCATTTGATCGTATCTCCTTTCCAGAGCCTTTGTAAGCCTTTCTTTGCTGGGTCGCAAGATTTCGTTTCCCGTCCCGAAAGGAAATTCCATTTCCTTTCCGGACGGGAAACGAAATCTTGCGATTTCACTGGGGACCAAGTGGGCTATCCTTGGTCCATGTCCCTGCACTTGACGGCATCCCATGACTTTTGATAGTTTTGACTTGGGCGAAATTTTTTTCATTTATTTTCAGTATCCATGCCATGGGACTGATATCTTCCCTTCAACGTTCTGTCTTGCTTCCTGATTTTTTCTTCTCCTGTTTTTACCACATCTGTCAGGTCAGTTTCAGCATGTTTTGGCCCTTTGCACTGCACCTCATATCATCCGGGTCCATTTTCTTGTTGTCAATGAATTTTTTTTTTTTTATTTTTTCAGAATCCAGACCATGGCTCTGCTATTTTCCCCTCAGTGATATGTCTTCGTTCTTGATATTTTCCCCTGCTTTTGCAGTATCTGTCAGGTTAGTTTTGGCATCCTTTTGTCTTTTGCGCTGCATCTCATTTCCTCCCAGACCATTTCCTTGTAGTCGCTAAATCTCCAAAATTACTGATTTTTTGGTTTTTTTTTCAGTCGCATTTCATTTGATCGTATCTCCTTTCCAGAGCCTTTGTAAGCCTTTCTTTGCTGGGTCGCAAGATTTCGTTTCCCGTCCCGAAAGGAAATTCCATTTCCTTTCGGGACGGGAAACGAAATCTTGCGATTTCACTGGGGACCAAGTGGGCTATCCTTGGTCCATGTCCCTGCACTTGACGGCATCCCATGACTTTTGATAGTTTTGACTTGGGCGAAATTTTTTTCATTTATTTTCAGTATCCATGCCATGGGACTGATATCTTCCCTTCAACGTTCTGTCTTGCTTCCTGATTTTTTCTTCTCCTGTTTTTACCACATCTGTCAGGTCAGTTTCAGCATGTTTTGGCCCTTTGCACTGCACCTCATATCATCCGGGTCCATTTTCTTGTTGTCAATGAATTTTTTTTTTTTTATTTTTTCAGAATCCAGACCATGGCTCTGCTATTTTCCCCTCAGTGATATGTCTTCGTTCTTGATATTTTCCCCTGCTTTTGCAGTATCTGTCAGGTTAGTTTTGGCATCCTTTTGTCTTTTGCGCTGCATCTCATTTCCTCCCAGACCATTTCCTTGTAGTCGCTAAATCTCCAAAATTACTGATTTTTTGGTTTTTTTTTCAGTCGCATTTCATTTGATCGTATCTCCTCTCCAGAGCCTTTGTAAGCCTTTCTTTGCTGGGTCGCAAGATTTCGTTTCCCGTCCCGAAAGGAAATTCCATTTCCTTTCGGGACGGGAAACGAAATCTTGCGATTTCACTGGGGACCAAGTGGGCTATCCTTGGTCCATGTCCCTGCACTTGACGGCATCCCATGACTTTTGATAGTTTTGACTTGGGCGAAATTTTTTTCATTTATTTTCAGTATCCATGCCATGGGACTGATATCTTCCCTTCAATGTTTTGTCTTGCTTCCTGATTTTTTCTCCTGTTTTTACCACATCTGTCAGGTCAGTTTCGGCATGTTTTGGCCCTTTGCACTGCACCGCATACCATCCTGGTCCATTTTCTTGTTGTCAATGAATTTTTTTTTTTTTATTTTTTCAGAATCCAGACCATGGCTCTGCTATTTTCCCCTCAGTGATATGTCTTCGTTCTTGATATTTTCCCCTGCTTTTGCAGTATCTGTCAGGTTAGTTTTGGCATCCTTTTGTCTTTTGTGCTGCATCTCATTTCCTCCCAGACCATTTCCTTGTAGTTGCTAAATCTCCAAAATTACTGATTTTTTGGGTTTTTTTTCAGTCGCATTTCATTTGATCGTATCTCCTTTCCAGAGCCTTTGTAAGCCTTTCTTTGCTGGGTCGCAAGATTTCGTTTCCCGTCCCGAAAGGAAATTCCATTTCCTTTCGGGACGGGAAACGAAATCTTGCGATTTCACTGGGGACCAAGTGGGCTATCCTTGGTCCATGTCCCTGCACTTGACGGCATCCCATGACTTTTGATAGTTTTGACTTGGGCGAAATTTTTTTCATTTATTTTCAGTATCCATGCCATGGGACTGATATCTTCCCTTCAATGTTTTGTCTTGCTTCCTGATTTTTTCTCCTGTTTTTACCACATCTGTCAGGTCAGTTTCGGCATGTTTTGGCCCTTTGCACTGCACCTCATATCATCCGGGTCCATTTTCTTGTTGTCAATGAATTTTTTTTTTTTTATTTTTTCCGAATCCAGACCATGGCTCTGCTATTTTCCCCTCAGTGATATGTCTTCGTTCTTGATATTTTCCCCTGCTTTTGCAGTATCTGTCAGGTTAGTTTTGGCATCCTTTTGTCTTTTGCGCTGCATCTCATTTCCTCCCAGACCATTTCCTTGTAGTCGCTAAATCTCCAAAATTACTGATTTTTGGGTTTTTTTTCAGTCGCATTTCATTTGATCGTATCTCCTTTCCAGAGCCTTTGTAAGCCTTTTATTGCTGGGTCGCAAGATTTCGTTTCCCGTCCCGAAAGGAAATTCCATTTCCTTTCGGGACGGGAAACGAAATCTTGCGATTTCACTGGGGACCAAGTGGGCTATCCTTGGTCCATGTCCCTGCACTTGACGGCATCCCATGACTTTTGATAGTTTTGACTTGGGCGAAATTTTTTTCATTTATTTTCAGTATCCATGCCATGGGACTGATATCTTCCCTTCAATGTTTTGTCTTGCTTCCTGATTTTTTCTCCTGTTTTTACCACATCTGTCAGGTCAGTTTCGGCATGTTTTGGCCCTTTGCACTGCACCGCATACCATCCTGGTCCATTTTCTTGTTGTCAATGAATTTTTTTTTTTTTTTTTTTTCAGAATCCAGACCATGGCTCTGCTATTTTCCCCTCAGTGGTGTGTCTTCGTTCTTGATATTTTCCCCTGCTTTTGCAGTATCTGTCAGGTTAGTTTTGGCATCCTTTTGTCTTTTGCGCTGCATCTCATTTCCTCCCAGACCATTTCCTTGTCGTCACTAAATCTCCAAAATTACTGATTTTTTGGGTTTTTTTTCAGTCGCATTTCATTTGATCGTATCTCCTTTCCAGAGCCTTTGTAAGCCTTTCTTTGCTGGGTCGCAAGATTTCGTTTCCCGTCCCGAAAGGAAATTCCATTTCCTTTCGGGACGGGAAACGAAATCTTGCGATTTCACTGGGGACCAAGTGGGCTATCCTTGGTCCATGTCCCTGCACTTGACGGCATCCCATGACTTTTGATAGTTTTGACTTGGGCGAAATTTTTTTCATTTATTTTCAGTATCCATGCCATGGGACTGATATCTTCCCTTCAATGTTTTGTCTTGCTTCCTGATTTTTTCTCCTGTTTTTACCACATCTGTCAGGTCAGTTTCGGCATGTTTTGGCCCTTTGCACTGCACCGCATACCATCCTGGTCCATTTTCTTGTTGTCAATGAATTTTTTTTTTTTTTTTTTTTCAGAATCCAGACCATGGCTCTGCTATTTTCCCCTCAGTGGTGTGTCTTCGTTCTTGATATTTTCCCCTGCTTTTGCAGTATCTGTCAGGTTAGTTTTGGCATCCTTTTGTCTTTTGCGCTGCATCTCATTTCCTCCCAGACCATTTCCTTGTCGTCACTAAATCTCCAAAATTACTGATTTTTTGGGTTTTTTTTCAGTCGCATTTCATTTGATCGTATCTCCTTTCCAGAGCCTTTGTAAGCCTTTCTTTGCTGGGTCGCAAGATTTCGTTTCCCGTCCCGAAAGGAAATTCCATTTCCTTTCGGGACGGGAAACGAAATCTTGCGATTTCACTGGGGACCAAGTGGGCTATCCTTGGTCCATGTCCCTGCACTTGACGGCATCCCATGACTTTTGATAGTTTTGACTTGGGCGAAATTTTTTTCATTTATTTTCAGTATCCATGCCATGGGACTGATATCTTCCCTTCAACGTTCTGTCTTGCTTCCTGATTTTTTCTCCTGTTTTTACCACATCTGTCAGGTCAGTTTCAGCATGTTTTGGCCCTTTGCACTGCACCTCATATCATCCGGGTACATTTTCTTGTTGTCAATGAATTTTTTTTTTTTTTATTTTTTCCGAATCCAGACCATGGCTCTGCTATTTTCCCCTCAGTGATATGTCTTCGTTCTTGATATTTTCCCCTGCTTTTGCAGTATCTGTCAGGTTAGTTTTGGCATCCTTTTGTCTTTTGCGCTGCATCTCATTTCCTCCCAGACCATTTCCTTGTAGTTGCTAAATCTCCAAAATTACTGATTTTTTGGTTTTTTTTTCAGTCGCATTTCATTTGATCGTATCTCCTTTCCAGAGCCTTTGTAAGCCTTTCTTTGCTGGGTCGCAAGATTTCGTTTCCCGTCCCGAAAGGAAATTCCATTTCCTTTCGGGACGGGAAACGAAATCTTGCGATTTCACTGGGGACCAAGTGGGCTATCCTTGGTCCATGTCCCTGCACTTGACGGCATCCCATGACTTTTGATAGTTTTGACTTGGGCGAAATTTTTTTCATTTATTTTCAGTATCCATGCCATGGGACTGATATCTTCCCTTCAATGTTTTGTCTTGCTTCCTGATTTTTTCTCCTGTTTTTACCACATCTGTCAGGTCAGTTTCAGCATGTTTTGGCCCTTTGCACTGCACCTCATACCATCCGGGTCCATTTTCTTGTTGTCAATGAATTTTTTTTTTTTTATTTTTTCAGAATCCAGACCATGGCTCTGCTATTTTCCCCTCAGTGATATGTCTTCGTTCTTGATATTTTCCCCTGCTTTTGCAGTATCTGTCAGGTTAGTTTTGGCATCCTTTTGTCTTTTGTGCTGCATCTCATTTCCTCCCAGACCATTTCCTTGTAGTTGCTAAATCTCCAAAATTACTGATTTTTTGGGTTTTTTTTCAGTCGCATTTCATTTGATCGTATCTCCTTTCCAGAGCCTTTGTAAGCCTTTTATTGCTGGGTCGCAAGATTTCGTTTCCCGTCCCGAAAGGAAATTCCATTTCCTTTCGGGACGGGAAACGAAATCTTGCGATTTCACTGGGGACCAAGTGGGCTATCCTTGGTCCATGTCCCTGCACTTGACGGCATCCCATGACTTTTGATAGTTTTGACTTGGGCGAAATTTTTTTCATTTATTTTCAGTATCCATGCCATGGGACTGATATCTTCCCTTCAATGTTTTGTCTTGCTTCCTGATTTTTTCTCCTGTTTTTACCACATCTGTCAGGTCAGTTTCGGCATGTTTTGGCCCTTTGCACTGCACCGCATACCATCCTGGTCCATTTTCTTGTTGTCAATGAATTTTTTTTTTTTTTTTTTTTCAGAATCCAGACCATGGCTCTGCTATTTTCCCCTCAGTGATATGTCTTCGTTCTTGATATTTTCCCCTGCTTTTGCAGTATCTGTCAGGTTAGTTTTGGCATCCTTTTGTCTTTTGCGCTGCATCTCATTTCCTCCCAGACCATTTCCTTGTAGTTGCTAAATCTCCAAAATTACTGATTTTTTGGGTTTTTTTTCAGTCGCATTTCATTTGATCGTATCTCCTTTCCAGAGCCTTTGTAAGCCTTTCTTTGCTGGGTCGCAAGATTTCGTTTCCCGTCCCGAAAGGAAATTCCATTTCCTTTCGGGACGGGAAACGAAATCTTGCGATTTCACTGGGGACCAAGTGGGCTATCCTTGGTCCATGTCCCTGCACTTGACGGCATCCCATGACTTTTGATAGTTTTGACTTGGGCAAAATTTTTTTCATTTATTTTCAGTATCCATGCCATGGGACTGATATCTTCCCTTCAACGTTCTGTCTTGCTTCCTGATTTTTTCTCCTGTTTTTACCACATCTGTCAGGTCAGTTTCAGCATGTTTTGGCCCTTTGCACTGCACCTCATATCATCCGGGTACATTTTCTTGTTGTCAATGAATTTTTTTTTTTTTTATTTTTTCCGAATCCAGACCATGGCTCTGCTATTTTCCCCTCAGTGATATGTCTTCGTTCTTGATATTTTCCCCTGCTTTTGCAGTATCTGTCAGGTTAGTTTTGGCATCCTTTTGTCTTTTGCGCTGCATCTCATTTCCTCCCAGACCATTTCCTTGTAGTTGCTAAATCTCCAAAATTACTGATTTTTTGGTTTTTTTTTCAGTCGCATTTCATTTGATCGTATCTCCTTTCCAGAGCCTTTGTAAGCCTTTCTTTGCTGGGTCGCAAGATTTCGTTTCCCGTCCCGAAAGGAAATTCCATTTCCTTTCGGGACGGGAAACGAAATCTTGCGATTTCACTGGGGACCAAGTGGGCTATCCTTGGTCCATGTCCCTGCACTTGACGGCATCCCATGACTTTTGATAGTTTTGACTTGGGCGAAATTTTTTTCATTTATTTTCAGTATCCATGCCATGGGACTGATATCTTCCCTTCAACGTTCTGTCTTGCTTCCTGATTTTTTCTCCTGTTTTTACCACATCTGTCAGGTCAGTTTCGGCATGTTTTGGCCCTTTGCACTGCACCTCATATCATCCGGGTCCATTTTCTTGTTGTCAATGAATTTTTTTTTTTTTATTTTTTCCGAATCCAGACCATGGCTCTGCTATTTTCCCCTCAGTGATATGTCTTCGTTCTTGATATTTTCCCCTGCTTTTGCAGTATCTGTCAGGTTAGTTTTGGCATCCTTTTGTCTTTTGCGCTGCATCTCATTTCCTCCCAGACCATTTCCTTGTAGTTGCTAAATCTCCAAAATTACTGATTTTTTGGGTTTTTTTTCAGTCGCATTTCATTTGATCGTATCTCCTTTCCAGAGCCTTTGTAAGCCTTTCTTTGCTGGGTCGCAAGATTTCGTTTCCCGTCCCGAAAGGAAATTCCATTTCCTTTCGGGACGGGAAACGAAATCTTGCGAATTCACTGGGGACCAAGTGGGCTATCCTTGGTCCATGTCCCTGCACTTGACGGCATCCCATGACTTTTGATAGTTTTGACTTGGGCGAAATTTTTTTCATTTATTTTCAGTATCCATGCCATGGGACTGATATCTTCCCTTCAATGTTTTGTCTTGCTTCCTGATTTTTTCTCCTGTTTTTACCACATCTGTCAGGTCAGTTTCAGCATGTTTTGGCCCTTTGCACTGCACCTCATACCATCCGGGTCCATTTTCTTGTTGTCAATGAATTTTTTTTTTTTTATTTTTTCAGAATCCAGACCATGGCTCTGCTATTTTCCCCTCAGTGATATGTCTTCGTTCTTGATATTTTCCCCTGCTTTTGCAGTATCTGTCAGGTTAGTTTTGGCATCCTTCTGTCTTTTGTGCTGCATCTCATTTCCTCCCAGACCATTTCCTTGTAGTTGCTAAATCTCCAAAATTACTGATTTTTTGGGTTTTTTTTCAGTCGCATTTCATTTGATCGTATCTCCTTTCCAGAGCCTTTGTAAGCCTTTCTTTGCTGGGTCGCAAGATTTCGTTTCCCGTCCCGAAAGGAAATGGAATTTCCTTTCGGGACGGGAAACGAAATCTTGCGATTTCACTGGGGACCAAGTGGGCTATCCTTGGTCCATGTCCCTGCACTTGACGGCATCCCATGACTTTTGATAGTTTTGACTTGGGCGAAATTTTTTTCATTTATTTTCAGTATCCATGCCATGGGACTGATATCTTCCCTTCAACGTTCTGTCTTGCTTCCTGATTTTTTCTCCTGTTTTTACCACATCTGTCAGGTCAGTTTCGGCATGTTTTGGCCCTTTGCACTGCACCGCATACCATCCGGGTCCATTTTCTTGTTGTCAATGAATTTTTTTTTTTTTATTTTTTCAGAATCCAGACCATGGCTCTGCTATTTTCCGAACCTCAGTGGTATGTCTTCGTTCTTGATATTTTCCCCTGCTTTTGCAGTATCTGTCAGGTTAGTTTTGGCATCCTTTTGTCTTTTGTGCTGCATCTCATTTCCTCCCAGACCATTTCCTTGTAGTTGCTAAATCTCCAAAATTACTGATTTTTTGTTTTTTTTTTCAGTCGCATTTCATTTGATCGTATCTCCTTTCCAGAGCCTTTGTAAGCCTTTCTTTGCTGGGTCGCAAGATTTCGTTTCCCGTCCCGAAAGGAAATTCCATTTCCTTTCGGGACGGGAAACGAAATCTTGCGATTTCACTGGGGACCAAGTGGGCTATCCTTGGTCCATGTCCCTGCACTTGGCGGCATCCCATGACTTTTGATAGTTTTGACTTGGGCGAAATTTTTTTCATTTATTTTCAGTATCCATGCCATGGGACTGATATCTTCCCTTCAATGTTCTGTCTTGCTTCCTGATTTTTTCTCCTGTTTTTACCACATCTGTCAGGTCAGTTTCGGCATGTTTTGGCCCTTTGCACTGCACCTCATACCATCCTGGTCCATTTTCTTGTTGTCAATGAATTTTTTTTTTTTTATTTTTTCAGTACCCAGACCATGGCTCTGCTATTTTCCCCTCAGTGGTATGTCTTCGTTCTTGATATTTTCCCCTGCTTTTGCAGTATCTGTCAGGTTAGTTTTGGCATCCTTCTGTCTTTTGTGCTGCATCTCATTTCCTCCCAGACCATTTCCTTGTAGTTGCTAAATCTCCAAAATTACTGATTTTTTGGGTTTTTTTTCAGTCGCATTTCATTTGATCGTATCTCCTTTCCAGAGCCTTTGTAAGCCTTTCTTTGCTGGGTCGCAAGATTTCGTTTCCCGTCCCGAAAGGAAATTCCATTTCCTTTCTAGACGGGAAACGAAATCTTGCGATTTCACTGGGGACCAAGTGGGCTATCCTTGGTCCATGTCCCTGCACTTGACGGCATCCCATGACTTTTGATAGTTTTGACTTGGGCGAAATTTTTTTCATTTATTTTCAGTATCCATGCCATGGGACTGATATCTTCCCTTCAACGTTCTGTCTTGCTTCCTGATTTTTTCTTCTCCTGTTTTTACCACATCTGTCAGGTCAGTTTCAGCATGTTTTGGCCCTTTGCACTGCACCTCATATCATCCGGGTCCATTTTCTTGTTGTCAATGAATTTTTTTTTTTTTATTTTTTCAGAATCCAGACCATGGCTCTGCTATTTTCCCCTCAGTGATATGTCTTCGTTCTTGATATTTTCCCCTGCTTTTGCAGTATCTGTCAGGTTAGTTTTGGCATCCTTTTGTCTTTTGCGCTGCATCTCATTTCCTCCCAGACCATTTCCTTGTAGTCGCTAAATCTCCAAAATTACTGATTTTTTGGTTTTTTTTTCAGTCGCATTTCATTTGATCGTATCTCCTCTCCAGAGCCTTTGTAAGCCTTTCTTTGCTGGGTCGCAAGATTTCGTTTCCCGTCCCGAAAGGAAATTCCATTTCCTTTCGGGACGGGAAACGAAATCTTGCGATTTCACTGGGGACCAAGTGGGCTATCCTTGGTCCATGTCCCTGCACTTGACGGCATCCCATGACTTTTGATAGTTTTGACTTGGGCGAAATTTTTTTCATTTATTTTCAGTATCCATGCCATGGGACTGATATCTTCCCTTCAATGTTTTGTCTTGCTTCCTGATTTTTTCTCCTGTTTTTACCACATCTGTCAGGTCAGTTTCGGCATGTTTTGGCCCTTTGCACTGCACCGCATACCATCCTGGTCCATTTTCTTGTTGTCAATGAATTTTTTTTTTTTTATTTTTTCAGAATCCAGACCATGGCTCTGCTATTTTCCCCTCAGTGATATGTCTTCGTTCTTGATATTTTCCCCTGCTTTTGCAGTATCTGTCAGGTTAGTTTTGGCATCCTTTTGTCTTTTGTGCTGCATCTCATTTCCTCCCAGACCATTTCCTTGTAGTTGCTAAATCTCCAAAATTACTGATTTTTTGGGTTTTTTTTCAGTCGCATTTCATTTGATCGTATCTCCTTTCCAGAGCCTTTGTAAGCCTTTCTTTGCTGGGTCGCAAGATTTCGTTTCCCGTCCCGAAAGGAAATTCCATTTCCTTTCGGGACGGGAAACGAAATCTTGCGATTTCACTGGGGACCAAGTGGGCTATCCTTGGTCCATGTCCCTGCACTTGACGGCATCCCATGACTTTTGATAGTTTTGACTTGGGCGAAATTTTTTTCATTTATTTTCAGTATCCATGCCATGGGACTGATATCTTCCCTTCAATGTTTTGTCTTGCTTCCTGATTTTTTCTCCTGTTTTTACCACATCTGTCAGGTCAGTTTCGGCATGTTTTGGCCCTTTGCACTGCACCGCATACCATCCGGGTCCATTTTCTTGTTGTGAATGAATTTTTTTTTTTTTATTTTTTCAGAATCCAGACCATGGCTCTGCTATTTTCCCCTCAGTGATATGTCTTCGTTCTTGATATTTTCCCCTGCTTTTGCAGTATCTGTCAGGTTAGTTTTGGCATCCTTTTGTCTTTTGCGCTGCATCTCATTTCCTCCCAGACCATTTCCTTGTAGTTGCTAAATCTCCAAAATTACTGATTTTTTGGGTTTTTTTTCAGTCGCATTTCATTTGATCGTATCTCCTTTCCAGAGCCTTTGTAAGCCTTTCTTTGCTGGGTCGCAAGATTTCGTTTCCCGTCCCGAAAGGAAATTCCATTTCCTTTCTAGACGGGAAACGAAATCTTGCGATTTCACTGGGGACCAAGTGGGCTATCCTTGGTCCATGTCCCTGCACTTGACGGCATCCCATGACTTTTGATAGTTTTGACTTGGGCGAAATTTTTTTCATTTATTTTCAGTATCCATGCCATGGGACTGATATCTTCCCTTCAACGTTCTGTCTTGCTTCCTGATTTTTTCTCCTGTTTTTACCACATCTGTCAGGTCAGTTTCGGCATGTTTTGGCCCTTTGCACTGCACCTCATATCATCCGGGTCCATTTTCTTGTTGTCAATGAATTTTTTTTTTTTTATTTTTTCCGAATCCAGACCATGGCTCTGCTATTTTCCCCTCAGTGATATGTCTTCGTTCTTGATATTTTCCCCTGCTTTTGCAGTATCTGTCAGGTTAGTTTTGGCATCCTTTTGTCTTTTGCGCTGCATCTCATTTCCTCCCAGACCATTTCCTTGTAGTTGCTAAATCTCCAAAATTACTGATTTTTTGGGTTTTTTTTCAGTCGCATTTCATTTGATCGTATCTCCTTTCCAGAGCCTTTGTAAGCCTTTCTTTGCTGGGTCGCAAGATTTCGTTTCCCGTCCCGAAAGGAAATGGAATTTCCTTTCGGGACGGGAAACGAAATCTTGCGAATTCACTGGGGACCAAGTGGGCTATCCTTGGTCCATGTCCCTGCACTTGACGGCATCCCATGACTTTTGATAGTTTTGACTTGGACGAAATTTTTTTCATTTATTTTCAGTATCCATGCCATGGGACTGATATCTTCCCTTCAATGTTTTGTCTTGCTTCCTGATTTTTTCTCCTGTTTTTACCACATCTGTCAGGTCAGTTTCAGCATGTTTTGGCCCTTTGCACTGCACCTCATACCATCCGGGTCCATTTTCTTGTTGTCAATGAATTTTTTTTTTTTTATTTTTTCAGAATCCAGACCATGGCTCTGCTATTTTCCCCTCAGTGATATGTCTTCGTTCTTGATATTTTCCCCTGCTTTTGCAGTATCTGTCAGGTTAGTTTTGGCATCCTTTTGTCTTTTGTGCTGCATCTCATTTCCTCCCAGACCATTTCCTTGTAGTTGCTAAATCTCCAAAATTACTGATTTTTTGGGTTTTTTTTCAGTCGCATTTCATTTGATCGTATCTCCTTTCCAGAGCCTTTGTAAGCCTTTTATTACTGGGTCGCAAGATTTCGTTTCCCGTCCCGAAAGGAAATTCCATTTCCTTTCGGGACGGGAAACGAAATCTTGCGATTTCACTGGGGACCAAGTGGGCTATCCTTGGTCCATGTCCCTGCACTTGACGGCATCCCATGACTTTTGATAGTTTTGACTTGGGCGAAATTTTTTTCATTTATTTTCAGTATCCATGCCATGGGACTGATATCTTCCCTTCAATGTTTTGTCTTGCTTCCTGATTTTTTCTCCTGTTTTTACCACATCTGTCAGGTCAGTTTCGGCATTTTTTGGCCCTTTGCACTGCACCGCATACCATCCTGGTCCATTTTCTTGTTGTCAATGAATTTTTATTTTTTTATTTTTTCAGAATCCAGACCATGGCTCTGCTATTTTCCGAACCTCAGTGGTATGTCTTCGTTCTTGATATTTTCCCCTGCTTTTGCAGTATCTGTCAGGTTAGTTTTGGCATCCTTTTGTCTTTTGCGCAGCATCTCATTTCCTCCCAGACCATTTCCTTGTAGTTGCTAAATCTCCAAAATTACTGATTTTTTGGTTTTTTTTTCAGTCGCATTTCATTTGATCGTATCTCCTTTCCAGAGCCTTTGTAAGCCTTTCTTTGCTGGGTCGCAAGATTTCACTGGGGACCAAGTGGGCTATCCTTGGTCCATGTCCCTGCACTTGGCGGCATCCCATGACTTTTGATAGTTTTGACTTGGGCGAAATTTTTTTCATTTATTTTCAGTATCCATGCCATGGGACTGATATCTTCCCTTCAATGTTCTGTCTTGCTTCCTGATTTTTTCTCCTGTTTTTACCACATCTGTCAGGTCAGTTTCGGCATGTTTTGGCCCTTTGCACTGCACCTCATACCATCCTGGTCCATTTTCTTGTTGTCAATGAATTTTTTTTTTTTTATTTTTTTAGTACCCAGACCATGGCTCTGCTATTTTCCCCTCAGTGATATGTCTTCGTTCTTGATATTTTCCCCTGCTTTTGCAGTATCTGTCAGGTTAGTTTTGGCATCCTTCTGTCTTTTGTGCTGCATCTCATTTCCTCCCAGACCATTTCCTTGTAGTTGCTAAATCTCCAAAATTACTGATTTTTTGGGTTTTTTTTCAGTCGCATTTCATTTGATCGTATCTCCTTTCCAGAGCCTTTGTAAGCCTTTCTTTGCTGGGTCGCAAGATTTCGTTTCCCGTCCCGAAAGGAAATTCCATTTCCTTTCTAGACGGGAAACGAAATCTTGCGATTTCACTGGGGACCAAGTGGGCTATCCTTGGTCCATGTCCCTGCACTTGACGGCATCCCATGACTTTTGATAGTTTTGACTTGGGCGAAATTTTTTTCATTTATTTTCAGTATCCATGCCATGGGACTGATATCTTCCCTTCAACGTTCTGTCTTGCTTCCTGATTTTTTCTTCTCCTGTTTTTACCACATCTGTCAGGTCAGTTTCAGCATGTTTTGGCCCTTTGCACTGCACCTCATATCATCCGGGTCCATTTTCTTGTTGTCAATGAATTTTTTTTTTTTTATTTTTTCAGAATCCAGACCATGGCTCTGCTATTTTCCCCTCAGTGATATGTCTTCGTTCTTGATATTTTCCCCTGCTTTTGCAGTATCTGTCAGGTTAGTTTTGGCATCCTTTTGTCTTTTGCGCTGCATCTCATTTCCTCCCAGACCATTTCCTTGTAGTCGCTAAATCTCCAAAATTACTGATTTTTTGGTTTTTTTTTCAGTCGCATTTCATTTGATCGTATCTCCTTTCCAGAGCCTTTGTAAGCCTTTCTTTGCTGGGTCGCAAGATTTCGTTTCCCGTCTCGAAAGGAAATTCCATTTCCTTTCGGGACGGGAAACGAAATCTTGCGATTTCACTGGGGACCAAGTGGGCTATCCTTGGTCCATGTCCCTGCACTTGACGGCATCCCATGACTTTTGATAGTTTTGACTTGGGCGAAATTTTTTTCATTTATTTTCAGTATCCATGCCATGGGACTGATATCTTCCCTTCAATGTTTTGTCTTGCTTCCTGATTTTTTCTCCTGTTTTTACCACATCTGTCAGGTCAGTTTCGGCATGTTTTGGCCCTTTGCACTGCACCGCATACCATCCTGGTCCATTTTCTTGTTGTCAATGAATTTTTTTTTTTTTATTTTTTCAGAATCCAGACCATGGCTCTGCTATTTTCCCCTCAGTGATATGTCTTCGTTCTTGATATTTTCCCCTGCTTTTGCAGTATCTGTCAGGTTAGTTTTGGCATCCTTTTGTCTTTTGTGCTGCATCTCATTTCCTCCCAGACCATTTCCTTGTAGTTGCTAAATCTCCAAAATTACTGATTTTTTGGGTTTTTTTTCAGTCGCATTTCATTTGATCGTATCTCCTTTCCAGAGCCTTTGTAAGCCTTTCTTTGCTGGGTCGCAAGATTTCGTTTCCCGTCCCGAAAGGAAATTCCATTTCCTTTCGGGACGGGAAACGAAATCTTGCGATTTCACTGGGGACCAAGTGGGCTATCCTTGGTCCATGTCCCTGCACTTGACGGCATCCCATGACTTTTGATAGTTTTGACTTGGGCGAAATTTTTTTCATTTATTTTCAGTATCCATGCCATGGGACTGATATCTTCCCTTCAATGTTCTGTCTTGCTTCCTGATTTTTTCTCCTGTTTTTACCACATCTGTCAGGTCAGTTTCGGCATGTTTTGGCCCTTTGCACTGCACCTCATACCATCCTGGTCCATTTTCTTGTTGTCAATGAATTTTTTTTTTTTTATTTTTTTAGTACCCAGACCATGGCTCTGCTATTTTCCCCTCAGTGATATGTCTTCGTTCTTGATATTTTCCCCTGCTTTTGCAGTATCTGTCAGGTTAGTTTTGGCATCCTTCTGTCTTTTGTGCTGCATCTCATTTCCTCCCAGACCATTTCCTTGTAGTTGCTAAATCTCCAAAATTACTGATTTTTTGGGTTTTTTTTCAGTCGCATTTCATTTGATCGTATCTCCTTTCCAGAGCCTTTGTAAGCCTTTCTTTGCTGGGTCGCAAGATTTCGTTTCCCGTCCCGAAAGGAAATTCCATTTCCTTTCTAGACGGGAAACGAAATCTTGCGATTTCACTGGGGACCAAGTGGGCTATCCTTGGTCCATGTCCCTGCACTTGACGGCATCCCATGACTTTTGATAGTTTTGACTTGGGTGAAATTTTTTTCATTTATTTTCAGTATCCATGCCATGGGACTGATATCTTCCCTTCAATGTTCTGTCTTGCTTCCTGATTTTTTCTTCTCCTGTTTTTACCACATCTGTCAGGTCAGTTTCAGCATGTTTTGGCCCTTTGCACTGCACCTCATATCATCCGGGTCCATTTTCTTGTTGTCAATGAATTTTTTTTTTTTTATTTTTTCAGAATCCAGACCATGGCTCTGCTATTTTCCCCTCAGTGATATGTCTTCGTTCTTGATATTTTCCCCTGCTTTTGCAGTATCTGTCAGGTTAGTTTTGGCATCCTTTTGTCTTTTGCGCTGCATCTCATTTCCTCCCAGACCATTTCCTTGTAGTTGCTAAATCTCCAAAATTACTGATTTTTTGGTTTTTTTTTCAGTCGCATTTCATTTGATCGTATCTCCTTTCCAGAGCCTTTGTAAGCCTTTCTTTGCTGGGTCGCAAGATTTCGTTTCCTGTCCCGAAAGGAAATTCCATTTCCTTTCGGGACGGGAAACGAAATCTTGCGATTTCACTGGGGACCAAGTGGGCTATCCTTGGTCCATGTCCCTGCACTTGACGGCATCCCATGACTTTTGATAGTTTTGACTTGGGCGAAATTTTTTTCATTTATTTTCAGTATCCATGCCATGGGACTGATATCTTCCCTTCAACGTTCTGTCTTGCTTCCTGATTTTTTCTTCTCCTGTTTTTACCACATCTGTCAGGTCAGTTTCAGCATGTTTTGGCCCTTTGCACTGCACCTCATATCATCCGGGTCCATTTTCTTGTTGTCAATGAATTTTTTTTTTTTTATTTTTTCAGAATCCAGACCATGGCTCTGCTATTTTCCCCTCAGTGATATGTCTTCGTTCTTGATATTTTCCCCTGCTTTTGCAGTATCTGTCAGGTTAGTTTTGGCATCCTTTTGTCTTTTGCGCTGCATCTCATTTCCTCCCAGACCATTTCCTTGTAGTCGCTAAATCTCCAAAATTACTGATTTTTTGGTTTTTTTTTTTCAGTCGCATTTCATTTGATCGTATCTCCTTTCCAGAGCCTTTGTAAGCCTTTCTTTGCTGGGTCGCAAGATTTCGTTTCCCGTCCTGAAAGGAAATTCCATTTCCTTTCGGGACGGGAAACGAAATCTTGCGATTTCACTGGGGACCAAGTGGGCTATCCTTGGTCCATGTCCCTGCACTTGACGGCATCCCATGACTTTTGATAGTTTTGACTTGGGCGAAATTTTTTTCATTTATTTTCAGTATCCATGCCATGGGACTGATATCTTCCCTTCAATGTTTTGTCTTGCTTCCTGATTTTTTCTCCTGTTTTTACCACATCTGTCAGGTCAGTTTCGGCATGTTTTGGCCCTTTGCACTGCACCGCATACCATCCTGGTCCATTTTCTTGTTGTCAATGAATTTTTTTTTTTTTATTTTTTCAGAATCCAGACCATGGCTCTGCTATTTTCCCCTCAGTGGTATGTCTTCGTTCTTGATATTTTCCCCTGCTTTTGCAGTATCTGTCAGGTTAGTTTTGGCATCCTTTTGTCTTTTGCGCTGCATCTGATTTCCTCCCAGACCATTTCCTCGTAGTTGCTAAATCTCCAAAATTACTGATTTTTTGGGTTTTTTTTCAGTCGCATTTCATTTGATCGTATCTCCTTTCCAGAGCCTTTGTAAGCCTTTCTTTGCTGGGTCGCAAGATTTCGTTTCCCGTCCCGAAAGGAAATTCCATTTCCTTTCGGGACGGGAAACGAAATCTTGCGATTTCACTGGGGACCAAGTGGGCTATCCTTGGTCCATGTCCCTGCACTTGACGGCATCCCATGACTTTTGATAGTTTTGACTTGGGCGAAATTTTTTTCATTTATTTTCAGTATCCATGCCATGGGACTGATATCTTCCCTTCAACGTTCTGTCTTGCTTCCTGATTTTTTCTCCTGTTTTTACCACATCTGTCAGGTCAGTTTCGGCATGTTTTTGCCCTTTGCACTGCACCTCATACCATCCTGGTCCATTTTCTTGTTGTCAATGAATTTTTTTTTTTTTATTTTTTCAGAATCCAGACCATGGCTCTGCTATTTTCCCCTCAGTGATATGTCTTCGTTCTTGATATTTTCCCCTGCTTTTGCAGTATCTGTCAGGTTAGTTTTGGCATCCTTTTGTCTTTTGCGCTGCATCTCATTTCCTCCCAGACCATTTCCTTGTAGTCGCTAAATCTCCAAAATTACTGATTTTTTGGGTTTTTTTTCAGTCGCATTTCATTTGATCGTATCTCCTTTCCAGAGCCTTTGTAAGCCTTTTATTGCTGGGTCGCAAGATTTCGTTTCCCGTCCCGAAAGGAAATTCCATTTCCTTTCGGACGGGAAACGAAATCTTGCGATTTCACTGGGGACCAAGTGGGCTATCCTTGGTCCATGTCCCTGCACTTGACGGCATCCCATGACTTTTGATAGTTTTGACTTGGGCGAAATTTTTTTCATTTATTTTCAGTATCCATGCCATGGGACTGATATCTTCCCTTCAATGTTTTGTCTTGCTTCCTGATTTTTTCTCCTGTTTTTACCACATCTGTCAGGTCAGTTTCGGCATGTTTTGGCCCTTTGCACTGCACCGCATACCATCCTGGTCCATTTTCTTGTTGTCAATGAATTTTTTTTTTTTTATTTTTTCAGAATCCAGACCATGGCTCTGCTATTTTCCCCTCAGTGGTATGTCTTCGTTCTTGATATTTTCCCCTGCTTTTGCAGTATCTGTCAGGTTAGTTTTGGCATCCTTTTGTCTTTTGCGCTGCATCTGATTTCCTCCCAGACCATTTCCTCGTAGTTGCTAAATCTCCAAAATTACTGATTTTTTGGGTTTTTTTTCAGTCGCATTTCATTTGATCGTATCTCCTTTCCAGAGCCTTTGTAAGCCTTTCTTTGCTGGGTCGCAAGATTTCGTTTCCCGTCCCGAAAGGAAATTCCATTTCCTTTCGGGACGGGAAACGAAATCTTGCGATTTCACTGGGGACCAAGTGGGCTATCCTTGGTCCATGTCCCTGCACTTGACGGCATCCCATGACTTTTGATAGTTTTGACTTGGGCGAAATTTTTTTCATTTATTTTCAGTATCCATGCCATGGGACTGATATCTTCCCTTCAATGTTCTGTCTTGCTTCCTGATTTTTTCTTCTCCTGTTTTTACCACATCTGTCAGGTCAGTTTCAGCATGTTTTGGCCCTTTGCACTGCACCTCATATCATCCGGGTCCATTTTCTTGTTGTCAATGAATTTTTTTTTTTTTATTTTTTCAGAATCCAGACCATGGCTCTGCTATTTTCCCCTCAGTGATATGTCTTCGTTCTTGATATTTTCCCCTGCTTTTGCAGTATCTGTCAGGTTAGTTTTGGCATCCTTTTGTCTTTTGCGCTGCATCTCATTTCCTCCCAGACCATTTCGTTGTAGTTGCTAAATCTCCAAAATTACTGATTTTTTGGGTTTTTTTTCAGTCGCATTTCATTTGATCGTATCTCCTTTCCAGAGCCTTTGTAAGCCTTTCTTTGCTGGGTCGCAAGATTTCGTTTCCCGTCCCGAAAGGAAATTCCATTTCCTTTCGGGACGGGAAACGAAATCTTGCGATTTCACTGGGGACCAAGTGGGCTATCCTTGGTCCATGTCCCTGCACTTGACGGCATCCCATGACTTTTGATAGTTTTGACTTGGGCGAAATTTTTTTCATTTATTTTCAGTATCCATGCCATGGGACTGATATCTTCCCTTCAACGTTCTGTCTTGCTTCCTGATTTTTTCTTCTCCTGTTTTTACCACATCTGTCAGGTCAGTTTCAGCATGTTTTGGCCCTTTGCACTGCACCTCATATCATCCGGGTCCATTTTCTTGTTGTCAATGAATTTTTTTTTTTTTATTTTTTCAGAATCCAGACCATGGCTCTGCTATTTTCCCCTCAGTGATATGTCTTCGTTCTTGATATTTTCCCCTGCTTTTGCAGTATCTGTCAGGTTAGTTTTGGCATCCTTTTGTCTTTTGCGCTGCATCTCATTTCCTCCCAGACCATTTCGTTGTAGTTGCTAAATCTCCAAAATTACTGATTTTTTGGTTTTTTTTTTCAGTCGCATTTCATTTGATCGTATCTCCTTTCCAGAGCCTTTGTAAGCCTTTCTTTGCTGGGTCGCAAGATTTCGTTTCCCGTCCTGAAAGGAAATTCCATTTCCTTTCGGGACGGGAAACGAAATCTTGCGATTTCACTGGGGACCAAGTGGGCTATCCTTGGTCCATGTCCCTGCACTTGACGGCATCCCATGACTTTTGATAGTTTTGACTTGGGCGAAATTTTTTTCATTTATTTTCAGTATCCATGCCATGGGACTGATATCTTCCCTTCAATGTTTTGTCTTGCTTCCTGATTTTTTCTCCTGTTTTTACCACATCTGTCAGGTCAGTTTCGGCATGTTTTGGCCCTTTGCACTGCACCGCATACCATCCTGGTCCATTTTCTTGTTGTCAATGAATTTTTTTTTTTTTATTTTTTCAGAATCCAGACCATGGCTCTGCTATTTTCCCCTCAGTGGTATGTCTTCGTTCTTGATATTTTCCCCTGCTTTTGCAGTATCTGTCAGGTTAGTTTTGGCATCCTTTTGTCTTTTGCGCTGCATCTGATTTCCTCCCAGACCATTTCCTCGTAGTTGCTAAATCTCCAAAATTACTGATTTTTTGGGTTTTTTTTCAGTCGCATTTCATTTGATCGTATCTCCTTTCCAGAGCCTTTGTAAGCCTTTCTTTGCTGGGTCGCAAGATTTCGTTTCCCGTCCCGAAAGGAAATTCCATTTCCTTTCGGGACGGGAAACGAAATCTTGCGATTTCACTGGGGACCAAGTGGGCTATCCTTGGTCCATGTCCCTGCACTTGACGGCATCCCATGACTTTTGATAGTTTTGACTGGGGCGAAATTTTTTTCATTTATTTTCAGTATCCATGCCATGGGACTGATATCTTCCCTTCAACGTTCTGTCTTGCTTCCTGATTTTTTCTCCTGTTTTTACCACATCTGTCAGGTCAGTTTCGGCATGTTTTTGCCCTTTGCACTGCACCTCATAACATCCTGGTCCATTTTCTTGTTGTCAATGAATTTTTTTTTTTTTATTTTTTCAGAATCCAGACCATGGCTCTGCTATTTTCCCCTCAGTGATATGTCTTCGTTCTTGATATTTTCCCCTGCTTTTGCAGTATCTGTCAGGTTAGTTTTGGCATCCTTTTGTCTTTTGCGCTGCATCTCATTTCCTCCCAGACCATTTCCTTGTAGTCGCTAAATCTCCAAAATTACTGATTTTTTGGGTTTTTTTTCAGTCGCATTTCATTTGATCGTATCTCCTTTCCAGAGCCTTTGTAAGCCTTTTATTGCTGGGTCGCAAGATTTCGTTTCCCGTCCCGAAAGGAAATTCCATTTCCTTTCGGACGGGAAACGAAATCTTGCGATTTCACTGGGGACCAAGTGGGCTATCCTTGGTCCATGTCCCTGCACTTGACGGCATCCCATGACTTTTGATAGTTTTGACTTGGGCGAAATTTTTTTCATTTATTTTCAGTATCCATGCCATGGGACTGATATCTTCCCTTCAATGTTTTGTCTTGCTTCCTGATTTTTTCTCCTGTTTTTACCACATCTGTCAGGTCAGTTTCGGCATGTTTTGGCCCTTTGCACTGCACCGCATACCATCCTGGTCCATTTTCTTGTTGTCAATGAATTTTTTTTTTTTTATTTTTTCAGAATCCAGACCATGGCTCTGCTATTTTCCCCTCAGTGGTATGTCTTCGTTCTTGATATTTTCCCCTGCTTTTGCAGTATCTGTCAGGTTAGTTTTGGCATCCTTTTGTCTTTTGCGCTGCATCTCATTTCCTCCCAGACCATTTCCTCGTAGTTGCTAAATCTCCAAAATTACTGATTTTTTGGGTTTTTTTTCAGTCGCATTTCATTTGATCGTATCTCCTTTCCAGAGCCTTTGTAAGCCTTTCTTTGCTGGGTCGCAAGATTTCGTTTCCCGTCCCGAAAGGAAATTCCATTTCCTTTCGGGACGGGAAACGAAATCTTGCGATTTCACTGGGGACCAAGTGGGCTATCCTTGGTCCATGTCCCTGCACTTGACGGCATCCCATGACTTTTGATAGTTTTGACTTGGGCGAAATTTTTTTCATTTATTTTCAGTATCCATGCCATGGGACTGATATCTTCCCTTCAATGTTCTGTCTTGCTTCCTGATTTTTTCTTCTCCTGTTTTTACCACATCTGTCAGGTCAGTTTCAGCATGTTTTGGCCCTTTGCACTGCACCTCATATCATCCGGGTCCATTTTCTTGTTGTCAATGAATTTTTTTTTTTTTATTTTTTCAGAATCCAGACCATGGCTCTGCTATTTTCCCCTCAGTGATATGTCTTCGTTCTTGATATTTTCCCCTGCTTTTGCAGTATCTGTCAGGTTAGTTTTGGCATCCTTTTGTCTTTTGCGCTGCATCTCATTTCCTCCCAGACCATTTCGTTGTAGTTGCTAAATCTCCAAAATTACTGATTTTTTGGTTTTTTTTTCAGTCGCATTTCATTTGATCGTATCTCCTTTCCAGAGCCTTTGTAAGCCTTTCTTTGCTGGGTCGCAAGATTTCGTTTCCCGTCCCGAAAGGAAATTCCATTTCCTTTCGGGACGGGAAACGAAATCTTGCGATTTCACTGGGGACCAAGTGGGCTATCCTTGGTCCATGTCCCTGCACTTGACGGCATCCCATGACTTTTGATAGTTTTGACTTGGGCGAAATTTTTTTCATTTATTTTCAGTATCCATGCCATGGGACTGATATCTTCCCTTCAACGTTCTGTCTTGCTTCCTGATTTTTTCTTCTCCTGTTTTTACCACATCTGTCAGGTCAGTTTCAGCATGTTTTGGCCCTTTGCACTGCACCTCATATCATCCGGGTCCATTTTCTTGTTGTCAATGAATTTTTTTTTTTTTATTTTTTCAGAATCCAGACCATGGCTCTGCTATTTTCCCCTCAGTGATATGTCTTCGTTCTTGATATTTTCCCCTGCTTTTGCAGTATCTGTCAGGTTAGTTTTGGCATCCTTTTGTCTTTTGCGCTGCATCTCATTTCCTCCCAGACCATTTCCTTGTAGTCGCTAAATCTCCAAAATTACTGATTTTTTGGTTTTTTTTTTCAGTCGCATTTCATTTGATCGTATCTCCTTTCCAGAGCCTTTGTAAGCCTTTCTTTGCTGGGTCGCAAGATTTCGTTTCCCGTCCTGAAAGGAAATTCCATTTCCTTTCGGGACGGGAAACGAAATCTTGCGATTTCACTGGGGACCAAGTGGGCTATCCTTGGTCCATGTCCCTGCACTTGACGGCATCCCATGACTTTTGATAGTTTTGACTTGGGCGAAATTTTTTTCATTTATTTTCAGTATCCATGCCATGGGACTGATATCTTCCCTTCAATGTTTTGTCTTGCTTCCTGATTTTTTCTCCTGTTTTTACCACATCTGTCAGGTCAGTTTCGGCATGTTTTGGCCCTTTGCACTGCACCGCATACCATCCTGGTCCATTTTCTTGTTGTCAATGAATTTTTTTTTTTTTTATTTTTTCAGAATCCAGACCATGGCTCTGCTATTTTCCCCTCAGTGGTATGTCTTCGTTCTTGATATTTTCCCCTGCTTTTGCAGTATCTGTCAGGTTAGTTTTGGCATCCTTTTGTCTTTTGCGCTGCATCTGATTTCCTCCCAGACCATTTCCTCGTAGTTGCTAAATCTCCAAAATTACTGATTTTTTGGGTTTTTTTTCCAGTCGCATTTCATTTGATCGTATCTCCTTTCCAGAGCCTTTGTAAGCCTTTCTTTGCTGGGTCGCAAGATTTCGTTTCCCGTCCCGAAAGGAAATTCCATTTCCTTTCGGGACGGGAAACGAAATCTTGCGATTTCACTGGGGACCAAGTGGGCTATCCTTGGTCCATGTCCCTGCACTTGACGGCATCCCATGACTTTTGATAGTTTTGACTTGGGCGAAATTTTTTTCATTTATTTTCAGTATCCATGCCATGGGACTGATATCTTCCCTTCAATGTTCTGTCTTGCTTCCTGATTTTTTCTTCTCCTGTTTTTACCACATCTGTCAGGTCAGTTTCAGCATGTTTTGGCCCTTTGCACTGCACCTCATATCATCCGGGTCCATTTTCTTGTTGTCAATGAATTTTTTTTTTTTTATTTTTTCAGAATCCAGACCATGGCTCTGCTATTTTCCCCTCAGTGATATGTCTTCGTTCTTGATATTTTCCCCTGCTTTTGCAGTATCTGTCAGGTTAGTTTTGGCATCCTTTTGTCTTTTGCGCTGCATCTCATTTCCTCCCAGACCATTTCGTTGTAGTTGCTAAATCTCCAAAATTACTGATTTTTTGGTTTTTTTTTCAGTCACATTTCATTTGATCGTATCTCCTTTCCAGAGCCTTTGTAAGCCTTTCTTTGCTGGGTCGCAAGATTTCGTTTCCCGTCCCGAAAGGAAATGGAATTTCCTTTCGGGACGGGAAACGAAATCTTGCGATTTCACTGGGGACCAAGTGGGCTATCCTTGGTCCATGTCCCTGCACTTGACGGCATCCCATGACTTTTGATAGTTTTGACTTGGGCGAAATTTTTTTCATTTATTTTCAGTATCCATGCCATGGGACTGATATCTTCCCTTCAACGTTCTGTCTTGCTTCCTGATTTTTTCTTCTCCTGTTTTTACCACATCTGTCAGGTCAGTTTCAGCATGTTTTGGCCCTTTGCACTGCACCTCATATCATCCGGGTCCATTTTCTTGTTGTCAATGAATTTTTTTTTTTTTATTTTTTCAGAATCCAGACCATGGCTCTGCTATTTTCCCCTCAGTGATATGTCTTCGTTCTTGATATTTTCCCCTGCTTTTGCAGTATCTGTCAGGTTAGTTTTGGCATCCTTTTGTCTTTTGCGCTGCATCTCATTTCCTCCCAGACCATTTCCTTGTAGTCGCTAAATCTCCAAAATTACTGATTTTTTGGTTTTTTTTTTCAGTCGCATTTCATTTGATCGTATCTCCTTTCCAGAGCCTTTGTAAGCCTTTCTTTGCTGGGTCGCAAGATTTCGTTTCCCGTCCCGAAAGGAAATTCCATTTCCTTTCGGGACGGGAAACGAAATCTTGCGATTTCACTGGGGACCAAGTGGGCTATCCTTGGTCCATGTCCCTGCACTTGACGGCATCCCATGACTTTTGATAGTTTTGACTTGGGCGAAATTTTTTTCATTTATTTTCAGTATCCATGCCATGGGACTGATATCTTCCCTTCAATGTTTTGTCTTGCTTCCTGATTTTTTCTCCTGTTTTTACCACATCTGTCAGGTCAGTTTCGGCATGTTTTGGCCCTTTGCACTGCACCGCATACCATCCTGGTCCATTTTCTTGTTGTCAATGAATTTTTTTTTTTTTTATTTTTTCAGAATCCAGACCATGGCTCTGCTATTTTCCCCTCAGTGGTATGTCTTCGTTCTTGATATTTTCCCCTGCTTTTGCAGTATCTGTCAGGTTAGTTTTGGCATCCTTTTGTCTTTTGCGCTGCATCTGATTTCCTCCCAGACCATTTCCTCGTAGTTGCTAAATCTCCAAAATTACTGATTTTTTGGGTTTTTTTTCCAGTCGCATTTCATTTGATCGTATCTCCTTTCCAGAGCCTTTGTAAGCCTTTCTTTGCTGGGTCGCAAGATTTCGTTTCCCGTCCCGAAAGGAAATTCCATTTCCTTTCGGGACGGGAAACGAAATCTTGCGATTTCACTGGGGACCAAGTGGGCTATCCTTGGTCCATGTCCCTGCACTTGACGGCATCCCATGACTTTTGATAGTTTTGACTTGGGCGAAATTTTTTTCATTTATTTTCAGTATCCATGCCATGGGACTGATATCTTCCCTTCAACGTTCTGTCTTGCTTCCTGATTTTTTCTCCTGTTTTTACCACATCTGTCAGGTCAGTTTCGGCATGTTTTTGCCCTTTGCACTGCACCTCATAACATCCTGGTCCATTTTCTTGTTGTCAATGAATTTTTTTTTTTTTATTTTTTCAGAATCCAGACCATGGCTCTGCTATTTTCCCCTCAGTGATATGTCTTCGTTCTTGATATTTTCCCCTGCTTTTGCAGTATCTGTCAGGTTAGTTTTGGCATCCTTTTGTCTTTTGCGCTGCATCTCATTTCCTCCCAGACCATTTCCTTGTAGTCGCTAAATCTCCAAAATTACTGATTTTTTGGGTTTTTTTTCAGTCGCATTTCATTTGATCGTATCTCCTTTCCAGAGCCTTTGTAAGCCTTTTATTGCTGGGTCGCAAGATTTCGTTTCCCGTCCCGAAAGGAAATTCCATTTCCTTTCGGACGGGAAACGAAATCTTGCGATTTCACTGGGGACCAAGTGGGCTATCCTTGGTCCATGTCCCTGCACTTGACGGCATCCCATGACTTTTGATAGTTTTGACTTGGGCGAAATTTTTTTCATTTATTTTCAGTATCCATGCCATGGGACTGATATCTTCCCTTCAATGTTTTGTCTTGCTTCCTGATTTTTTCTCCTGTTTTTACCACATCTGTCAGGTCAGTTTCGGCATGTTTTGGCCCTTTGCACTGCACCGCATACCATCCTGGTCCATTTTCTTGTTGTCAATGAATTTTTTTTTTTTTATTTTTTCAGAATCCAGACCATGGCTCTGCTATTTTCCCCTCAGTGGTATGTCTTCGTTCTTGATATTTTCCCCTGCTTTTGCAGTATCTGTCAGGTTAGTTTTGGCATCCTTTTGTCTTTTGCGCTGCATCTCATTTCCTCCCAGACCATTTCCTCGTAGTTGCTAAATCTCCAAAATTACTGATTTTTTGGGTTTTTTTTCAGTCGCATTTCATTTGATCGTATCTCCTTTCCAGAGCCTTTGTAAGCCTTTCTTTGCTGGGTCGCAAGATTTCGTTTCCCGTCCCGAAAGGAAATGGAATTTCCTTTCGGGACGGGAAACGAAATCTTGCGATTTCACTGGGGACCAAGTGGGCTATCCTTGGTCCATGTCCCTGCACTTGACGGCATCCCATGACTTTTGATAGTTTTGACTTGGGCGAAATTTTTTTCATTTATTTTCAGTATCCATGCCATGGGACTGATATCTTCCCTTCAACGTTCTGTCTTGCTTCCTGATTTTTTCTCCTGTTTTTACCACATCTGTCAGGTCAGTTTCAGCATGTTTTGGCCCTTTGCACTGCACCTCATATCATCCGGGTCCATTTTCTTGTTGTCAATGAATTTTTTTTTTTTTATTTTTTCCGAATCCAGACCATGGCTCTGCTATTTTCCCCTCAGTGATATGTCTTCGTTCTTGATATTTTCCCCTGCTTTTGCAGTATCTGTCAGGTTAGTTTTGGCATCCTTTTGTCTTTTGCGCTGCATCTCATTTCCTCCCAGACCATTTCCTTGTAGTTGCTAAATCTCCAAAATTACTGATTTTTTTGGGTTTTTTTCAGTCGCATTTCATTTGATCGTATCTCCTTTCCAGAGCCTTTGTAAGCCTTTCTTTGCTGGGTCGCAAGATTTCGTTTCCCGTCCCGAAAGGAAATGGAATTTCCTTTCGGGACGGGAAACGAAATCTTGCGATTTCACTGGGGACCAAGTGGGCTATCCTTGGTCCATGTCCCTGCACTTGACGGCATCCCATGACTTTTGATAGTTTTGACTTGGGCGAAATTTTTTTCATTTATTTTCAGTATCCATGCCATGGGACTGATATCTTCCCTTCAACGTTCTGTCTTGCTTCCTGATTTTTTCTCCTGTTTTTACCACATCTGTCAGGTCAGTTTCAGCATGTTTTGGCCCTTTGCACTGCACCTCATATCATCCGGGTCCATTTTCTTGTTGTCAATGAATTTTTTTTTTTTTATTTTTTCCGAATCCAGACCATGGCTCTGCTATTTTCCCCTCAGTGATATGTCTTCGTTCTTGATATTTTCCCCTGCTTTTGCAGTATCTGTCAGGTTAGTTTTGGCATCCTTTTGTCTTTTGCGCTGCATCTCATTTCCTCCCAGACCATTTCCTTGTAGTCGCTAAATCTCCAAAATTACTGATTTTTTGGTTTTTTTTTCAGTCGCATTTCATTTGATCGTATCTCCTTTCCAGAGCCTTTGTAAGCCTTTCTTTGCTGGGTCGCAAGATTTCGTTTCCCGTCCCGAAAGGAAATTCCATTTCCTTTCGGGACGGGAAACGAAATCTTGCGATTTCACTGGGGACCAAGTGGGCTATCCTTGGTCCATGTCCCTGCACTTGACGGCATCCCATGACTTTTGATAGTTTTGACTTGGGCGAAATTTTTTTCATTTATTTTCAGTATCCATGCCATGGGACTGATATCTTCCCTTCAATGTTTTGTCTTGCTTCCTGATTTTTTCTCCTGTTTTTACCACATCTGTCAGGTCAGTTTCGGCATGTTTTGGCCCTTTGCACTGCACCGCATACCATCCTGGTCCATTTTCTTGTTGTCAATGAATTTTTTTTTTTTTATTTTTTCAGAATCCAGACCATGGCTCTGCTATTTTCCCCTCAGTGGTATGTCTTCGTTCTTGATATTTTCCCCTGCTTTTGCAGTATCTGTCAGGTTAGTTTTGGCATCCTTTTGTCTTTTGCGCTGCATCTGATTTCCTCCCAGACCATTTCCTCGTAGTTGCTAAATCTCCAAAATTACTGATTTTTTGGGTTTTTTTTCAGTCGCATTTCATTTGATCGTATCTCCTTTCCAGAGCCTTTGTAAGCCTTTCTTTGCTGGGTCGCAAGATTTCGTTTCCCGTCCCGAAAGGAAATTCCATTTCCTTTCGGGACGGGAAACGAAATCTTGCGATTTCACTGGGGACCAAATGGGCTATCCTTGGTCCATGTCCCTGCACTTGACGGCATCCCATGACTTTTGATAGTTTTGACTTGGGCGAAATTTTTTTCATTTATTTTCAGTATCCATGCCATGGGACTGATATCTTCCCTTCAACGTTCTGTCTTGCTTCCTGATTTTTTCTCCTGTTTTTACCACATCTGTCAGGTCAGTTTCGGCATGTTTTTGCCCTTTGCACTGCACCTCATACCATCCTGGTCCATTTTCTTGTTGTCAATGAATTTTTTTTTTTTTATTTTTTCAGAATCCAGACCATGGCTCTGCTATTTTCCCCTCAGTGATATGTCTTCGTTCTTGATATTTTCCCCTGCTTTTGCAGTATCTGTCAGGTTAGTTTTGGCATCCTTTTGTCTTTTGCGCTGCATCTCATTTCCTCCCAGACCATTTCCTTGTAGTTGCTAAATCTCCAAAATTACTGATTTTTTGGTTTTTTTTTCAGTCGCATTTCATTTGATCGTATCTCCTTTCCAGAGCCTTTGTAAGCCTTTCTTTGCTGGGTCGCAAGATTTCGTTTCCCGTCCCGAAAGGAAATTCCATTTCCTTTCGGGACGGGAAACGAAATCTTGCGAATTCACTGGGGACCAAGTGGGCTATCCTTGGTCCATGTCCCTGCACTTGACGGCATCCCATGACTTTTGATAGTTTTGACTTGGGCGAAATTTTTTTCATTTATTTTCAGTATCCATGCCATGGGACTGATATCTTCCCTTCAATGTTTTGTCTTGCTTCCTGATTTTTTCTCCTGTTTTTACCACATCTGTCAGGTCAGTTTCAGCATGTTTTGGCCCTTTGCACTGCACCTCATACCATCCGGGTCCATTTTTTTGTTGTCAATGAATTTTTTTTTTTTTATTTTTTCAGAATCCAGACCATGGCTCTGCTATTTTCCCCTCAGTGATATGTCTTCGTTCTTGATATTTTCCCCTGCTTTTGCAGTATCTGTCAGGTTAGTTTTGGCATCCTTTTGTCTTTTGCGCTGCATCTCATTTCCTCCCAGACCATTTCCTTGTAGTTGCTAAATCTCCAAAATTACTGATTTTTTGGTTTTTTTTTCAGTCGCATTTCATTTGATCGTATCTCCTTTCCAGAGCCTTTGTAAGCCTTTCTTTGCTGGGTCGCAAGATTTCGTTTCCCGTCCCGAAAGGAAATGGAATTTCCTTTCGGGACGGGAAACGAAATCTTGCGATTTCACTGGGGACCAAGTGGGCTATCCTTGGTCCATGTCCCTGCACTTGACGGCATCCCATGACTTTTGATAGTTTTGACTTGGGCGAAATTTTTTTCATTTATTTTCAGTATCCATGCCATGGGACTGATATCTTCCCTTCAATGTTTTGTCTTGCTTCCTGATTTTTTCTCCTGTTTTTACCACATCTGTCAGGTCAGTTTCGGCATGTTTTGGCCCTTTGCACTGCACCGCATACCATCCTGGTCCATTTTCTTGTTGTCAATGAATTTTTTTTTTTTTATTTTTTCAGAATCCAGACCATGGCTCTGCTATTTTCCCCTCAGTGGTATGTCTTCGTTCTTGATATTTTCCCCTGCTTTTGCAGTATCTGTCAGGTTAGTTTTGGCATCCTTTTGTCTTTTGCGCTGCATCTGATTTCCTCCCAGACCATTTCCTCGTAGTTGCTAAATCTCCAAAATTACTGATTTTTTGGGTTTTTTTTCCGTCGCATTTCATTTGATCGTATCTCCTTTCCAGAGCCTTTGTAAGCCTTTCTTTGCTGGGTCGCAAGATTTCGTTTCCCGTCCCGAAAGGAAATGGAATTTCCTTTCGGGACGGGAAACGAAATCTTGCGATTTCACTGGGGACCAAGTGGGCTATCCTTGGTCCATGTCCCTGCACTTGACGGCATCCCATGACTTTTGGTAGTTTTGACTTGGGCGAAATTTTTTTCATTTATTTTCAGTATCCATGCCATGGGACTGATATCTTCCCTTCAACGTTCTGTCTTGCTTCCTGATTTTTTCTCCTGTTTTTACCACATCTGTCAGGTCAGTTTCGGCATGTTTTTGCCCTTTGCACTGCACCTCATACCATCCTGGTCCATTTTCTTGTTGTCAATGAATTTTTTTTTTTTTATTTTTTCAGAATCCAGACCATGGCTCTGCTATTTTCCCCTCAGTGATATGTCTTCGTTCTTGATATTTTCCCCTGCTTTTGCAGTATCTGTCAGGTTAGTTTTGGCATCCTTTTGTATTTTGCGCTGCATCTCATTTCCTCCCAGACCATTTCCTTGTAGTCGCTAAATCTCCAAAATTACTGATTTTTTGGTTTTTTTTTCAGTCGCATTTCATTTGATCGTATCTCCTTTCCAGAGCCTTTGTAAGCCTTTCTTTGCTGGGTCGCAAGATTTCGTTTCCCGTCCCGAAAGGAAATGGAATTTCCTTTCGGGACGGGAAACGAAATCTTGCGATTTCACTGGGGACCAAGTGCGCTATCCTTGGTCCATGTCCCTGCACTTGACGGCATCCCATGACTTTTGATAGTTTTGACTTGGGCGAAATTTTTTTCATTTATTTTCAGTATCCATGCCATGGGACTGATATCTTCCCTTCAATGTTTTGTCTTGCTTCCTGATTTTTTCTCCTGTTTTTACCACATCTGTCAGGTCAGTTTCGGCATGTTTTGGCCCTTTGCACTGCACCGCATACCATCCTGGTCCATTTTCTTGTTGTCAATGAATTTTTTTTTTTTTTATTTTTTCAGAATCCAGACCATGGCTCTGCTATTTTCCCCTCAGTGGTATGTCTTCGTTCTTGATATTTTCCCCTGCTTTTGCAGTATCTGTCAGGTTAGTTTTGGCATCCTTTTGTCTTTTGCGCTGCATCTGATTTCCTCCCAGACCATTTCCTCGTAGTTGCTAAATCTCCAAAATTACTGATTTTTTGGGTTTTTTTTCAGTCGCATTTCATTTGATCGTATCTCCTTTCCAGAGCCTTTGTAAGCCTTTCTTTGCTGGGTCGCAAGATTTCGTTTCCCGTCCCGAAAGGAAATTCCATTTCCTTTCGGGACGGGAAACGAAATCTTGCGATTTCACTGGGGACCAAATGGGCTATCCTTGGTCCATGTCCCTGCACTTGACGGCATCCCATGACTTTTGATAGTTTTGACTTGGGCGAAATTTTTTTCATTTATTTTCAGTATCCATGCCATGGGACTGATATCTTCCCTTCAACGTTCTGTCTTGCTTCCTGATTTTTTCTCCTGTTTTTACCACATCTGTCAGGTCAGTTTCGGCATGTTTTTGCCCTTTGCACTGCACCTCATACCATCCTGGTCCATTTTCTTGTTGTCAATGAATTTTTTTTTTTTTATTTTTTCAGAATCCAGACCATGGCTCTGCTATTTTCCCCTCAGTGATATGTCTTCGTTCTTGATATTTTCCCCTGCTTTTGCAGTATCTGTCAGGTTAGTTTTGGCATCCTTTTGTCTTTTGCGCTGCATCTCATTTCCTCCCAGACCATTTCCTTGTAGTCGCTAAATCTCCAAAATTACTGATTTTTTGGTTTTTTTTTCAGTCGCATTTCATTTGATCGTATCTCCTTTCCAGAGCCTTTGTAAGCCTTTCTTTGCTGGGTCGCAAGATTTCGTTTCCCGTCCCGAAAGGAAATGGAATTTCCTTTCGGGACGGGAAACGAAATCTTGCGATTTCACTGGGGACCAAGTGGGCTATCCTTGGTCCATGTCCCTGCACTTGACGGCATCCCATGACTTTTGATAGTTTTGACTTGGGCGAAATTTTTTTCATTTATTTTCAGTATCCATGCCATGGGACTGATATCTTCCCTTCAATGTTTTGTCTTGCTTCCTGATTTTTTCTCCTGTTTTTACCACATCTGTCAGGTCAGTTTCGGCATGTTTTGGCCCTTTGCACTGCACCGCATACCATCCTGGTCCATTTTCTTGTTGTCAATGAATTTTTTTTTTTTTATTTTTTCCGAATCCAGACCATGGCTCTGCTATTTTCCCCTCAGTGATATGTCTTCGTTCTTGATATTTTCCCCTGCTTTTGCAGTATCTGTCAGGTTAGTTTTGGCATCCTTTTGTCTTTTGCGCTGCATCTCATTTCCTCCCAGACCATTTCCTTGTAGTTGCTAAATCTCCAAAATTACTGATTTTTTTGGGTTTTTTTCAGTCGCATTTCATTTGATCGTATCTCCTTTCCAGAGCCTTTGTAAGCCTTTCTTTGCTGGGTCGCAAGATTTCGTTTCCCGTCCCGAAAGGAAATGGAATTTCCTTTCGGGACGGGAAACGAAATCTTGCGATTTCACTGGGGACCAAGTGGGCTATCCTTGGTCCATGTCCCTGCACTTGACGGCATCCCATGACTTTTGATAGTTTTGACTTGGGCGAAATTTTTTTCATTTATTTTCAGTATCCATGCCATGGGACTGATATCTTCCCTTCAACGTTCTGTCTTGCTTCCTGATTTTTTCTCCTGTTTTTACCACATCTGTCAGGTCAGTTTCAGCATGTTTTGGCCCTTTGCACTGCACCTCTTATCATCCGGGTCCATTTTCTTGTTGTCAATGAATTTTTTTTTTTTTATTTTTTCCGAATCCAGACCATGGCTCTGCTATTTTCCCCTCAGTGATATGTCTTCGTTCTTGATATTTTCCCCTGCTTTTGCAGTATCTGTCAGGTTAGTTTTGGCATCCTTTTGTCTTTTGCGCTGCATCTCATTTCCTCCCAGACCATTTCCTTGTAGTTGCTAAATCTCCAAAATTACTGATTTTTTGGTTTTTTTTTCAGTCGCATTTCATTTGATCGTATCTCCTTTCCAGAGCCTTTGTAAGCCTTTCTTTGCTGGGTCGCAAGATTTCGTTTCCCGTCCCGAAAGGAAATGGAATTTCCTTTCGGGACGGGAAACGAAATCTTGCGATTTCACTGGGGACCAAGTGGGCTATCCTTGGTCCATGTCCCTGCACTTGACGGCATCCCATGACTTTTGATAGTTTTGACTTGGGCGAAATTTTTTTCATTTATTTTCAGTATCCATGCCATGGGACTGATATCTTCCCTTCAATGTTTTGTCTTGCTTCCTGATTTTTTCTCCTGTTTTTACCACATCTGTCAGGTCAGTTTCGGCATGTTTTGGCCCTTTGCAATGCACCGCATACCATCCTGGTCCATTTTCTTGTTGTCAATGAATTTTTTTTTTTTTATTTTTTCAGAATCCAGACCATGGCTCTGCTATTTTCCCCTCAGTGGTATGTCTTCGTTCTTGATATTTTCCCCTGCTTTTGCAGTATCTGTCAGGTTAGTTTTGGCATCCTTTTGTCTTTTGCGCTGCATCTGATTTCCTCCCAGACCATTTCCTCGTAGTTGCTAAATCTCCAAAATTACTGATTTTTTGGTTTTTTTTTCAGTCGCATTTCATTTGATCGTATCTCCTTTCCAGAGCCTTTGTAAGCCTTTCTTTGCTGGGTCGCAAGATTTCGTTTCCCGTCCCGAAAGGAAATGGAATTTCCTTTCGGGACGGGAAACGAAATCTTGCGATTTCACTGGGGACCAAGTGGGCTATCCTTGGTCCATGTCCCTGCACTTGACGGCATCCCATGACTTTTGATAGTTTTGACTTGGGCGAAATTTTTTTCATTTATTTTCAGTATCCATGCCATGGGACTGATATCTTCCCTTCAATGTTTTGTCTTGCTTCCTGATTTTTTCTCCTGTTTTTACCACATCTGTCAGGTCAGTTTCGGCATGTTTTGGCCCTTTGCACTGCACCGCATACCATCCTGGTCCATTTTCTTGTTGTCAATGAATTTTTTTTTTTTTATTTTTTCCGAATCCAGACCATGGCTCTGCTATTTTCCCCTCAGTGATATGTCTTCGTTCTTGATATTTTCCCCTGCTTTTGCAGTATCTGTCAGGTTAGTTTTGGCATCCTTTTGTCTTTTGCGCTGCATCTCATTTCCTCCCAGACCATTTCCTTGTAGTTGCTAAATCTCCAAAATTACTGATTTTTTTGGGTTTTTTTCAGTCGCATTTCATTTGATCGTATCTCCTTTCCAGAGCCTTTGTAAGCCTTTCTTTGCTGGGTCGCAAGATTTCGTTTCCCGTCCCGAAAGGAAATGGAATTTCCTTTCGGGACGAGAAACGAAATCTTGCGATTTCACTGGGGACCAAGTGGGCTATCCTTGGTCCATGTCCCTGCACTTGACGGCATCCCATGACTTTTGATAGTTTTGACTTGGGCGAAATTTTTTTCATTTATTTTCAGTATCCATGCCATGGGACTGATATCTTCCCTTCAACGTTCTGTCTTGCTTCCTGATTTTTTCTCCTGTTTTTACCACATCTGTCAGGTCAGTTTCAGCATGTTTTGGCCCTTTGCACTGCACCTCATATCATCCGGGTCCATTTTCTTGTTGTCAATGAATTTTTTTTTTTTTATTTTTTCCGAATCCAGACCATGGCTCTGCTATTTTCCCCTCAGTGATATGTCTTCGTTCTTGATATTTTCCCCTGCTTTTGCAGTATCTGTCAGGTTAGTTTTGGCATCCTTTTGTCTTTTGCGCTGCATCTCATTTCCTCCCAGACCATTTCCTTGTAGTTGCTAAATCTCCAAAATTACTGATTTTTTGGTTTTTTTTTCAGTCGCATTTCATTTGATCGTATCTCCTTTCCAGAGCCTTTGTAAGCCTTTCTTTGCTGGGTCGCAAGATTTCGTTTCCCGTCCCGAAAGGAAATTCCATTTCCTTTCGGGACGGGAAACGAAATCTTGCGATTTCACTGGGGACCAAGTGGGCTATCCTTGGTCCATGTCCCTGCACTTGACGGCATCCCATGACTTTTGATAGTTTTGACTTGGGCGAAATTTTTTTCATTTATTTTCAGTATCCATGCCATGGGACTGATATCTTCCCTTCAATGTTTTGTCTTGCTTCCTGATTTTTTCTCCTGTTTTTACCACATCTGTCAGGTCAGTTTCGGCATGTTTTGGCCCTTTGCACTGCACCGCATACCATCCTGGTCCATTTTCTTGTTGTCAATGAATTTTTTTTTTTTTATTTTTTCCGAATCCAGACCATGGCTCTGCTATTTTCCCCTCAGTGATATGTCTTCGTTCTTGATATTTTCCCCTGCTTTTGCAGTATCTGTCAGGTTAGTTTTGGCATCCTTTTGTCTTTTGCGCTGCATCTCATTTCCTCCCAGACCATTTCCTTGTAGTTGCTAAATCTCCAAAATTACTGATTTTTTTGGGTTTTTTTCAGTCGCATTTCATTTGATCGTATCTCCTTTCCAGAGCCTTTGTAAGCCTTTCTTTGCTGGGTCGCAAGATTTCGTTTCCCGTCCCGAAAGGAAATGGAATTTCCTTTCGGGACGGGAAACGAAATCTTGCGATTTCACTGGGGACCAAGTGGGCTATCCTTGGTCCATGTCCCTGCACTTGACGGCATCCCATGACTTTTGATAGTTTTGACTTGGGCGAAATTTTTTTCATTTATTTTCAGTATCCATGCCATGGGACTGATATCTTCCCTTCAACGTTCTGTCTTGCTTCCTGATTTTTTCTCCTGTTTTTACCACATCTGTCAGGTCAGTTTCAGCATGTTTTGGCCCTTTGCACTGCACCTCATATCATCCGGGTCCATTTTCTTGTTGTCAATGAATTTTTTTTTTTTTATTTTTTCCGAATCCAGACCATGGCTCTGCTATTTTCCCCTCAGTGATATGTCTTCGTTCTTGATATTTTCCCCTGCTTTTGCAGTATCTGTCAGGTTAGTTTTGGCATCCTTTTGTCTTTTGCGCTGCATCTCATTTCCTCCCAGACCATTTCCTTGTAGTTGCTAAATCTCCAAAATTACTGATTTTTTGGTTTTTTTTTCAGTCGCATTTCATTTGATCGTATCTCCTTTCCAGAGCCTTTGTAAGCCTTTCTTTGCTGGGTCGCAAGATTTCGTTTCCCGTCCCGAAAGGAAATTCCATTTCCTTTCGGGACGGGAAACGAAATCTTGCGATTTCACTGGGGACCAAGTGGGCTATCCTTGGTCCATGTCCCTGCACTTGACGGCATCCCATGACTTTTGATAGTTTTGACTTGGGCGAAATTTTTTTCATTTATTTTCAGTATCCATGCCATGGGACTGATATCTTCCCTTCAATGTTTTGTCTTGCTTCCTGATTTTTTCTCCTGTTTTTACCACATCTGTCAGGTCAGTTTCGGCATGTTTTGGCCCTTTGCACTGCACCGCATACCATCCTGGTCCATTTTCTTGTTGTCAATGAATTTTTTTTTTTTTATTTTTTCAGAATCCAGACCATGGCTCTGCTATTTTCCCCTCAGTGGTATGTCTTCGTTCTTGATATTTTCCCCTGCTTTTGCAGTATCTGTCAGGTTAGTTTTGGCATCCTTTTGTCTTTTGCGCTGCATCTGATTTCCTCCCAGACCATTTCCTCGTAGTTGCTAAATCTCCAAAATTACTGATTTTTTGGGTTTTTTTTCAGTCGCATTTCATTTGATCGTATCTCCTTTCCAGAGCCTTTGTAAGCCTTTCTTTGCTGGGTCGCAAGATTTCGTTTCCCGTCCCGAAAGGAAATTTCATTTCCTTTCGGGACGGGAAACGAAATCTTGCGATTTCACTGGGGACCAAGTGGGCTATCCTTGGTCCATGTCCCTGCACTTGACGGCATCCCATGACTTTTGATAGTTTTGACTTGGGCGAAATTTTTTTCATTTATTTTCAGTATCCATGCCATGGGACTGATATCTTCCCTTCAACGTTCTGTCTTGCTTCCTGATTTTTTCTCCTGTTTTTACCACATCTGTCAGGTCAGTTTCGGCATGTTTTTGCCCTTTGCACTGCACCTCATACCATCCTGGTCCATTTTCTTGTTGTCAATGAATTTTTTTTTTTTTATTTTTTCAGAATCCAGACCATGGCTCTGCTATTTTCCCCTCAGTGATATGTCTTCGTTCTTGATATTTTCCCCTGCTTTTGCAGTATCTGTCAGGTTAGTTTTGGCATCCTTTTGTCTTTTGCGCTGCATCTCATTTCCTCCCAGACCATTTCCTTGTAGTCGCTAAATCTCCAAAATTACTGATTTTTTGGGTTTTTTTTCAGTCGCATTTCATTTGATCGTATCTCCTTTCCAGAGCCTTTGTAAGCCTTTCTTTGCTGGGTCGCAAGATTTCGTTTCCCGTCCCGAAAGGAAATGGAATTTCCTTTCGGGACGGGAAACGAAATCTTGCGATTTCACTGGGGACCAAGTGCGCTATCCTTGGTCCATGTCCCTGCACTTGACGGCATCCCATGACTTTTGATAGTTTTGACTTGGGCGAAATTTTTTTCATTTATTTTCAGTATCCATGCCATGGGACTGATATCTTCCCTTCAATGTTTTGTCTTGCTTCCTGATTTTTTCTCCTGTTTTTACCACATCTGTCAGGTCAGTTTCGGCATGTTTTGGCCCTTTGCACTGCACCGCATACCATCCTGGTCCATTTTCTTGTTGTCAATGAATTTTTTTTTTTTTTATTTTTTCAGAATCCAGACCATGGCTCTGCTATTTTCCCCTCAGTGGTATGTCTTCGTTCTTGATATTTTCCCCTGCTTTTGCAGTATCTGTCAGGTTAGTTTTGGCATCCTTTTGTCTTTTGCGCTGCATCTGATTTCCTCCCAGACCATTTCCTCGTAGTTGCTAAATCTCCAAAATTACTGATTTTTTGGGTTTTTTTTCAGTCGCATTTCATTTGATCGTATCTCCTTTCCAGAGCCTTTGTAAGCCTTTCTTTGCTGGGTCGCAAGATTTCGTTTCCCGTCCCGAAAGGAAATGGAATTTCCTTTCGGGACGGGAAACGAAATCTTGCGATTTCACTGGGGACCAAATGGGCTATCCTTGGTCCATGTCCCTGCACTTGACGGCATCCCATGACTTTTGATAGTTTTGACTTGGGCGAAATTTTTTTCATTTATTTTCAGTATCCATGCCATGGGACTGATATCTTCCCTTCAATGTTTTGTCTTGCTTCCTGATTTTTTCTCCTGTTTTTACCACATCTGTCAGGTCAGTTTCGGCATGTTTTGGCCCTTTGCACTGCACCGCATACCATCCTGGTCCATTTTCTTGTTGTCAATGAATTTTTTTTTTTTTATTTTTTCAGAATCCAGACCATGGCTCTGCTATTTTCCCCTCAGTGGTATGTCTTCGTTCTTGATATTTTCCCCTGCTTTTGCAGTATCTGTCAGGTTAGTTTTGGCATCCTTTTGTCTTTTGCGCTGCATCTGATTTCCTCCCAGACCATTTCCTCGTAGTTGCTAAATCTCCAAAATTACTGATTTTTTGGGTTTTTTTTCAGTCGCATTTCATTTGATCGTATCTCCTTTCCAGAGCCTTTGTAAGCCTTTCTTTGCTGGGTCGCAAGATTTCGTTTCCCGTCCCGAAAGGAAATTCCATTTCCTTTCGGGACGGGAAACGAAATCTTGCGATTTCACTGGGGACCAAGTGGGCTATCCTTGGTCCATGTCCCTGCACTTGACGGCATCCCATGACTTTTGATAGTTTTGACTTGGGCGAAATTTTTTTCATTTATTTTCAGTATCCATGCCATGGGACTGATATCTTCCCTTCAACGTTCTGTCTTGCTTCCTGATTTTTTCTCCTGTTTTTACCACATCTGTCAGGTCAGTTTCGGCATGTTTTTGCCCTTTGCACTGCACCTCATACCATCCTGGTCCATTTTCTTGTTGTCAATGAATTTTTTTTTTTTTATTTTTTCAGAATCCAGACCATGGCTCTGCTATTTTCCCCTCAGTGATATGTCTTCGTTCTTGATATTTTCCCCTGCTTTTGCAGTATCTGTCAGGTTAGTTTTGGCATCCTTTTGTCTTTTGCGCTGCATCTCATTTCCTCCCAGACCATTTCCTTGTAGTCGCTAAATCTCCAAAATTACTGATTTTTTGGTTTTTTTTTCAGTCGCATTTCATTTGATCGTATCTCCTTTCCAGAGCCTTTGTAAGCCTTTCTTTGCTGGGTCGCAAGATTTCGTTTCCCGTCCCGAAAGGAAATGGAATTTCCTTTCGGGACGGGAAACGAAATCTTGCGATTTCACTGGGGACCAAGTGGGCTATCCTTGGTCCATGTCCCTGCACTTGACGGCATCCCATGACTTTTGATAGTTTTGACTTGGGCGAAATTTTTTTCATTTATTTTCAGTATCCATGCCATGGGACTGATATCTTCCCTTCAATGTTTTGTCTTGCTTCCTGATTTTTTCTCCTGTTTTTACCACATCTGTCAGGTCAGTTTCGGCATGTTTTGGCCCTTTGCACTGCACCGCATACCATCCTGGTCCATTTTCTTGTTGTCAATGAATTTTTTTTTTTTTATTTTTTCCGAATCCAGACCATGGCTCTGCTATTTTCCCCTCAGTGATATGTCTTCGTTCTTGATATTTTCCCCTGCTTTTGCAGTATCTGTCAGGTTAGTTTTGGCATCCTTTTGTCTTTTGCGCTGCATCTCATTTCCTCCCAGACCATTTCCTTGTAGTTGCTAAATCTCCAAAATTACTGATTTTTTTGGGTTTTTTTCAGTCGCATTTCATTTGATCGTATCTCCTTTCCAGAGCCTTTGTAAGCCTTTCTTTGCTGGGTCGCAAGATTTCGTTTCCCGTCCCGAAAGGAAATGGAATTTCCTTTCGGGACGGGAAACGAAATCTTGCGATTTCACTGGGGACCAAGTGGGCTATCCTTGGTCCATGTCCCTGCACTTGACGGCATCCCATGACTTTTGATAGTTTTGACTTGGGCGAAATTTTTTTCATTTATTTTCAGTATCCATGCCATGGGACTGATATCTTCCCTTCAACGTTCTGTCTTGCTTCCTGATTTTTTCTCCTGTTTTTACCACATCTGTCAGGTCAGTTTCAGCATGTTTTGGCCCTTTGCACTGCACCTCATATCATCCGGGTCCATTTTCTTGTTGTCAATGAATTTTTTTTTTTTTATTTTTTCCGAATCCAGACCATGGCTCTGCTATTTTCCCCTCAGTGATATGTCTTCGTTCTTGATATTTTCCCCTGCTTTTGCAGTATCTGTCAGGTTAGTTTTGGCATCCTTTTGTCTTTTGCGCTGCATCTCATTTCCTCCCAGACCATTTCCTTGTAGTCGCTAAATCTCCAAAATTACTGATTTTTTGGTTTTTTTTTCAGTCGCATTTCATTTGATCGTATCTCCTTTCCAGAGCCTTTGTAAGCCTTTCTTTGCTGGGTCGCAAGATTTCGTTTCCCGTCCCGAAAGGAAATTCCATTTCCTTTCGGGACGGGAAACGAAATCTTGCGATTTCACTGGGGACCAAATGGGCTATCCTTGGTCCATGTCCCTGCACTTGACGGCATCCCATGACTTTTGATAGTTTTGACTTGGGCGAAATTTTTTTCATTTATTTTCAGTATCCATGCCATGGGACTGATATCTTCCCTTCAACGTTCTGTCTTGCTTCCTGATTTTTTCTCCTGTTTTTACCACATCTGTCAGGTCAGTTTCGGCATGTTTTTGCCCTTTGCACTGCACCTCATACCATCCTGGTCCATTTTCTTGTTGTCAATGAATTTTTTTTTTTTTATTTTTTCAGAATCCAGACCATGGCTCTGCTATTTTCCCCTCAGTGATATGTCTTCGTTCTTGATATTTTCCCCTGCTTTTGCAGTATCTGTCAGGTTAGTTTTGGCATCCTTTTGTCTTTTGCGCTGCATCTCATTTCCTCCCAGACCATTTCCTTGTAGTTGCTAAATCTCCAAAATTACTGATTTTTTGGTTTTTTTTTCAGTCGCATTTCATTTGATCGTATCTCCTTTCCAGAGCCTTTGTAAGCCTTTCTTTGCTGGGTCGCAAGATTTCGTTTCCCGTCCCGAAAGGAAATTCCATTTCCTTTCGGGACGGGAAACGAAATCTTGCGAATTCACTGGGGACCAAGTGGGCTATCCTTGGTCCATGTCCCTGCACTTGACGGCATCCCATGACTTTTGATAGTTTTGACTTGGGCGAAATTTTTTTCATTTATTTTCAGTATCCATGCCATGGGACTGATATCTTCCCTTCAATGTTTTGTCTTGCTTCCTGATTTTTTCTCCTGTTTTTACCACATCTGTCAGGTCAGTTTCGGCATGTTTTGGCCCTTTGCACTGCACCGCATACCATCCTGGTCCATTTTCTTGTTGTCAATGAATTTTTTTTTTTTTATTTTTTCAGAATCCAGACCATGGCTCTGCTATTTTCCCCTCAGTGGTATGTCTTCGTTCTTGATATTTTCCCCTGCTTTTGCAGTATCTGTCAGGTTAGTTTTGGCATCCTTTTGTCTTTTGCGCTGCATCTGATTTCCTCCCAGACCATTTCCTCGTAGTTGCTAAATCTCCAAAATTACTGATTTTTTGGGTTTTTTTTCAGTCGCATTTCATTTGATCGTATCTCCTTTCCAGAGCCTTTGTAAGCCTTTCTTTGCTGGGTCGCAAGATTTCGTTTCCCGTCCCGAAAGGAAATTCCATTTCCTTTCGGGACGGGAAACGAAATCTTGCGATTTCACTGGGGACCAAGTGGGCTATCCTTGGTCCATGTCCCTGCACTTGACGGCATCCCATGACTTTTGATAGTTTTGACTTGGGCGAAATTTTTTTCATTTATTTTCAGTATCCATGCCATGGGACTGATATCTTCCCTTCAACGTTCTGTCTTGCTTCCTGATTTTTTCTCCTGTTTTTACCACATCTGTCAGGTCAGTTTCGGCATGTTTTTGCCCTTTGCACTGCACCTCATACCATCCTGGTCCATTTTCTTGTTGTCAATGAATTTTTTTTTTTTTATTTTTTCAGAATCCAGACCATGGCTCTGCTATTTTCCCCTCAGTGATATGTCTTCGTTCTTGATATTTTCCCCTGCTTTTGCAGTATCTGTCAGGTTAGTTTTGGCATCCTTTTGTCTTTTGCGCTGCATCTGATTTCCTCCCAGACCATTTCCTTGTAGTCGCTAAATCTCCAAAATTACTGATTTTTTGGGTTTTTTTTCAGTCGCATTTCATTTGATCGTATCTCCTTTCCAGAGCCTTTGTAAGCCTTTCTTTGCTGGGTCGCAAGATTTCGTTTCCCGTCCCGAAAGGAAATTCCATTTCCTTTCGGGACGGGAAACGAAATCTTGCGATTTCACTGGGGACCAAATGGGCTATCCTTGGTCCATGTCCCTGCACTTGACGGCATCCCATGACTTTTGATAGTTTTGACTTGGGCGAAATTTTTTTCATTTATTTTCAGTATCCATGCCATGGGACTGATATCTTCCCTTCAATGTTTTGTCTTGCTTCCTGATTTTTTCTCCTGTTTTTACCACATCTGTCAGGTCAGTTTCGGCATGTTTTGGCCCTTTGCACTGCACCGCATACCATCCTGGTCCATTTTCTTGTTGTCAATGAATTTTTTTTTTTTTATTTTTTCAGAATCCAGACCATGGCTCTGCTATTTTCCCCTCAGTGGTATGTCTTCGTTCTTGATATTTTCCCCTGCTTTTGCAGTATCTGTCAGGTTAGTTTTGGCATCCTTTTGTCTTTTGCGCTGCATCTGATTTCCTCCCAGACCATTTCCTCGTAGTTGCTAAATCTCCAAAATTACTGATTTTTTGGGTTTTTTTTCAGTCGCATTTCATTTGATCGTATCTCCTTTCCAGAGCCTTTGTAAGCCTTTCTTTGCTGGGTCGCAAGATTTCGTTTCCCGTCCCGAAAGGAAATTCCATTTCCTTTCGGGACGGGAAACGAAATCTTGCGATTTCACTGGGGACCAAGTGGGCTATCCTTGGTCCATGTCCCTGCACTTGACGGCATCCCATGACTTTTGATAGTTTTGACTTGGGCGAAATTTTTTTCATTTATTTTCAGTATCCATGCCATGGGACTGATATCTTCCCTTCAACGTTCTGTCTTGCTTCCTGATTTTTTCTCCTGTTTTTACCACATCTGTCAGGTCAGTTTCGGCATGTTTTTGCCCTTTGCACTGCACCTCATACCATCCTGGTCCATTTTCTTGTTGTCAATGAATTTTTTTTTTTTTATTTTTTCAGAATCCAGACCATGGCTCTGCTATTTTCCCCTCAGTGATATGTCTTCGTTCTTGATATTTTCCCCTGCTTTTGCAGTATCTGTCAGGTTAGTTTTGGCATCCTTTTGTCTTTTGCGCTGCATCTCATTTCCTCCCAGACCATTTCCTTGTAGTCGCTAAATCTCCAAAATTACTGATTTTTTGGTTTTTTTTTCAGTCGCATTTCATTTGATCGTATCTCCTTTCCAGAGCCTTTGTAAGCCTTTCTTTGCTGGGTCGCAAGATTTCGTTTCCCGTCCCGAAAGGAAATTCCATTTCCTTTCGGGACGGGAAACGAAATCTTGCGATTTCACTGGGGACCAAGTGGGCTATCCTTGGTCCATGTCCCTGCACTTGACGGCATCCCATGACTTTTGATAGTTTTGACTTGGGCGAAATTTTTTTCATTTATTTTCAGTATCCATGCCATGGGACTGATATCTTCCCTTCAATGTTTTGTCTTGCTTCCTGATTTTTTCTCCTGTTTTTACCACATCTGTCAGGTCAGTTTCGGCATGTTTTGGCCCTTTGCACTGCACCGCATACCATCCTGGTCCATTTTCTTGTTGTCAATGAATTTTTTTTTTTTTATTTTTTCAGAATCCAGACCATGGCTCTGCTATTTTCCCCTCAGTGGTATGTCTTCGTTCTTGATATTTTCCCCTGCTTTTGCAGTATCTGTCAGGTTAGTTTTGGCATGCTTTTGTCTTTTGCGCTGCATCTCATTTCCTCCCAGACCATTTCCTCGTAGTTGCTAAATCTCCAAAATTACTGATTTTTTGGGTTTTTTTTCAGTCGCATTTCATTTGATCGTATCTCCTTTCCAGAGCCTTTGTAAGCCTTTCTTTGCTGGGTCGCAAGATTTCGTTTCCCGTCCCGAAAGGAAATTCCATTTCCTTTCGGGACGGGAAACGAAATCTTGCGATTTCACTGGGGACCAAGTGGGCTATCCTTGGTCCATGTCCCTGCACTTGACGGCATCCCATGACTTTTGATAGTTTTGACTTGGGCGAAATTTTTTTCATTTATTTTCAGTATCCATGCCATGGGACTGATATCTTCCCTTCAACGTTCTGTCTTGCTTCCTGATTTTTTCTCCTGTTTTTACCACATCTGTCAGGTCAGTTTCGGCATGTTTTTGCCCTTTGCACTGCACCTCATACCATCCTGGTCCATTTTCTTGTTGTCAATGAATTTTTTTTTTTTTATTTTTTCAGAATCCAGACCATGGCTCTGCTATTTTCCCCTCAGTGATATGTCTTCGTTCTTGATATTTTCCCCTGCTTTTGCAGTATCTGTCAGGTTAGTTTTGGCATCCTTTTGTCTTTTGCGCTGCATCTCATTTCCTCCCAGACCATTTCCTTGTAGTCGCTAAATCTCCAAAATTACTGATTTTTTGGTTTTTTTTTCAGTCGCATTTCATTTGATCGTATCTCCTTTCCAGAGCCTTTGTAAGCCTTTCTTTGCTGGGTCGCAAGATTTCGTTTCCCGTCCCGAAAGGAAATGGAATTTCCTTTCGGGACGGGAAACGAAATCTTGCGATTTCACTGGGGACCAAGTGGGCTATCCTTGGTCCATGTCCCTGCACTTGACGGCATCCCATGACTTTTGATAGTTTTGACTTGGGCGAAATTTTTTTCATTTATTTTCAGTATCCATGCCATGGGACTGATATCTTCCCTTCAATGTTTTGTCTTGCTTCCTGATTTTTTCTCCTGTTTTTACCACATCTGTCAGGTCAGTTTCGGCATGTTTTGGCCCTTTGCACTGCACCGCATACCATCCTGGTCCATTTTCTTGTTGTCAATGAATTTTTTTTTTTTTATTTTTTCAGAATCCAGACCATGGCTCTGCTATTTTCCCCTCAGTGGTATGTCTTCGTTCTTGATATTTTCCCCTGCTTTTGCAGTATCTGTCAGGTTAGTTTTGGCATCCTTTTGTCTTTTGCGCTGCATCTCATTTCCTCCCAGACCATTTCCTCGTAGTTGCTAAATCTCCAAAATTACTGATTTTTTGGGTTTTTTTTCAGTCGCATTTCATTTGATCGTATCTCCTTTCCAGAGCCTTTGTAAGCCTTTCTTTGCTGGGTCGCAAGATTTCACTGGGGACCAAGTGGGCTATCCTTGGTCCATGTCCCTGCACTTGACGGCATCCCATGACTTTTGATAGTTTTGACTTGGGCGAAATTTTTTTCATTTATTTTCAGTATCCATGCCATGGGACTGATATCTTCCCTTCAATGTTTTGTCTTGCTTCCTGATTTTTTCTCCTGTTTTTACCACATCTGTCAGGTCAGTTTCAGCATGTTTTGGCCCTTTGAACTGCACCTCATACCATCCGGGTCCATTTTCTTGTTGTCAATGAATTTTTTTTTTTTTATTTTTTCAGAATCCAGACCATGGCTCTGCTATTTTCCCCTCAGTGGTATGTCTTCGTTCTTGATATTTTCCCCTGCTTTTGCAGTATCTGTCAGGTTAGTTTTGGCATCCTTTTGTCTTTTGCGCTGCATCTGATTTCCTCCCAGACCATTTCCTCGTAGTTGCTAAATCTCCAAAATTACTGATTTTTTGGGTTTTTTTTCAGTCGCATTTCATTTGATCGTATCTCCTTTCCAGAGCCTTTGTAAGCCTTTCTTTGCTGGGTCGCAAGATTTCGTTTCCCGTCCCGAAAGGAAATTCCATTTCCTTTCGGGACGGGAAACGAAATCTTGCGATTTCACTGGGGACCAAGTGGGCTATCCTTGGTCCATGTCCCTGCACTTGACGGCATCCCATGACTTTTGATAGTTTTGACTTGGGCGAAATTTTTTTCATTTATTTTCAGTATCCATGCCATGGGACTGATATCTTCCCTTCAACGTTCTGTCTTGCTTCCTGATTTTTTCTCCTGTTTTTACCACATCTGTCAGGTCAGTTTCGGCATGTTTTTGCCCTTTGCACTGCACCTCATACCATCCTGGTCCATTTTCTTGTTGTCAATGAATTTTTTTTTTTTTATTTTTTCAGAATCCAGACCATGGCTCTGCTATTTTCCCCTCAGTGATATGTCTTCGTTCTTGATATTTTCCCCTGCTTTTGCAGTATCTGTCAGGTTAGTTTTGGCATCCTTTTGTCTTTTGCGCTGCATCTCATTTCCTCCCAGACCATTTCCTTGTAGTCGCTAAATCTCCAAAATTACTGATTTTTTGGTTTTTTTTTCAGTCGCATTTCATTTGATCGTATCTCCTTTCCAGAGCCTTTGTAAGCCTTTCTTTGCTGGGTCGCAAGATTTCGTTTCCCGTCCCGAAAGGAAATGGAATTTCCTTTCGGGACGGGAAACGAAATCTTGCGATTTCACTGGGGACCAAGTGGGCTATCCTTGGTCCATGTCCCTGCACTTGACGGCATCCCATGACTTTTGATAGTTTTGACTTGGGCGAAATTTTTTTCATTTATTTTCAGTATCCATGCCATGGGACTGATATCTTCCCTTCAATGTTTTGTCTTGCTTCCTGATTTTTTCTCCTGTTTTTACCACATCTGTCAGGTCAGTTTCGGCATGTTTTGGCCCTTTGCACTGCACCGCATACCATCCTGGTCCATTTTCTTGTTGTCAATGAATTTTTTTTTTTTTATTTTTTCAGAATCCAGACCATGGCTCTGCTATTTTCCCCTCAGTGGTATGTCTTCGTTCTTGATATTTTCCCCTGCTTTTGCAGTATCTGTCAGGTTAGTTTTGGCATCCTTTTGTCTTTTGCGCTGCATCTCATTTCCTCCCAGACCATTTCCTCGTAGTTGCTAAATCTCCAAAATTACTGATTTTTTGGGTTTTTTTTCAGTCGCATTTCATTTGATCGTATCTCCTTTCCAGAGCCTTTGTAAGCCTTTCTTTGCTGGGTCGCAAGATTTCACTGGGGACCAAGTGGGCTATCCTTGGTCCATGTCCCTGCACTTGACGGCATCCCATGACTTTTGATAGTTTTGACTTGGGCGAAATTTTTTTCATTTATTTTCAGTATCCATGCCATGGGACTGATATCTTCCCTTCAATGTTTTGTCTTGCTTCCTGATTTTTTCTCCTGTTTTTACCACATCTGTCAGGTCAGTTTCAGCATGTTTTGGCCCTTTGCACTGCACCTCATACCATCCGGGTCCATTTTCTTGTTGTCAATGAATTTTTTTTTTTTTATTTTTTCAGAATCCAGACCATGGCTCTGCTATTTTCCCCTCAGTGATATGTCTTCGTTCTTGATATTTTCCCCTGCTTTTGCAGTATCTGTCAGGTTAGTTTTGGCATCCTTTTGTCTTTTGCGCTGCATCTCATTTCCTCCCAGACCATTTCCTTGTAGTCGCTAAATCTCCAAAATTACTGATTTTTTGGTTTTTTTTTCAGTCGCATTTCATTTGATCGTATCTCCTTTCCAGAGCCTTTGTAAGCCTTTCTTTGCTGGGTCGCAAGATTTCGTTTCCCGTCCCGAAAGGAAATTCCATTTCCTTTCGGGACGGGAAACGAAATCTTGCGATTTCACTGGGGACCAAGTTTGCTATCCTTGGTCCATGTCCCTGCACTTGACGGCATCCCATGACTTTTGATAGTTTTGACTTGGGCGAAATTTTTTTCATTTATTTTCAGTATCCATGCCATGGGACTGATATCTTCCCTTCAACGTTCTGTCTTGCTTCCTGATTTTTTCTCCTGTTTTTACCACATCTGTCAGGTCAGTTTCGGCATGTTTTTGCCCTTTGCACTGCACCTCATACCATCCTGGTCCATTTTCTTGTTGTCAATGAATTTTTTTTTTTTATTTTTTCAGAATCCAGACCATGGCTCTGCTATTTTCCCCTCAGTGATATGTCTTCGTTCTTGATATTTTCCCCTGCTTTTGCAGTATCTGTCAGGTTAGTTTTGGCATCCTTTTGTCTTTTGCGCTGCATCTCATTTCCTCCCAGACCATTTCCTTGTAGTCGCTAAATCTCCAAAATTACTGATTTTTTGGGTTTTTTTTCAGTCGCATTTCATTTGATCGTATCTCCTTTCCAGAGCCTTTGTAAGCCTTTTATTGCTGGGTCGCAAGATTTCGTTTCCCGTCCCGAAAGGAAATTCCATTTCCTTTCGGGACGGGAAACGAAATCTTGCGATTTCACTGGGGACCAAGTGGGCTATCCTTGGTCCATGTCCCTGCACTTGACGGCATCCCATGACTTTTGATAGTTTTGACTTGGGCGAAATTTTTTTCATTTATTTTCAGTATCCATGCCATGGGACTGATATCTTCCCTTCAATGTTTTGTCTTGCTTCCTGATTTTTTCTCCTGTTTTTACCACATCTGTCAGGTCAGTTTCGGCATGTTTTGGCCCTTTGCACTGCACCTCATATCATCCGGGTCCATTTTCTTGTTGTCAATGAATTTTTTTTTTTTTATTTTTTCAGAATCCAGACCATGGCTCTGCTATTTTCCCCTCAGTGATATGTCTTCGTTCTTGATATTTTCCCCTGCTTTTGCAGTATCTGTCAGGTTAGTTTTGGCATCCTTTTGTCTTTTGCGCTGCATCTCATTTCCTCCCAGACCATTTCCTTGTAGTCACTAAATCTCCAAAATTACTGATTTTTTGGGTTTTTTTTCAGTCGCATTTCATTTGATCGTATCTCCTTTCCAGAGCCTTTGTAAGCCTTTCTTTGCTGGGTCGCAAGATTTCGTTTCCCGTCCCGAAAGGAAATGGAATTTCCTTTCGGGACGGGAAACGAAATCTTGCGATTTCACTGGGGACCAAGTGGGCTATCCTTGGTCCATGTCCCTGCACTTGACGGCATCCCATGACTTTTGATAGTTTTGACTTGGGCGAAATTTTTTTCATTTATTTTCAGTATCCATGCCATGGGACTGATATCTTCCCTTCAACGTTCTGTCTTGCTTCCTGATTTTTTCTCCTGTTTTTACCACATCTGTCAGGTCAGTTTCAGCATGTTTTGGCCCTTTGCACTGCACCTCATATCATCCGGGTCCATTTTCTTGTTGTCAATGAATTTTTTTTTTTTTAATTTTTTCCGAATCCAGACCATGGCTCTGCTATTTTCCCCTCAGTGATATGTCTTCGTTCTTGATATTTTCCCCTGCTTTTGCAGTATCTGTCAGGTTAGTTTTGGCATCCTTTTGTCTTTTGCGCTGCATCTCATTTCCTCCCAGACCATTTCCTTGTCGTCACTAAATCTCCAAAATTACTGATTTTTTTGGGTTTTTTTCAGTCGCATTTCATTTGATCGTATCTCCTTTCCAGAGCCTTTGTAAGCCTTTCTTTGCTGGGTCGCAAGATTTCGTTTCCCGTCCCGAAAGGAAATGGAATTTCCTTTCGGGACGGGAAACGAAATCTTGCGATTTCACTGGGGACCAAGTGGGCTATCCTTGGTCCATGTCCCTGCACTTGACGGCATCCCATGACTTTTGATAGTTTTGACTTGGGCGAAATTTTTTTCATTTATTTTCAGTATCCATGCCATGGGACTGATATCTTCCCTTCAACGTTCTGTCTTGCTTCCTGATTTTTTCTCCTGTTTTTACCACATCTGTCAGGTCAGTTTCAGCATGTTTTGGCCCTTTGCACTGCACCTCATATCATCCGGGTCCATTTTCTTGTTGTCAATGAATTTTTTTTTTTTTTATTTTTTCCGAATCCAGACCATGGCTCTGCTATTTTCCCCTCAGTGATATGTCTTCGTTCTTGATATTTTCCCCTGCTTTTGCAGTATCTGTCAGGTTAGTTTTGGCATCCTTTTGTCTTTTGCGCTGCATCTCATTTCCTCCCAGACCATTTCCTTGTCGTCACTAAATCTCCAAAATTTCTGATTTTTTGGGTTTTTTTTCAGTCGCATTTCATTTGATCGTATCTCCTTTCCAGAGCCTTTGTAAGCCTTTCTTTGCTGGGTCACAAGATTTCGTTTCCCGTCCCGAAAGGAAATTCCATTTCCTTTCGGGACGGGAAACGAAATCTTGCGATTTCACTGGGGACCAAGTGGGCTATCCTTGGTCCATGTCCCTGCACTTGACGGCATCCCATGACTTTTGATAGTTTTGACTTGGGCGAAATTTTTTTCATTTATTTTCAGTATCCATGCCATGGGACTGATATCTTCCCTTCAACGTTCTGTCTTGCTTCCTGATTTTTTCTCCTGTTTTTACCACATCTGTCAGGTCAGTTTCGGCATGTTTTTGCCCTTTGCACTGCACCTCATACCATCCTGGTCCATTTTCTTGTTGTCAATGAATTTTTTTTTTTTTATTTTTTCAGAATCCAGACCATGGCTCTGCTATTTTCCCCTCAGTGATATGTCTTCGTTCTTGATATTTTCCCCTGCTTTTGCAGTATCTGTCAGGTTAGTTTTGGCATCCTTTTGTCTTTTGCGCTGCATCTCATTTCCTCCCAGACCATTTCCTTGTAGTTACTAAATCTCCAAAATTACTGATTTTTTGGGTTTTTTTTCAGTCGCATTTCATTTGATCGTATCTCCTTTCCAGAGCCTTTGTAAGCCTTTCTTTGCTGGGTCGCAAGATTTCGTTTCCCGTCCCGAAAGGAAATTCCATTTCCTTTCGGGACGGGAAACGAAATCTTGCGATTTCACTGGGGACCAAGTGGGCTATCCTTGGTCCATGTCCCTGCACTTGACGGCATCCCATGACTTTTGATAGTTTTGACTTGGGCGAAATTTTTTTCATTTATTTTCAGTATCCATGCCATGGGACTGATATCTTCTCTTCAATGTTTTGTCTTGCTTCCTGATTTTTTCTCCTGTTTTTACCACATCTGTCAGGTCAGTTTCGGCATGTTTTGGCCCTTTGCACTGCACCGCATACCATCCTGGTCCATTTTCTTGTTGTCAATGAATTTTTTTTTTTTATTTTTTCAGAATCCAGACCATGGCTCTGCTATTTTCCCCTCAGTGATATGTCTTCGTTCTTGATATTTTCCCCTGCTTTTGCAGTATCTGTCAGGTTAGTTTTGGCATCCTTTTGTCTTTTGTGCTGCATCTCATTTCCTCCCAGACCATTTCCTTGTAGTTGCTAAATCTCCAAAATTACTGATTTTTTGGTTTTTTTTTCAGTCGCATTTCATTTGATCGTATCTCCTTTCCAGAGCCTTTGTAAGCCTTTCTTTGCTGGGTCGCAAGATTTCGTTTCCCGTCCCGAAAGGAAATTCCATTTCCTTTCGGGACGGGAAACGAAATCTTGCGAATTCACTGGGGACCAAGTGGGCTATCCTTGGTCCATGTCCCTGCACTTGACGGCATCCCATGACTTTTGATAGTTTTGACTTGGGCGAAATTTTTTTCATTTATTTTCAGTATCCATGCCATGGGACTGATATCTTCCCTTCAATGTTTTGTCTTGCTTCCTGATTTTTTCTCCTGTTTTTACCACATCTGTCAGGTCAGTTTCGGCATGTTTTGGCCCTTTGCACTGCACCTCATATCATCCGGGTCCATTTTCTTGTTGTCAATGAATTTTTTTTTTTTAATTTTTTCAGAATCCAGACCATGGCTCTGCTATTTTCCCCTCAGTGATATGTCTTCGTTCTTGATATTTTCCCCTGCTTTTGCAGTATCTGTCAGGTTAGTTTTGGCATCCTTTTGTCTTTTGTGCTGCATCTCATTTCCTCCCAGACCATTTCCTTGTCATCACTAAATCTCCAAAATTACTGATTTTTTGGGGTTTTTTTCAGTCGCATTTCATTTGATCGTATCTCCTTTCCAGAGCCTTTGTAAGCCTTTCTTTGCTGGGTCGCAAGATTTCGTTTCCCGTCCCGAAAGGAAATGGAATTTCCTTTCGGGACGGGAAACGAAATCTTGCGATTTCACTGGGGACCAAGTGGGCTATCCTTGGTCCATGTCCCTGCACTTGACGGCATCCCATGACTTTTGATAGTTTTGACTTGGGCGAAATTTTTTTCATTTATTTTCAGTATCCATGCCATGGGACTGATATCTTCCCTTCAATGTTTTGTCTTGCTTCCTGATTTTTTCTCCTGTTTTTACCACATCTGTCAGGTCAGTTTCGGCATGTTTTGGCCCTTTGCACTGCACCGCATACCATCCGGGTCCATTTTCTTGTTGTCAATGAATTTTTTTTTTTTTATTTTTTCAGAATCCAGACCATGGCTCTGCTATTTTCCCCTCAGTGATATGTCTTCGTTCTTGATATTTTCCCCTGCTTTTGCAGTATCTGTCAGGTTAGTTTTGGCATCCTTTTGTCTTTTGCGCTGCATCTCATTTCCTCCCAGACCATTTCCTTGTCGTCACTAAATCTCCAAAATTACTGATTTTTTTGGGTTTTTTTCAGTCGCATTTCATTTGATCGTATCTCCTTTCCAGAGCCTTTGTAAGCCTTTCTTTGCTGGGTCGCAAGATTTCGTTTCCCGTCCCGAAAGGAAATGGAATTTCCTTTCGGGACGGGAAACGAAATCTTGCGATTTCACTGGGGACCAAGTGGGCTATCCTTGGTCCATGTCCCTGCACTTGACGGCATCCCATGACTTTTGATAGTTTTGACTTGGGCGAAATTTTTTTCATTTATTTTCAGTATCCATGCCATGGGACTGATATCTTCCCTTCAACGTTCTGTCTTGCTTCCTGATTTTTTCTCCTGTTTTTACCACATCTGTCAGGTCAGTTTCAGCATGTTTTGGCCCTTTGCACTGCACCTCATATCATCCGGGTCCATTTTCTTGTTGTCAATGAATTTTTTTTTTTTTTATTTTTTCAGAATCCAGACCATGGCTCTGCTATTTTCCCCTCAGTGATATGTCTTCGTTCTTGATATTTTCCCCTGCTTTTGCAGTATCTGTCAGGTTAGTTTTGGCATCCTTTTGTCTTTTGCGCTGCATCTCATTTCCTCCCAGACCATTTCCTTGTCGTCACTAAATCTCCAAAATTTCTGATTTTTTGGGTTTTTTTTCAGTCGCATTTCATTTGATCGTATCTCCTTTCCAGAGCCTTTGTAAGCCTTTCTTTGCTGGGTCGCAAGATTTCGTTTCCCGTCCCGAAAGGAAATTCCATTTCCTTTCGGGACGGGAAACGAAATCTTGCGATTTCACTGGGGACCAAGTGGGCTATCCTTGGTCCATGTCCCTGCACTTGACGGCATCCCATGACTTTTGATAGTTTTGACTTGGGCGAAATTTTTTTCATTTATTTTCAGTATCCATGCCATGGGACTGATATCTTCCCTTCAACGTTCTGTCTTGCTTCCTGATTTTTTCTCCTGTTTTTACCACATCTGTCAGGTCAGTTTCGGCATGTTTTTGCCCTTTGCACTGCACCGCATACCATCCTGGTCCATTTTCTTGTTGTCAATGAATTTTTTTTTTTTATTTTTTCAGAATCCAGACCATGGCTCTGCTATTTTCCCCTCAGTGATACGTCTTCGTTCTTGATATTTTCCCCTGCTTTTGCAGTATCTGTCAGGTTAGTTTTGGCATCCTTTTGTCTTTTGCGCTGCATCTCATTTCCTCCCAGACCATTTCCTTGTAGTCGCTAAATCTCCAAAATTACTGATTTTTTGGGTTTTTTTTCAGTCGCATTTCATTTGATCGTATCTCCTTTCCAGAGCCTTTGTAAGCCTTTTATTGCTGGGTCGCAAGATTTCGTTTCCCGTCCCGAAAGGAAATGGAATTTCCTTTCGGGACGGGAAACGAAATCTTGCGATTTCACTGGGGACCAAGTGGGCTATCCTTGGTCCATGTCCCTGCACTTGACGGCATCCCATGACTTTTGATAGTTTTGACTTGGGCGAAATTTTTTTCATTTATTTTCAGTATCCATGCCATGGGACTGATATCTTCCCTTCAATGTTTTGTCTTGCTTCCTGATTTTTTCTCCTGTTTTTACCACATCTGTCAGGTCAGTTTCGGCATGTTTTGGCCCTTTGCACTGCACCTCATATCATCCGGGTCCATTTTCTTGTTGTCAATGAATTTTTTTTTTTTAATTTTTTCAGAATCCAGACCATGGCTCTGCTATTTTCCCCTCAGTGATATGTCTTCGTTCTTGATATTTTCCCCTGCTTTTGCAGTATCTGTCAGGTTAGTTTTGGCATCCTTTTGTCTTTTGTGCTGCATCTCATTTCCTCCCAGACCATTTCCTTGTCATCACTAAATCTCCAAAATTACTGATTTTTTGGGGTTTTTTTCAGTCGCATTTCATTTGATCGTATCTCCTTTCCAGAGCCTTTGTAAGCCTTTCTTTGCTGGGTCGCAAGATTTCGTTTCCCGTCCCGAAAGGAAATTCCATTTCCTTTCGGGACGGGAAACGAAATCTTGCGATTTCACTGGGGACCAAGTGGGCTATCCTTGGTCCATGTCCCTGCACTTGACGGCATCCCATGACTTTTGATAGTTTTGACTTGGGCGAAATTTTTTTCATTTATTTTCAGTATCCATGCCATGGGACTGATATCTTCCCTTCAATGTTTTGTCTTGCTTCCTGATTTTTTCTCCTGTTTTTACCACATCTGTCAGGTCAGTTTCGGCATGTTTTGGCCCTTTGCACTGCACCGCATACCATCCTGGTCCATTCTCTTGTTGTCAATGAATTTTTTTTTTTTTATTTTTTCAGAATCCAGACCATGGCTCTGCTATTTTCCCCTCAGTGATATGTCTTCGTTCTTGATATTTTCCCCTGCTTTTGCAGTATCTGTCAGGTTAGTTTTGGCATCCTTTTGTCTTTTGCGCTGCATCTCATTTCCTCCCAGACCATTTCCTTGTAGTCACTAAATCTCCAAAATTACTGATTTTTTGGGTTTTTTTTCAGTCGCATTTCATTTGATCGTATCTCCTTTCCAGAGCCTTTGTAAGCCTTTCTTTGCTGGGTCGCAAGATTTCACTGGGGACCAAGTGGGCTATCCTTGGTCCATGTCCCTGCACTTGACGGCATCCCATGACTTTTGATAGTTTTGACTTGGGCGAAATTTTTTTCATTTATTTTCAGTATCCATGCCATGGGACTGATATCTTCCCTTCAACGTTCTGTCTTGCTTCCTGATTTTTTCTCCTGTTTTTACCACATCTGTCAGGTCAGTTTCAGCATGTTTTGGCCCTTTGCACTGCACCTCATATCATCCGGGTCCATTTTCTTGTTGTCAATGAATTTTTTTTTTTTTAATTTTTTCCGAATCCAGACCATGGCTCTGCTATTTTCCCCTCAGTGATATGTCTTCGTTCTTGATATTTTCCCCTGCTTTTGCAGTATCTGTCAGGTTAGTTTTGGCATCCTTTTGTCTTTTGCGCTGCATCTCATTTCCTCCCAGACCATTTCCTTGTAGTCACTAAATCTCCAAAATTACTGATTTTTTTGGGTTTTTTTCAGTCGCATTTCATTTGATCGTATCTCCTTTCCAGAGCCTTTGTAAGCCTTTCTTTGCTGGGTCGCAAGATTTCGTTTCCCGTCCCGAAAGGAAATTCCATTTCCTTTCGGGACGGGAAACGAAATCTTGCGATTTCACTGGGGACCAAGTGGGCTATCCTTGGTCCATGTCCCTGCACTTGACGGCATCCCATGACTTTTGATAGTTTTGACTTGGGCGAAATTTTTTTCATTTATTTTCAGTATCCATGCCATGGGACTGATATCTTCCCTTCAACGTTCTGTCTTGCTTCCTGATTTTTTCTCCTGTTTTTACCACATCTGTCAGGTCAGTTTCGGCATGTTTTTGCCCTTTGCACTGCACCTCATACCATCCTGGTCCATTTTCTTGTTGTCAATGAATTTTTTTTTTTTTATTTTTTCAGAATCCAGACCATGGCTCTGCTATTTTCCCCTCAGTGATATGTCTTCGTTCTTGATATTTTCCCCTGCTTTTGCAGTATCTGTCAGGTTAGTTTTGGCATCCTATTGTCTTTTGCACTGCATCTCATTTCCTCCCAGACCATTTCCTTGTAGTTACTAAATCTCCAAAATTACTGATTTTTTGGGTTTTTTTTCAGTCGCATTTCATTTGATCGTATCTCCTTTCCAGAGCCTTTGTAAGCCTTTCTTTGCTGGGTCGCAAGATTTCGTTTCCCGTCCCGAAAGGAAATTCCATTTCCTTTCGGGACGGGAAACGAAATCTTGCGATTTCACTGGGGACCAAGTGGGCTATCCTTGGTCCATGTCCCTGCACTTGACGGCATCCCATGACTTTTGATAGTTTTGACTTGGGCGAAATTTTTTTCATTTATTTTCAGTATCCATGCCATGGGACTGATATCTTCTCTTCAATGTTTTGTCTTGCTTCCTGATTTTTTCTCCTGTTTTTACCACATCTGTCAGGTCAGTTTCGGCATGTTTTGGCCCTTTGCACTGCACCTCATACCATCCGGGTCCATTTTCTTGTTGTCAATGAATTTTTTTTTTATTATTTTTTCAGAATCCAGACCATGGCTCTGCTATTTTCCCCTCAGTGGTATGTCTTCGTTCTTGATATTTTCCCCTGCTTTTGCAGTATCTGTCAGGTTAGTTTTGGCATCCTTTTGTCTTTTGCGCTGCATCTCATTTCCTCCCAGACCATTTCCTTGTAGTCACTAAATCTCCAAAATTACTGATTTTTTGGGGTTTTTTTCAGTCGCATTTCATTTGATCGTATCTCCTTTCCAGAGCCTTTGTAAGCCTTTCTTTGCTGGGTCGCAAGATTTCGTTTCCCGTCCCGAAAGGAAATTCCATTTCCTTTCGGGACGGGAAACGAAATCTTGCGATCTCACTGGGGACCAAGTGGGCTATCCTTGGTCCATGTCCCTGCACTTGACGGCATCCCATGACTTTTGATAGTTTTGACTTGGGCGAAATTTTTTTCATTTATTTTCAGTATCCATGCCATGGGACTGATATCTTCCCTTCAATGTTTTGTCTTGCTTCCTGATTTTTTCTCCTGTTTTTACCACATCTGTCAGGTCAGTTTCAGCATGTTTTGGCCCTTTGAACTGCACATCATACCATCCGGGTCCATTTTCTTGTTGTCAATGAATTTTTTTTTTTTTTATTTTTTCAGAATCCAGACCATGGCTCTGCTATTTTCCCCTCAGTGATATGTCTTCGTTCTTGATATTTTCCCCTGCTTTTGCAGTATCTGTCAGGTTAGTTTTGGCATCCTTTTGTCTTTTGTGCTGCATCTCATTTCCTCCCAGACCATTTCCTTGTAGTCACTAAATCTCCAAAATTACTGATTTTTTGGTTTTTTTTTTTCAGTTGCATTTCATTTGATCGTATCTCCTTTCCAGAGCCTTTGTAAGCCTTTCTTTGCTGGGTCGCAAGATTTCGTTTCCCGTCCCGAAAGGAAATTCCATTTCCTTTCGGGACGGGAAACGAAATCTTGCGATTTCACTGGGGACCAAGTGGGCTATCCTTGGTCCATGTCCCTGCACTTGACGGCATCCCATGACTTTTGATAGTTTCGACTTGGGCGAAATTTTTTTCATTTATTTTCAGTATCCATGCCATGGGACTGATATCTTCCCTTCAATGTTTTGTCTTGCTTCCTGATTTTTTCTCCTGTTTTTACCACATCTGTCAGGTCAGTTTCGGCATGTTTTGGCCCTTTGCACTGCACCTCATACCATCCTGGTCCATTTTCTTGTTGTCAATGAATTTTTTTTTTTTTATTTTTTCAGTACCCAGACCATGGCTCTGCTATTTTCCCCTCAGTGATATGTCTTCGTTCTTGATATTTTCCCCTGCTTTTGCAGTATCTGTCAGGTTAGTTTTGGCATCCTTTTGTCTTTTGCGCTGCATCTCATTTCCTCCCAGACCATTTCCTTGTCGTCACTAAATCTCCAAAATTACTGATTTTTTGGGGTTTTTTTCAGTCGCATTTCATTTGATCGTATCTCCTTTCCAGAGCCTTTGTAAGCCTTTCTTTGCTGGGTCGCAAGATTTCGTTTCCCGTCCCGAAAGGAAATTCCATTTCCTTTCGGGACGGGAAACGAAATCTTGCGATTTCACTGGGGACCAAGTGGGCTATCCTTGGTCCATGTCCCTGCACTTGGCGGCATCCCATGACTTTTGATAGTTTTGACTTGGGCGAAATTTTTTTCATTTATTTTCAGTATCCATGCCATGGGACTGATATCTTCCCTTCAACGTTCTGTCTTGCTTCCTGATTTTTTCTCCTGTTTTTACCACATCTGTCAGGTCAGTTTCGGCATGTTTTGGCCCTTTGCACTGCACCTCATATCATCCGGGTCCATTTTCTTGTTGTCAATGAATTTTTTTTTTTTTATTTTTTCAGTACCCAGACCATGGCTCTGCTATTTTCCCCTCAGTGATATGTCTTCGTTCTTGATATTTTCCCCTGCTTTTGCAGTATCTGTCAGGTTAGTTTTGGCATCCTTTTGTCTTTTGCGCTGCATCTCATTTCCTCCCAGACCATTTCCTTGTCATCACTAAATCTCCAAAATTACTGATTTTTTGGGGTTTTTTTCAGTCGCATTTCATTTGATCGTATCTCCTTTCCAGAGCCTTTGTAAGCCTTTCTTTGCTGGGTCGCAAGATTTCGTTTCCCGTCCCGAAAGGAAATTCCATTTCCTTTCGGGACGGGAAACGAAATCTTGCGATTTCACTGGGGACCAAGTGGGCTATCCTTGGTCCATGTCCCTGCACTTGGCGGCATCCCATGACTTTTGATAGTTTTGACTTGGGCGAAATTTTTTTCATTTATTTTCAGTATCCATGCCATGGGACTGATATCTTCCCTTCAATGTTTTGTCTTGCTTCCTGATTTTTTCTCCTGTTTTTACCACATCTGTCAGGTCAGTTTCGGCATGTTTTGGCCCTTTGCACTGCACCTCATACCATCCTGGTCCATTTTCTTGTTGTCAATGAATTTTTTTTTTTTTATTTTTTCAGAATCCAGACCATGGCTCTGCTATTTTCCCCTCAGTGATATGTCTTCGTTCTTGATATTTTCCCCTGCTTCTGCAGTATCTGTCAGGTTAGTTTTGGCATCCTTTTGTCTTTTGTGCTGCATCTCATTTCCTCCCAGACCATTTCCTTGTAGTCACTAAATCTCCAAAATTACTGATTTTTTGGGTTTTTTTTTTCAGTCGCATTTCATTTGATCGTATCTCCTTTCCAGAGCCTTTGTAAGCCTTTCTTTGCTGGGTCGCAAGATTTCGTTTCCCGTCCCGAAAGGAAATTCCATTTCCTTTCGGGACGGGAAACGAAATCTTGCGATTTCACTGGGGACCAAGTGGGCTATCCTTGGTCCATGTCCCTGCACTTGGCGGCATCCCATGACTTTTGATAGTTTTGACTTGGGCGAAATTTTTTTCATTTATTTTCAGTATCCATGCCATGGGACTGATATCTTCCCTTCAATGTTTTGTCTTGCTTCCTGATTTTTTCTCCTGTTTTTACCATATCTGTCAGGTCAGTTTCGGCATGTTTTGGCCCTTTGCACTGCACCTCATATCATCCGGGTCCATTTTCTTGTTGTCAATGAATTTTTTTTTTTTTTATTTTTTCAGAATCCAGACCATGGCTCTGCTATTTTCCCCTCAGTGATATGTCTTCGTTCTTGATATTTTCCCCTGCTTTTGCAGTATCTGTCAGGTTAGTTTTGGCATCCTTTTGTCTTTTGTGCTGCATCTCATTTCCTCCCAGACCATTTCCTTGTAGTCACTAAATCTCCAAAATTACTGATTTTTTGGGGTTTTTTTCAGTTGCATTTCATTTGATCGTATCTCCTTTCCAGAGCCTTTGTAAGCCTTTCTTTGCTGGGTCGCAAGATTTCGTTTCCCGTCCCGAAAGGAAATGGAATTTCCTTTCGGGACGGGAAACGAAATCTTGCGATTTCACTGGGGACCAAGTGGGCTATCCTTGGTCCATGTCCCTGCACTTGACGGCATCCCATGACTTTTGATAGTTTCGACTTGGGCGAAATTTTTTTCATTTATTTTCAGTATCCATGCCATGGGACTGATATCTTCCCTTCAATGTTTTGTCTTGCTTCCTGATTTTTTCTCCTGTTTTTACCACATCTGTCAGGTCAGTTTCGGCATGTTTTGGCCCTTTGCACTGCACCTCATACCATCCTGGTCCATTTTCTTGTTGTCAATGAATTTTTTTTTTTTTATTTTTTCAGTACCCAGACCATGGCTCTGCTATTTTCCCCTCAGTGATATGTCTTCGTTCTTGATATTTTCCCCTGCTTTTGCAGTATCTGTCAGGTTAGTTTTGGCATCCTTTTGTCTTTTGCGCTGCATCTCATTTCCTCCCAGACCATTTCCTTGTAGTTACTAAATCTCCAAAATTTCTGATTTTTTGGGGTTTTTTTCAGTCGCATTTCATTTGATCGTATCTCCTTTCCAGAGCCTTTGTAAGCCTTTCTTTGCTGGGTCGCAAGTTTTCGTTTCCCGTCCCGAAAGGAAATTCCATTTCCTTTCGGGACGGGAAACGAAATCTTGCGATTTCACTGGGGACCAAGTGGGCTATCCTTGGTCCATGTCCCTGCACTTGACGGCATCCCATGACTTTTGATAGTTTTGACTTGGGCGAAATTTTTTTCATTTATTTTCAGTATCCATGCCATGGGACTGATATCTTCCCTTCAATGTTTTGTCTTGCTTCCTGATTTTTTCTCCTGTTTTTACCACATCTGTCAGGTCAGTTTCAGCATGTTTTGGCCCTTTGCACTGCACCTCATACCATCCGGGTCCATTTTCTTGTTGTCAATGAATTTTTTTTTTTTTATTTTTTCAGAATCCAGACCATGGCTCTGCTATTTTCCCCTCAGTGATATGTCTTCGTTCTTGATATTTTCCCCTGCTTTTGCAGTATCTGTCAGGTTAGTTTTGGCATCCTTTTGTCTTTTGTGCTGCATCTCATTTCCTCCCAGACCATTTCCTTGTCATCACTAAATCTCCAAAATTACTGATTTTTTGGGGTTTTTTTCAGTCGCATTTCATTTGATCGTATCTCCTTTCCAGAGCCTTTGTAAGCCTTTCTTTGCTGGGTCGCAAGATTTCGTTTCCCGTCCCGAAAGGAAATTCCATTTCCTTTCGGGACGGGAAACGAAATCTTGCGATTTCACTGGGGACCAAGTGGGCTATCCTTGGTCCATGTCCCTGCACTTGACGGCATCCCATGACTTTTGATAGTTTTGACTTGGGCGAAATTTTTTTCATTTATTTTCAGTATCCATGCCATGGGACTGATATCTTCCCTTCAACGTTCTGTCTTGCTTCCTGATTTTTTCTCCTGTTTTTACCACATCTGTCAGGTCAGTTTCGGCATGCTTTGGCCCTTTGCACTGCACCTCATATCATCCGGGTCCATTTTCTTGTTGTCAATGAATTTTTTTTTTTTTATTTTTTCAGAATCCAGACCATGGCTCTGCTATTTTCCCCTCAGTGATATGTCTTCGTTCTTGATATTTTCCCCTGCTTTTGCAGTATCTGTCAGGTTAGTTTTGGCATCCTTTTGTCTTTTGTGCTGCATCTCATTTCCTCCCAGACCATTTCCTTGTCGTCACTAAATCTCCAAAATTACTGATTTTTTTGGGTTTTTTTTTTCAGTCGCATTTCATTTGATCGTATCTCCTTTCCAGAGCCTTTGTAAGCCTTTCTTTGCTGGGTCGCAAGATTTCGTTTCCCGTCCCGAAAGGAAATTCCATTTCCTTTCGGGACAGGAAACGAAATCTTGCGATTTCACTGGGGACCAAGTGGGCTATCCTTGGTCCATGTCCCTGCACTTGGCGGCATCCCATGACTTTTGATAGTTTTGACTTGGGCGAAATTTTTTTCATTTATTTTCAGTATCCATGCCATGGGACTGATATCTTCCCTTCAATGTTTTGTCTTGCTTCCTGATTTTTTCTCCTGTTTTTACCACATCTGTCAGGTCAGTTTCGGCATGTTTTGGCCCTTTGCACTGCACCTCATACCATCCTGGTCCATTTTCTTGTTGTCAATGAATTTTTTTTTTTTTTATTTTTTCAGAATCCAGACCATGGCTCTGCTATTTTCCCCTCAGTGATATGTCTTCGTTCTTGATATTTTCCCCTGCTTTTGCAGTATCTGTCAGGTTAGTTTTGGCATCCTTTTGTCTTTTGTGCTGCATCTCATTTCCTCCCAGACCATTTCCTTGTCATCACTAAATCTCCAAAATTACTGATTTTTTGGGGTTTTTTTCAGTCGCATTTCATTTGATCGTATCTCCTTTCCAGAGCCTTTGTAAGCCTTTCTTTGCTGGGTCGCAAGATTTCGTTTCCCGTCCCGAAAGGAAATTCCATTTCCTTTCAGGACGGGAAACGAAATCTTGCGATTTCACTGGGGACCAAGTGGGCTATCCTTGGTCCATGTCCCTGCACTTGACGGCATCCCATGACTTTTGATAGTTTTGACTTGGGCGAAATTTTTTTCATTTATTTTCAGTATCCATGCCATGGGACTGATATCTTCCCTTCAATGTTTTGTCTTGCTTCCTGATTTTTTCTCCTGTTTTTACCACATCTGTCAGGTCAGTTTCAGCATGTTTTGGCCCTTTGCACTGCACCTCATACCATCCGGGTCCATTTTCTTGTTGTCAATGAATTTTTTTTTTTTTATTTTTTCAGAATCCAGACCATGGCTCTGCTATTTTCCCCTCAGTGATATGTCTTCGTTCTTGATATTTTCCCCTGCTTCTGCAGTATCTGTCAGGTTAGTTTTGGCATCCTTTTGTCTTTTGTGCTGCATCTCATTTCCTCCCAGACCATTTCCTTGTAGTCACTAAATCTCCAAAATTACTGATTTTTTGGGTTTTTTTTTTCAGTCGCATTTCATTTGATCGTATCTCCTTTCCAGAGCCTTTGTAAGCCTTTCTTTGCTGGGTCGCAAGATTTCGTTTCCCGTCCCGAAAGGAAATTCCATTTCCTTTCGGGACGGGAAACGAAATCTTGCGATTTCACTGGGGACCAAGTGGGCTATCCTTGGTCCATGTCCCTGCACTTGGCGGCATCCCATGACTTTTGATAGTTTTGACTTGGGCGAAATTTTTTTCATTTATTTTCAGTATCCATGCCATGGGACTGATATCTTCCCTTCAATGTTTTGTCTTGCTTCCTGATTTTTTCTCCTGTTTTTACCATATCTGTCAGGTCAGTTTCGGCATGTTTTGGCCCTTTGCACTGCACCTCATATCATCCGGGTCCATTTTCTTGTTGTCAATGAATTTTTTTTTTTTTTATTTTTTCAGAATCCAGACCATGGCTCTGCTATTTTCCCCTCAGTGATATGTCTTCGTTCTTGATATTTTCCCCTGCTTTTGCAGTATCTGTCAGGTTAGTTTTGGCATCCTTTTGTCTTTTGTGCTGCATCTCATTTCCTCCCAGACCATTTCCTTGTAGTCACTAAATCTCCAAAATTACTGATTTTTTGGGGTTTTTTTCAGTTGCATTTCATTTGATCGTATCTCCTTTCCAGAGCCTTTGTAAGCCTTTCTTTGCTGGGTCGCAAGATTTCGTTTCCCGTCCCGAAAGGAAATGGAATTTCCTTTCGGGACGGGAAACGAAATCTTGCGATTTCACTGGGGACCAAGTGGGCTATCCTTGGTCCATGTCCCTGCACTTGACGGCATCCCATGACTTTTGATAGTTTCGACTTGGGCGAAATTTTTTTCATTTATTTTCAGTATCCATGCCATGGGACTGATATCTTCCCTTCAATGTTTTGTCTTGCTTCCTGATTTTTTCTCCTGTTTTTACCACATCTGTCAGGTCAGTTTCGGCATGTTTTGGCCCTTTGCACTGCACCTCATACCATCCTGGTCCATTTTCTTGTTGTCAATGAATTTTTTTTTTTTTATTTTTTCAGTACCCAGACCATGGCTCTGCTATTTTCCCCTCAGTGATATGTCTTCGTTCTTGATATTTTCCCCTGCTTTTGCAGTATCTGTCAGGTTAGTTTTGGCATCCTTTTGTCTTTTGCGCTGCATCTCATTTCCTCCCAGACCATTTCCTTGTAGTTACTAAATCTCCAAAATTTCTGATTTTTTGGGGTTTTTTTCAGTCGCATTTCATTTGATCGTATCTCCTTTCCAGAGCCTTTGTAAGCCTTTCTTTGCTGGGTCGCAAGTTTTCGTTTCCCGTCCCGAAAGGAAATTCCATTTCCTTTCGGGACGGGAAACGAAATCTTGCGATTTCACTGGGGACCAAGTGGGCTATCCTTGGTCCATGTCCCTGCACTTGACGGCATCCCATGACTTTTGATAGTTTTGACTTGGGCGAAATTTTTTTCATTTATTTTCAGTATCCATGCCATGGGACTGATATCTTCCCTTCAATGTTTTGTCTTGCTTCCTGATTTTTTCTCCTGTTTTTACCACATCTGTCAGGTCAGTTTCAGCATGTTTTGGCCCTTTGCACTGCACCTCATACCATCCGGGTCCATTTTCTTGTTGTCAATGAATTTTTTTTTTTTTATTTTTTCAGAATCCAGACCATGGCTCTGCTATTTTCCCCTCAGTGATATGTCTTCGTTCTTGATATTTTCCCCTGCTTTTGCAGTATCTGTCAGGTTAGTTTTGGCATCCTTTTGTCTTTTGTGCTGCATCTCATTTCCTCCCAGACCATTTCCTTGTCATCACTAAATCTCCAAAATTACTGATTTTTTGGGGTTTTTTTCAGTCGCATTTCATTTGATCGTATCTCCTTTCCAGAGCCTTTGTAAGCCTTTCTTTGCTGGGTCGCAAGATTTCGTTTCCCGTCCCGAAAGGAAATTCCATTTCCTTTCGGGACGGGAAACGAAATCTTGCGATTTCACTGGGGACCAAGTGGGCTATCCTTGGTCCATGTCCCTGCACTTGACGGCATCCCATGACTTTTGATAGTTTTGACTTGGGCGAAATTTTTTTCATTTATTTTCAGTATCCATGCCATGGGACTGATATCTTCCCTTCAACGTTCTGTCTTGCTTCCTGATTTTTTCTCCTGTTTTTACCACATCTGTCAGGTCAGTTTCGGCATGCTTTGGCCCTTTGCACTGCACCTCATATCATCCGGGTCCATTTTCTTGTTGTCAATGAATTTTTTTTTTTTTATTTTTTCAGAATCCAGACCATGGCTCTGCTATTTTCCCCTCAGTGATATGTCTTCGTTCTTGATATTTTCCCCTGCTTTTGCAGTATCTGTCAGGTTAGTTTTGGCATCCTTTTGTCTTTTGTGCTGCATCTCATTTCCTCCCAGACCATTTCCTTGTCGTCACTAAATCTCCAAAATTACTGATTTTTTTGGGTTTTTTTTTTCAGTCGCATTTCATTTGATCGTATCTCCTTTCCAGAGCCTTTGTAAGCCTTTCTTTGCTGGGTCGCAAGATTTCGTTTCCCGTCCCGAAAGGAAATTCCATTTCCTTTCGGGACAGGAAACGAAATCTTGCGATTTCACTGGGGACCAAGTGGGCTATCCTTGGTCCATGTCCCTGCACTTGGCGGCATCCCATGACTTTTGATAGTTTTGACTTGGGCGAAATTTTTTTCATTTATTTTCAGTATCCATGCCATGGGACTGATATCTTCCCTTCAATGTTTTGTCTTGCTTCCTGATTTTTTCTCCTGTTTTTACCACATCTGTCAGGTCAGTTTCGGCATGTTTTGGCCCTTTGCACTGCACCTCATACCATCCTGGTCCATTTTCTTGTTGTCAATGAATTTTTTTTTTTTTTATTTTTTCAGAATCCAGACCATGGCTCTGCTATTTTCCCCTCAGTGATATGTCTTCGTTCTTGATATTTTCCCCTGCTTTTGCAGTATCTGTCAGGTTAGTTTTGGCATCCTTTTGTCTTTTGTGCTGCATCTCATTTCCTCCCAGACCATTTCCTTGTCATCACTAAATCTCCAAAATTACTGATTTTTTGGGGTTTTTTTCAGTCGCATTTCATTTGATCGTATCTCCTTTCCAGAGCCTTTGTAAGCCTTTCTTTGCTGGGTCGCAAGATTTCGTTTCCCGTCCCGAAAGGAAATTCCATTTCCTTTCAGGACGGGAAACGAAATCTTGCGATTTCACTGGGGACCAAGTGGGCTATCCTTGGTCCATGTCCCTGCACTTGACGGCATCCCATGACTTTTGATAGTTTTGACTTGGGCGAAATTTTTTTCATTTATTTTCAGTATCCATGCCATGGGACTGATATCTTCCCTTCAATGTTTTGTCTTGCTTCCTGATTTTTTCTCCTGTTTTTACCACATCTGTCAGGTCAGTTTCAGCATGTTTTGGCCCTTTGCACTGCACCTCATACCATCCGGGTCCATTTTCTTGTTGTCAATGAATTTTTTTTTTTTTATTTTTTCAGAATCCAGACCATGGCTCTGCTATTTTCCCCTCAGTGATATGTCTTCGTTCTTGATATTTTCCCCTGCTTTTGCAGTATCTGTCAGGTTAGTTTTGGCATCCTTTTGTCTTTTGTGCTGCATCTCATTTCCTCCCAGACCATTTCCTTGTAGTCACTAAATCTCCAAAATTACTGATTTTTTGGGTTTTTTTTTTCAGTTGCATTTCATTTGATCGTATCTCCTTTCCAGAGCCTTTGTAAGCCTTTCTTTGCTGGGTCGCAAGATTTCGTTTCCCGTCCCGAAAGGAAATGGAATTTCCTTTCGGGACGGGAAACGAAATCTTGCGATTTCACTGGGGACCAAGTGGGCTATCCTTGGTCCATGTCCCTGCACTTGACGGCATCCCATGACTTTTGATAGTTTTGACTTGGGCGAAATTTTTTTCATTTATTTTCAGTATCCATGCCATGGGACTGATATCTTCCCTTCAATGTTTTGTCTTGCTTCCTGATTTTTTCTCCTGTTTTTACCACATCTGTCAGGTCAGTTTCAGCATGTTTTGGCCCTTTGCACTGCACCTCATACCATCCGGGTCCATTTTCTTGTTGTCAATGAATTTTTTTTTTTTTATTTTTTCAGAATCCAGACCATGGCTCTGCTATTTTCCCCTCAGTGATATGTCTTCGTTCTTGATATTTTCCCCTGCTTTTGCAGTATCTGTCAGGTTAGTTTTGGCATCCTTTTGTCTTTTGTGCTGCATCTCATTTCCTCCCAGACCATTTCCTTGTAGTCACTAAATCTCCAAAATTACTGATTTTTTGGGTTTTTTTTTTCAGTTGCATTTCATTTGATCGTATCTCCTTTCCAGAGCCTTTGTAAGCCTTTCTTTGCTGGGTCGCAAGATTTCGTTTCCCGTCCCGAAAGGAAATGGAATTTCCTTTCGGGACGGGAAACGAAATCTTGCGATTTCACTGGGGACCAAGTGGGCTATCCTTGGTCCATGTCCCTGCACTTGACGGCATCCCATGACTTTTGATAGTTTCGACTTGGGCGAAATTTTTTTCATTTATTTTCAGTATCCATGCCATGGGACTGATATCTTCCCTTCAATGTTTTGTCTTGCTTCCTGATTTTTTCTCCTGTTTTTACCACATCTGTCAGGTCAGTTTCGGCATGTTTTGGCCCTTTGCACTGCACCTCATACCATCCTGGTCCATTTTCTTGTTGTCAATGAATTTTTTTTTTTTTATTTTTTCAGTACCCAGACCATGGCTCTGCTATTTTCCCCTCAGTGATATGTCTTCGTTCTTGATATTTTCCCCTGCTTTTGCAGTATCTGTCAGGTTAGTTTTGGCATCCTTTTGTCTTTTGTGCTGCATCTCATTTCCTCCCAGACCATTTCCTTGTAGTTACTAAATCTCCAAAATTTCTGATTTTTTGGGGTTTTTTTCAGTCGCATTTCATTTGATCGTATCTCCTTTCCAGAGCCTTTGTAAGCCTTTCTTTGCTGGGTCGCAAGTTTTCGTTTCCCGTCCCGAAAGGAAATTCCATTTCCTTTCGGGACGGGAAACGAAATCTTGCGATTTCACTGGGGACCAAGTGGGCTATCCTTGGTCCATGTCCCTGCACTTGACGGCATCCCATGACTTTTGATAGTTTTGACTTGGGCGAAATTTTTTTCATTTATTTTCAGTATCCATGCCATGGGACTGATATCTTCCCTTCAACGTTCTGTCTTGCTTCCTGATTTTTTCTCCTGTTTTTACCACATCTGTCAGGTCAGTTTCGGCATGCTTTGGCCCTTTGCACTGCACCTCATATCATCCGGGTCCATTTTCTTGTTGTCAATGAATTTTTTTTTTTTTATTTTTTCAGTACCCAGACCATGGCTCTGCTATTTTCCCCTCAGTGATATGTCTTCGTTCTTGATATTTTCCCCTGCTTTTGCAGTATCTGTCAGGTTAGTTTTGGCATCCTTTTGTCTTTTGCGCTGCATCTCATTTCCTCCCAGACCATTTCCTTGTCGTCACTAAATCTCCAAAATTACTGATTTTTTGGGTTTTTTTTCAGTCGCATTTCATTTGATCGTATCTCCTTTCCAGAGCCTTTGTAAGCCTTTCTTTGCTGGGTCGCAAGATTTCGTTTCCCGTCCCGAAAGGAAATTCCATTTCCTTTCGGGACGGGAAACGAAATCTTGCGATTTCACTGGGGACCAAGTGGGCTATCCTTGGTCCATGTCCCTGCACTTGGCGGCATCCCATGACTTTTGATAGTTTTGACTTGGGCGAAATTTTTTTCATTTATTTTCAGTATCCATGCCATGGGACTGATATCTTCCCTTCAACGTTCTGTCTTGCTTCCTGATTTTTTCTCCTGTTTTTACCACATCTGTCAGGTCAGTTTCGGCATGTTTTGGCCCTTTGCACTGCACCTCATATCATCCGGGTCCATTTTCTTGTTGTCAATGAATTTTTTTTTTTTTTATTTTTTCAGTACCCAGACCATGGCTCTGCTATTTTCCCCTCAGTGATATGTCTTCGTTCTTGATATTTTCCCCTGCTTTTGCAGTATCTGTCAGGTTAGTTTTGGCATCCTTTTGTCTTTTGCGCTGCATCTCATTTCCTCCCAGACCATTTCCTTGTCGTCACTAAATCTCCAAAATTTCTGATTTTTTGGGTTTTTTTTCAGTCGCATTTCATTTGATCGTATCTCCTTTCCAGAGCCTTTGTAAGCCTTTCTTTGCTGGGTCGCAAGATTTCGTTTCCCGTCCCGAAAGGAAATTCCATTTCCTTTCGGGACGGGAAACGAAATCTTGCGATTTCACTGGGGACCAAGTGGGCTATCCTTGGTCCATGTCCCTGCACTTGGCGGCATCCCATGACTTTTGATAGTTTCGACTTGGGCGAAATTTTTTTCATTTATTTTCAGTATCCATGCCATGGGACTGATATCTTCCCTTCAATGTTTTGTCTTGCTTCCTGATTTTTTCTCCTGTTTTTACCACATCTGTCAGGTCAGTTTCGGCATGTTTTGGCCCTTTGCACTGCACCTCATACCATCCTGGTCCATTTTCTTGTTGTCAATGAATTTTTTTTTTTTTATTTTTTCAGAATCCAGACCATGGCTCTGCTATTTTCCCCTCAGTGATATGTCTTCGTTCTTGATATTTTCCCCTGCTTTTGCAGTATCTGTCAGGTTAGTTTTGGCATCCTTTTGTCTTTTGTGCTGCATCTCATTTCCTCCCAGACCATTTCCTTGTCATCACTAAATCTCCAAAATTACTGATTTTTTGGGTTTTTTTTTTCAGTCGCATTTCATTTGATCGTATCTCCTTTCCAGAGCCTTTGTAAGCCTTTCTTTGCTGGGTCGCAAGATTTCGTTTCCCGTCCCGAAAGGAAATTCCATTTCCTTTCGGGACGGGAAACGAAATCTTGCGATTTCACTGGGGACCAAGTGGGCTATCCTTGGTCCATGTCCCTGCACTTGGCGGCATCCCATGACTTTTGATAGTTTTGACTTGGGCGAAATTTTTTTCATTTATTTTCAGTATCCATGCCATGGGACTGATATCTTCCCTTCAATGTTTTGTCTTGCTTCCTGATTTTTTCTCCTGTTTTTACCACATCTGTCAGGTCAGTTTCGGCATGTTTTGGCCCTTTGCACTGCACCTCATACCATCCTGGTCCATTTTCTTGTTGTCAATGAATTTTTATTTTTTTTTTATTTTTTCAGAATCCAGACCATGGCTCTGCTATTTTCCCCTCAGTGATATGTCTTCGTTCTTGATATTTTCCCCTGCTTTTGCAGTATCTGTCAGGTTAGTTTTGGCATCCTTTTGTCTTTTGTGCTGCATCTCATTTCCTCCCAGACCATTTCCTTGTCATCACTAAATCTCCAAAATTACTGATTTTTTGGGGTTTTTTTCAGTCGCATTTCATTTGATCGTATCTCCTTTCCAGAGCCTTTGTAAGCCTTTCTTTGCTGGGTCGCAAGATTTCGTTTCCCGTCCCGAAAGGAAATGGAATTTCCTTTCGGGACGGGAAACGAAATCTTGCGATTTCACTGGGGACCAAGTGGGCTATCCTTGGTCCATGTCCCTGCACTTGGCGGCATCCCATGACTTTTGATAGTTTTGACTTGGGCGAAATTTTTTTCATTTATTTTCAGTATCCATGCCATGGGACTGATATCTTCCCTTCAATGTTTTGTCTTGCTTCCTGATTTTTTCTCCTGTTTTTACCACATCTGTCAGGTCAGTTTCGGCATGTTTTGGCCCTTTGCACTGCACCTCATACCATCCTGGTCCATTTTCTTGTTGTCAATGAATTTTTTTTTTTTTATTTTTTCAGAATCCAGACCATGGCTCTGCTATTTTCCCCTCAGTGATATGTCTTCGTTCTTGATATTTTCCCCTGCTTCTGCAGTATCTGTCAGGTTAGTTTTGGCATCCTTTTGTCTTTTGTGCTGCATCTCATTTCCTCCCAGACCATTTCCTTGTAGTCACTAAATCTCCAAAATTACTGATTTTTTGGGTTTTTTTTTTCAGTCGCATTTCATTTGATCGTATCTCCTTTCCAGAGCCTTTGTAAGCCTTTCTTTGCTGGGTCGCAAGATTTCGTTTCCCGTCCCGAAAGGAAATTCCATTTCCTTTCGGGACGGGAAACGAAATCTTGCGATTTCACTGGGGACCAAGTGGGCTATCCTTGGTCCATGTCCCTGCACTTGACGGCATCCCATGACTTTTGATAGTTTCGACTTGGGCGAAATTTTTTTCATTTATTTTCAGTATCCATGCCATGGGACTGATATCTTCCCTTCAATGTTTTGTCTTGCTTCCTGATTTTTTCTCCTGTTTTTACCACATCTGTCAGGTCAGTTTCGGCATGTTTTGGCCCTTTGCACTGCACCTCATACCATCCTGGTCCATTTTCTTGTTGTCAATGAATTTTTTTTTTTTTATTTTTTCAGTACCCAGACCATGGCTCTGCTATTTTCCCCTCAGTGATATGTCTTCGTTCTTGATATTTTCCCCTGCTTTTGCAGTATCTGTCAGGTTAGTTTTGGCATCCTTTTGTCTTTTGCGCTGCATCTCATTTCCTCCCAGACCATTTCCTTGTAGTTACTAAATCTCCAAAATTTCTGATTTTTTGGGGTTTTTTTCAGTCGCATTTCATTTGATCGTATCTCCTTTCCAGAGCCTTTGTAAGCCTTTCTTTGCTGGGTCGCAAGATTTCGTTTCCCGTCCCGAAAGGAAATTCCATTTCCTTTCGGGACGGGAAACGAAATCTTGCGATTTCACTGGGGACCAAGTGGGCTATCCTTGGTCCATGTCCCTGCACTTGACGGCATCCCATGACTTTTGATAGTTTTGACTTGGGCGAAATTTTTTTCATTTATTTTCAGTATCCATGCCATGGGACTGATATCTTCCCTTCAATGTTTTGTCTTGCTTCCTGATTTTTTCTCCTGTTTTTACCACATCTGTCAGGTCAGTTTCAGCATGTTTTGGCCCTTTGCACTGCACCTCATACCATCCGGGTCCATTTTCTTGTTGTCAATGAATTTTTTTTTTTTTATTTTTTCAGAATCCAGACCATGGCTCTGCTATTTTCCCCTCAGTGATATGTCTTCGTTCTTGATATTTTCCCCTGCTTTTGCAGTATCTGTCAGGTTAGTTTTGGCATCCTTTTGTCTTTTGTGCTGCATCTCATTTCCTCCCAGACCATTTCCTTGTCATCACTAAATCTCCAAAATTACTGATTTTTTGGGGTTTTTTTCAGTCGCATTTCATTTGATCGTATCTCCTTTCCAGAGCCTTTGTAAGCCTTTCTTTGCTGGGTCGCAAGATTTCGTTTCCCGTCCCGAAAGGAAATTCCATTTCCTTTCGGGACGGGAAACGAAATCTTGCGATTTCACTGGGGACCAAGTGGGCTATCCTTGGTCCATGTCCCTGCACTTGACGGCATCCCATGACTTTTGATAGTTTTGACTTGGGCGAAATTTTTTTCATTTATTTTCAGTATCCATGCCATGGGACTGATATCTTCCCTTCAACGTTCTGTCTTGCTTCCTGATTTTTTCTCCTGTTTTTACCACATCTGTCAGGTCAGTTTCGGCATGCTTTGGCCCTTTGCACTGCACCTCATATCATCCGGGTCCATTTTCTTGTTGTCAATGAATTTTTTTTTTTTTATTTTTTCAGTACCCAGACCATGGCTCTGCTATTTTCCCCTCAGTGATATGTCTTCGTTCTTGATATTTTCCCCTGCTTTTGCAGTATCTGTCAGGTTAGTTTTGGCATCCTTTTGTCTTTTGCGCTGCATCTCATTTCCTCCCAGACCATTTCCTTGTCGTCACTAAATCTCCAAAATTACTGATTTTTTGGGTTTTTTTTCAGTCGCATTTCATTTGATCGTATCTCCTTTCCAGAGCCTTTGTAAGCCTTTCTTTGCTGGGTCGCAAGATTTCGTTTCCCGTCCCGAAAGGAAATTCCATTTCCTTTCGGGACGGGAAACGAAATCTTGCGATTTCACTGGGGACCAAGTGGGCTATCCTTGGTCCATGTCCCTGCACTTGGCGGCATCCCATGACTTTTGATAGTTTTGACTTGGGCGAAATTTTTTTCATTTATTTTCAGTATCCATGCCATGGGACTGATATCTTCCCTTCAACGTTCTGTCTTGCTTCCTGATTTTTTCTCCTCCTGTTTTTACCACATCTGTCAGGTCAGTTTCGGCATGTTTTGGCCCTTTGCACTGCACCTCATATCATCCGGGTCCATTTTCTTGTTGTCAATGAATTTTTTTTTTTTTATTTTTTCAGTACCCAGACCATGGCTCTGCTATTTTCCCCGTCAGTGATATGTCTTCGTTCTTGATATTTTCCCCTGCTTTTGCAGTATCTGTCAGGTTAGTTTTGGCATCCTTTTGTCTTTTGCGCTGCATCTCATTTCCTCCCAGACCATATCCTTGTAGTTACTAAATCTCCAAAATTTCTGATTTTTTGGGGTTTTTTTCAGTCGCATTTCATTTGATCGTATCTCCTTTCCAGAGCCTTTGTAAGCCTTTCTTTGCTGGGTCGCAAGTTTTCGTTTCCCGTCCCGAAAGGAAATTCCATTTCCTTTCGGGACGGGAAACGAAATCTTGCGATTTCACTGGGGACCAAGTGGGCTATCCTTGGTCCATGTCCCTGCACTTGACGGCATCCCATGACTTTTGATAGTTTTGACTTGGGCGAAATTTTTTTCATTTATTTTCAGTATCCATGCCATGGGACTGATATCTTCCCTTCAATGTTTTGTCTTGCTTCCTGATTTTTTCTCCTGTTTTTACCACATCTGTCAGGTCAGTTTCAGCATGTTTTGGCCCTTTGCACTGCACCTCATACCATCCGGGTCCATTTTCTTGTTGTCAATGAATTTTTTTTTTTTTATTTTTTCAGAATCCAGACCATGGCTCTGCTATTTTCCCCTCAGTGATATGTCTTCGTTCTTGATATTTTCCCCTGCTTTTGCAGTATCTGTCAGGTTAGTTTTGGCATCCTTTTGTCTTTTGTGCTGCATCTCATTTCCTCCCAGACCATTTCCTTGTCATCACTAAATCTCCAAAATTACTGATTTTTTGGGGTTTTTTTCAGTCGCATTTCATTTGATCGTATCTCCTTTCCAGAGCCTTTGTAAGCCTTTCTTTGCTGGGTCGCAAGATTTCGTTTCCCGTCCCGAAAGGAAATTCCATTTCCTTTCGGGACGGGAAACGAAATCTTGCGATTTCACTGGGGACCAAGTGGGCTATCCTTGGTCCATGTCCCTGCACTTGACGGCATCCCATGACTTTTGATAGTTTTGACTTGGGCGAAATTTTTTTCATTTATTTTCAGTATCCATGCCATGGGACTGATATCTTCCCTTCAACGTTCTGTCTTGCTTCCTGATTTTTTCTCCTGTTTTTACCACATCTGTCAGGTCAGTTTCGGCATGCTTTGGCCCTTTGCACTGCACCTCATATCATCCGGGTCCATTTTCTTGTTGTCAATGAATTTTTTTTTTTTTATTTTTTCAGTACCCAGACCATGGCTCTGCTATTTTCCCCTCAGTGATATGTCTTCGTTCTTGATATTTTCCCCTGCTTTTGCAGTATCTGTCAGGTTAGTTTTGGCATCCTTTTGTCTTTTGCGCTGCATCTCATTTCCTCCCAGACCATTTCCTTGTCGTCACTAAATCTCCAAAATTACTGATTTTTTGGGTTTTTTTTCAGTCGCATTTCATTTGATCGTATCTCCTTTCCAGAGCCTTTGTAAGCCTTTCTTTGCTGGGTCGCAAGATTTCGTTTCCCGTCCCGAAAGGAAATTCCATTTCCTTTCGGGACGGGAAACGAAATCTTGCGATTTCACTGGGGACCAAGTGGGCTATCCTTGGTCCATGTCCCTGCACTTGGCGGCATCCCATGACTTTTGATAGTTTTGACTTGGGCGAAATTTTTTTCATTTATTTTCAGTATCCATGCCATGGGACTGATATCTTCCCTTCAATGTTTTGTCTTGCTTCCTGATTTTTTCTCCTGTTTTTACCACATCTGTCAGGTCAGTTTCGGCATGTTTTGGCCCTTTGCACTGCACCTCATATCATCCGGGTCCATTTTCTTGTTGTCAATGAATTTTTTTTTTTTTATTTTTTCAGTACCCAGACCATGGCTCTGCTATTTTCCCCTCAGTGATATGTCTTCGTTCTTGATATTTTCCCCTGCTTTTGCAGTATCTGTCAGGTTAGTTTTGGCATCCTTTTGTCTTTTGCGCTGCATCTCATTTCCTCCCAGACCATTTCCTTGTCGTCACTAAATCTCCAAAATTTCTGATTTTTTGGGTTTTTTTTCAGTCGCATTTCATTTGATCGTATCTCCTTTCCAGAGCCTTTGTAAGCCTTTCTTTGCTGGGTCGCAAGATTTCGTTTCCCGTCCCGAAAGGAAATGGAATTTCCTTTCGGGACGGGAAACGAAATCTTGCGATTTCACTGGGGACCAAGTGGGCTATCCTTGGTCCATGTCCCTGCACTTGGCGGCATCCCATGACTTTTGATAGTTTTGACTTGGGCGAAATTTTTTTCATTTATTTTCAGTATCCATGCCATGGGACTGATATCTTCCCTTCAATGTTTTGTCTTGCTTCCTGATTTTTTCTCCTGTTTTTACCACATCTGTCAGGTCAGTTTCGGCATGTTTTGGCCCTTTGCACTGCACCTCATACCATCCTGGTCCATTTTCTTGTTGTCAATGAATTTTTTTTTTTTTTTTTTTTTCAGAATCCAGACCATGGCTCTGCTATTTTCCCCTCAGTGATATGTCTTCGTTCTTGATATTTTCCCCTGCTTTTGCAGTATCTGTCAGGTTAGTTTTGGCATCCTTTTGTCTTTTGTGCTGCATCTCATTTCCTCCCAGACCATTTCCTTGTCATCACTAAATCTCCAAAATTACTGATTTTTTGGGGTTTTTTTCAGTCGCATTTCATTTGATCGTATCTCCTTTCCAGAGCCTTTGTAAGCCTTTCTTTGCTGGGTCGCAAGATTTCGTTTCCCGTCCCGAAAGGAAATTCCATTTCCTTTCGGGACGGGAAACGAAATCTTGCGATTTCACTGGGGACCAAGTGGGCTATCCTTGGTCCATGTCCCTGCACTTGGCGGCATCCCATGACTTTTGATAGTTTTGACTTGGGCGAAATTTTTTTCATTTATTTTCAGTATCCATGCCATGGGACTGATATCTTCCCTTCAATGTTTTGTCTTGCTTCCTGATTTTTTCTCCTGTTTTTACCACATCTGTCAGGTCAGTTTCGGCATGTTTTGGCCCTTTGCACTGCACCTCATACCATCCTGGTCCATTTTCTTGTTGTCAATGAATTTTTTTTTTTTTATTTTTTCAGAATCCAGACCATGGCTCTGCTATTTTCCCCTCAGTGATATGTCTTCGTTCTTGATATTTTCCCCTGCTTCTGCAGTATCTGTCAGGTTAGTTTTGGCATCCTTTTGTCTTTTGTGCTGCATCTCATTTCCTCCCAGACCATTTCCTTGTAGTCACTAAATCTCCAAAATTACTGATTTTTTGGGTTTTTTTTTTCAGTCGCATTTCATTTGATCGTATCTCCTTTCCAGAGCCTTTGTAAGCCTTTCTTTGCTGGGTCGCAAGATTTCGTTTCCCGTCCCGAAAGGAAATTCCATTTCCTTTCGGGACGGGAAACGAAATCTTGCGATTTCACTGGGGACCAAGTGGGCTATCCTTGGTCCATGTCCCTGCACTTGACGGCATCCCATGACTTTTGATAGTTTTGACTTGGGCGAAATTTTTTTCATTTATTTTCAGTATCCATGCCATGGGACTGATATCTTCCCTTCAATGTTTTGTCTTGCTTCCTGATTTTTTCTCCTGTTTTTACCACATCTGTCAGGTCAGTTTCAGCATGTTTTGGCCCTTTGCACTGCACCTCATACCATCCGGGTCCATTTTCTTGTTGTCAATGAATTTTTTTTTTTTTATTTTTTCAGAATCCAGACCATGGCTCTGCTATTTTCCCCTCAGTGATATGTCTTCGTTCTTGATATTTTCCCCTGCTTTTGCAGTATCTGTCAGGTTAGTTTTGGCATCCTTTTGTCTTTTGTGCTGCATCTCATTTCCTCCCAGACCATTTCCTTGTCATCACTAAATCTCCAAAATTACTGATTTTTTGGGGTTTTTTTCAGTCGCATTTCATTTGATCGTATCTCCTTTCCAGAGCCTTTGTAAGCCTTTCTTTGCTGGGTCGCAAGATTTCGTTTCCCGTCCCGAAAGGAAATTCCATTTCCTTTCGGGACGGGAAACGAAATCTTGCGATTTCACTGGGGACCAAGTGGGCTATCCTTGGTCCATGTCCCTGCACTTGACGGCATCCCATGACTTTTGATAGTTTTGACTTGGGCGAAATTTTTTTCATTTATTTTCAGTATCCATGCCATGGGACTGATATCTTCCCTTCAACGTTCTGTCTTGCTTCCTGATTTTTTCTCCTGTTTTTACCACATCTGTCAGGTCAGTTTCGGCATGCTTTGGCCCTTTGCACTGCACCTCATATCATCCGGGTCCATTTTCTTGTTGTCAATGAATTTTTTTTTTTTTATTTTTTCAGTACCCAGACCATGGCTCTGCTATTTTCCCCTCAGTGATATGTCTTCGTTCTTGATATTTTCCCCTGCTTTTGCAGTATCTGTCAGGTTAGTTTTGGCATCCTTTTGTCTTTTGCGCTGCATCTCATTTCCTCCCAGACCATTTCCTTGTCGTCACTAAATCTCCAAAATTACTGATTTTTTGGGTTTTTTTTCAGTCGCATTTCATTTGATCGTATCTCCTTTCCAGAGCCTTTGTAAGCCTTTCTTTGCTGGGTCGCAAGATTTCGTTTCCCGTCCCGAAAGGAAATTCCATTTCCTTTCGGGACGGGAAACGAAATCTTGCGATTTCACTGGGGACCAAGTGGGCTATCCTTGGTCCATGTCCCTGCACTTGGCGGCATCCCATGACTTTTGATAGTTTTGACTTGGGCGAAATTTTTTTCATTTATTTTCAGTATCCATGCCATGGGACTGATATCTTCCCTTCAATGTTTTGTCTTGCTTCCTGATTTTTTCTCCTGTTTTTACCACATCTGTCAGGTCAGTTTCGGCATGTTTTGGCCCTTTGCACTGCACCTCATATCATCCGGGTCCATTTTCTTGTTGTCAATGAATTTTTTTTTTTTTATTTTTTCAGTACCCAGACCATGGCTCTGCTATTTTCCCCTCAGTGATATGTCTTCGTTCTTGATATTTTCCCCTGCTTTTGCAGTATCTGTCAGGTTAGTTTTGGCATCCTTTTGTCTTTTGCGCTGCATCTCATTTCCTCCCAGACCATTTCCTTGTCGTCACTAAATCTCCAAAATTTCTGATTTTTTGGGTTTTTTTTCAGTCGCATTTCATTTGATCGTATCTCCTTTCCAGAGCCTTTGTAAGCCTTTCTTTGCTGGGTCGCAAGATTTCGTTTCCCGTCCCGAAAGGAAATGGAATTTCCTTTCGGGACGGGAAACGAAATCTTGCGATTTCACTGGGGACCAAGTGGGCTATCCTTGGTCCATGTCCCTGCACTTGGCGGCATCCCATGACTTTTGATAGTTTTGACTTGGGCGAAATTTTTTTCATTTATTTTCAGTATCCATGCCATGGGACTGATATCTTCCCTTCAATGTTTTGTCTTGCTTCCTGATTTTTTCTCCTGTTTTTACCACATCTGTCAGGTCAGTTTCGGCATGTTTTGGCCCTTTGCACTGCACCTCATACCATCCTGGTCCATTTTCTTGTTGTCAATGAATTTTTTTTTTTTTTTTTTTTTCAGAATCCAGACCATGGCTCTGCTATTTTCCCCTCAGTGATATGTCTTCGTTCTTGATATTTTCCCCTGCTTTTGCAGTATCTGTCAGGTTAGTTTTGGCATCCTTTTGTCTTTTGTGCTGCATCTCATTTCCTCCCAGACCATTTCCTTGTCATCACTAAATCTCCAAAATTACTGATTTTTTGGGGTTTTTTTCAGTCGCATTTCATTTGATCGTATCTCCTTTCCAGAGCCTTTGTAAGCCTTTCTTTGCTGGGTCGCAAGATTTCGTTTCCCGTCCCGAAAGGAAATTCCATTTCCTTTCGGGACGGGAAACGAAATCTTGCGATTTCACTGGGGACCAAGTGGGCTATCCTTGGTCCATGTTCCTGCACTTGGCGGCATCCCATGACTTTTGATAGTTTTGACTTGGGCGAAATTTTTTTCATTTATTTTCAGTATCCATGCCATGGGACTGATATCTTCCCTTCAATGTTTTGTCTTGCTTCCTGATTTTTTCTCCTGTTTTTACCACATCTGTCAGGTCAGTTTCGGCATGTTTTGGCCCTTTGCACTGCACCTCATACCATCCTGGTCCATTTTCTTGTTGTCAATGAATTTTTTTTTTTTTATTTTTTCAGAATCCAGACCATGGCTCTGCTATTTTCCCCTCAGTGATATGTCTTCGTTCTTGATATTTTCCCCTGCTTCTGCAGTATCTGTCAGGTTAGTTTTGGCATCCTTTTGTCTTTTGTGCTGCATCTCATTTCCTCCCAGACCATTTCCTTGTAGTCACTAAATCTCCAAAATTACTGATTTTTTGGGTTTTTTTTTTCAGTCGCATTTCATTTGATCGTATCTCCTTTCCAGAGCCTTTGTAAGCCTTTCTTTGCTGGGTCGCAAGATTTCGTTTCCCGTCCCGAAAGGAAATTCCATTTCCTTTCGGGACGGGAAACGAAATCTTGCGATTTCACTGGGGACCAAGTGGGCTATCCTTGGTCCATGTCCCTGCACTTGACGGCATCCCATGACTTTTGATAGTTTTGACTTGGGCGAAATTTTTTTCATTTATTTTCAGTATCCATGCCATGGGACTGATATCTTCCCTTCAATGTTTTGTCTTGCTTCCTGATTTTTTCTCCTGTTTTTACCACATCTGTCAGGTCAGTTTCAGCATGTTTTGGCCCTTTGCACTGCACCTCATACCATCCGGGTCCATTTTCTTGTTGTCAATGAATTTTTTTTTTTTTATTTTTTCAGAATCCAGACCATGGCTCTGCTATTTTCCCCTCAGTGATATGTCTTCGTTCTTGATATTTTCCCCTGCTTTTGCAGTATCTGTCAGGTTAGTTTTGGCATCCTTTTGTCTTTTGTGCTGCATCTCATTTCCTCCCAGACCATTTCCTTGTAGTCACTAAATCTCCAAAATTACTGATTTTTTGGGTTTTTTTTTTCAGTTGCATTTCATTTGATCGTATCTCCTTTCCAGAGCCTTTGTAAGCCTTTCTTTGCTGGGTCGCAAGATTTCGTTTCCCGTTTCGAAAGGAAATGGAATTTCCTTTCGGGACGGGAAACGAAATCTTGCGATTTCACTGGGGACCAAGTGGGCTATCCTTGGTCCATGTCCCTGCACTTGACGGCATCCCATGACTTTTGATAGTTTCGACTTGGGCGAAATTTTTTTCATTTATTTTCAGTATCCATGCCATGGGACTGATATCTTCCCTTCAATGTTTTGTCTTGCTTCCTGATTTTTTCTCCTGTTTTTACCACATCTGTCAGGTCAGTTTCGGCATGTTTTGGCCCTTTGCACTGCACCTCATACCATCCTGGTCCATTTTCTTGTTGTCAATGAATTTTTTTTTTTTTATTTTTTCAGTACCCAGACCATGGCTCTGCTATTTTCCCCTCAGTGATATGTCTTCGTTCTTGATATTTTCCCCTGCTTTTGCAGTATCTGTCAGGTTAGTTTTGGCATCCTTTTGTCTTTTGCGCTGCATCTCATTTCCTCCCAGACCATTTCCTTGTCATCACTAAATCTCCAAAATTACTGATTTTTTGGGGTTTTTTTCAGTCGCATTTCATTTGATCGTATCTCCTTTCCAGAGCCTTTGTAAGCCTTTCTTTGCTGGGTCGCAAGTTTTCGTTTCCCGTCCCGAAAGGAAATTCCATTTCCTTTCGGGACGGGAAACGAAATCTTGCGATTTCACTGGGGACCAAGTGGGCTATCCTTGGTCCATGTCCCTGCACTTGACGGCATCCCATGACTTTTGATAATTTTGACTTGGGCGAAATTTTTTTCATTTATTTTCAGTGTCCATGCCATGGGACTGATATCTTCCCTTCAATGTTTTGTCTTGCTTCCTGATTTTTTCTCCTGTTTTTACCACATCTGTCAGGTCAGTTTCAGCATGTTTTGGCCCTTTGCACTGCACCTCATACCATCCGGGTCCATTTTCTTGTTGTCAATGAATTTTTTTTTTTTTATTTTTTCAGAATCCAGACCATGGCTCTGCTATTTTCCCCTCAGTGATATGTCTTCGTTCTTGATATTTTCCCCTGCTTTTGCAGTATCTGTCAGGTTAGTTTTGGCATCCTTTTGTCTTTTGTGCTGCATCTCATTTCCTCCCAGACCATTTCCTTGTCATCACTAAATCTCCAAAATTACTGATTTTTTGGGGTTTTTTTCAGTCGCATTTCATTTGATCGTATCTCCTTTCCAGAGCCTTTGTAAGCCTTTCTTTGCTGGGTCGCAAGATTTCGTTTCCCGTCCCGAAAGGAAATTCCATTTCCTTTCGGGACGGGAAACGAAATCTTGCGATTTCACTGGGGACCAAGTGGGCTATCCTTGGTCCATGTCCCTGCACTTGACGGCATCCCATGACTTTTGATAGTTTTGACTTGGGCGAAATTTTTTTCATTTATTTTCAGTATCCATGCCATGGGACTGATATCTTCCCTTCAATGTTTTGTCTTGCTTCCTGATTTTTTCTCCTGTTTTTACCACATCTGTCAGGTCAGTTTCGGCATGCTTTGGCCCTTTGCACTGCACCTCATACCATCCTGGTCCATTTTCTTGTTGTCAATGAATTTTTTTTTTTTTATTTTTTCAGAATCCAGACCATGGCTCTGCTATTTTCCCCTCAGTGATATGTCTTCGTTCTTGATATTTTCCCCTGCTTCTGCAGTATCTGTCAGGTTAGTTTTGGCATCCTTTTGTCTTTTGTGCTGCATCTCATTTCCTCCCAGACCATTTCCTTGTAGTCACTAAATCTCCAAAATTACTGATTTTTTGGGTTTTTTTTTTCAGTCGCATTTCATTTGATCGTATCTCCTTTCCAGAGCCTTTGTAAGCCTTTCTTTGCTGGGTCGCAAGTTTTCGTTTCCCGTCCCGAAAGGAAATTCCATTTCCTTTCGGGACGGGAAACGAAATCTTGCGATTTCACTGGGGACCAAGTGGGCTATCCTTGGTCCATGTCCCTGCACTTGACGGCATCCCATGACTTTTGATAGTTTTGACTTGGGCGAAATTTTTTTCATTTATTTTCAGTATCCATGCCATGGGACTGATATCTTCCCTTCAATGTTTTGTCTTGCTTCCTGATTTTTTCTCCTGTTTTTACCACATCTGTCAGGTCAGTTTCGGCATGCTTTGGCCCTTTGCACTGCACCTCATACCATCCTGGTCCATTTTCTTGTTGTCAATGAATTTTTTTTTTTTTATTTTTTCAGAATCCAGACCATGGCTCTGCTATTTTCCCCTCAGTGATATGTCTTCGTTCTTGATATTTTCCCCTGCTTCTGCAGTATCTGTCAGGTTAGTTTTGGCATCCTTTTGTCTTTTGTGCTGCATCTCATTTCCTCCCAGACCATTTCCTTGTAGTCACTAAATCTCCAAAATTACTGATTTTTTGGGTTTTTTTTTTCAGTCGCATTTCATTTGATCGTATCTCCTTTCCAGAGCCTTTGTAAGCCTTTCTTTGCTGGGTCGCAAGTTTTCGTTTCCCGTCCCGAAAGGAAATTCCATTTCCTTTCGGGACGGGAAACGAAATCTTGCGATTTCACTGGGGACCAAGTGGGCTATCCTTGGTCCATGTCCCTGCACTTGACGGCATCCCATGACTTTTGATAGTTTTGACTTGGGCGAAATTTTTTTCATTTATTTTCAGTATCCATGCCATGGGACTGATATCTTCCCTTCAATGTTTTGTCTTGCTTCCTGATTTTTTCTCCTGTTTTTACCACATCTGTCAGGTCAGTTTCAGCATGTTTTGGCCCTTTGCACTGCACCTCATACCATCCGGGTCCATTTTCTTGTTGTCAATGAATTTTTTTTTTTTTATTTTTTCAGAATCCAGACCATGGCTCTGCTATTTTCCCCTCAGTGATATGTCTTCGTTCTTGATATTTTCCCCTGCTTTTGCAGTATCTGTCAGGTTAGTTTTGGCATCCTTTTGTCTTTTGTGCTGCATCTCATTTCCTCCCAGACCATTTCCTTGTCATCACTAAATCTCCAAAATTACTGATTTTTTGGGGTTTTTTTCAGTCGCATTTCATTTGATCGTATCTCCTTTCCAGAGCCTTTGTAAGCCTTTCTTTGCTGGGTCGCAAGATTTCGTTTCCCGTCCCGAAAGGAAATTCCATTTCCTTTCGGGACGGGAAACGAAATCTTGCGATTTCACTGGGGACCAAGTGGGCTATCCTTGGTCCATGTCCCTGCACTTGACGGCATCCCATGACTTTTGATAGTTTTGACTTGGGCGAAATTTTTTTCATTTATTTTCAGTATCCATGCCATGGGACTGATATCTTCCCTTCAACGTTCTGTCTTGCTTCCTGATTTTTTCTCCTGTTTTTACCACATCTGTCAGGTCAGTTTCGGCATGTTTTGGCCCTTTGCACTGCACCTCATATCATCCGGGTCCATTTTCTTGTTGTCAATGAATTTTTTTTTTTTTATTTTTTCAGTACCCAGACCATGGCTCTGCTATTTTCCCCTCAGTGATATGTCTTCGTTCTTGATATTTTCCCCTGCTTTTGCAGTATCTGTCAGGTTAGTTTTGGCATCCTTTTGTCTTTTGCGCTGCATCTCATTTCCTCCCAGACCATTTCCTTGTAGTTACTAAATCTCCAAAATTTCTGATTTTTTGGGTTTTTTTTCAGTCGCATTTCATTTGATCGTATCTCCTTTCCAGAGCCTTTGTAAGCCTTTCTTTGCTGGGTCGCAAGATTTCGTTTCCCGTCCCGAAAGGAAATTCCATTTCCTTTCGGGACGGGAAACGAAATCTTGCGATTTCACTGGGGACCAAGTGGGCTATCCTTGGTCCATGTCCCTGCACTTGGAGGCATCCCATGACTTTTGATAGTTTTGACTTGGGCAAAATTTTTTTCATTTATTTTCAGTATCCATGCCATGGGACTGATATCTTCCCTTCAACGTTCTGTCTTGCTTCCTGATTTTTTCTCCTGTTTTTACCACATCTGTCAGGTCAGTTTCGGCATGTTTTGGCCCTTTGCACTGCACCTCATATCATCCGGGTCCATTTTCTTGTTGTCAATGAATTTTTTTTTTTTTATTTTTTCAGTACCCAGACCATGGCTCTGCTATTTTCCCCTCAGTGATATGTCTTCGTTCTTGATATTTTCCCCTGCTTTTGCAGTATCTGTCAGGTTAGTTTTGGCATCCTTTTGTCTTTTGCGCTGCATCTCATTTCCTCCCAGACCATTTCCTTGTCGTCACTAAATCTCCAAAATTACTGATTTTTTGGGTTTTTTTTCAGTCGCATTTCATTTGATCGTATCTCCTTTCCAGAGCCTTTGTAAGCCTTTCTTTGCTGGGTCGCAAGATTTCGTTTCCCGTCCCGAAAGGAAATTCCATTTCCTTTCGGGACGGGAAACGAAATCTTGCGATTTCACTGGGGACCAAGTGGGCTATCCTTGGTCCATGTCCCTGCACTTGGCGGCATCCCATGACTTTTGATAGTTTTGACTTGGGCGAAATTTTTTTCATTTATTTTCAGTATCCATGCCATGGGACTGATATCTTCCCTTCAATGTTTTGTCTTGCTTCCTGATTTTTTCTCCTGTTTTTACCACATCTGTCAGGTCAGTTTCGGCATGTTTTGGCCCTTTGCACTGCACCTCATACCATCCTGGTCCATTTTCTTGTTGTCAATGAATTATTTTTTTTTTATTTTTTCAGAATCCAGACCATGGCTCTGCTATTTTCCCCTCAGTGATATGTCTTCGTTCTTGATATTTTCCCCTGCTTTTGCAGTATCTGTCAGGTTAGTTTTGGCATCCTTTTGTCTTTTGTGCTGCATCTCATTTCCTCCCAGACCATTTCCTTGTAGTCACTAAATCTCCAAAATTACTGATTTTTTGGGTTTTTTTTTTCAGTCGCATTTCATTTGATCGTATCTCCTTTCCAGAGCCTTTGTAAGCCTTTCTTTGCTGGGTCGCAAGATTTCGTTTCCCGTCCCGAAAGGAAATTCCATTTCCTTTCGGGACGGGAAACGAAATCTTGCGATTTCACTGGGGACCAAGTGGGCTATCCTTGGTCCATGTCCCTGCACTTGACGGCATCCCATGACTTTTGATAGTTTCGACTTGGGCGAAATTTTTTTCATTTATTTTCAGTATCCATGCCATGGGACTGATATCTTCCCTTCAATGTTTTGTCTTGCTTCCTGATTTTTTCTCCTGTTTTTACCACATCTGTCAGGTCAGTTTCGGCATGTTTTGGCCCTTTGCACTGCACCTCATACCATCCTGGTCCATTTTCTTGTTGTCAATGAATTTTTTTTTTTTTATTTTTTCAGAATCCAGACCATGGCTCTGCTATTTTCCCCTCAGTGATATGTCTTCGTTCTTGATATTTTCCCCTGCTTTTGCAGTATCTGTCAGGTTAGTTTTGGCATCCTTTTGTCTTTTGTGCTGCATCTCATTTCCTCCCAGACCATTTCCTTGTCATCACTAAATCTCCAAAATTACTGATTTTTTGGGTTTTTTTTTTCAGTCGCATTTCATTTGATCGTATCTCCTTTCCAGAGCCTTTGTAAGCCTTTCTTTGCTGGGTCGCAAGATTTCGTTTCCCGTCCCGAAAGGAAATTCCATTTCCTTTCGGGACGGGAAACGAAATCTTGCGATTTCACTGGGGACCAAGTGGGCTATCCTTGGTCCATGTCCCTGCACTTGACGGCATCCCATGACTTTTGATAGTTTTGACTTGGGCGAAATTTTTTTCATTTATTTTCAGTATCCATGCCATGGGACTGATATCTTCCCTTCAACGTTTTGTCTTGCTTCCTGATTTTTTCTCCTGTTTTTACCACATCTGTCAGGTCAGTTTCGGCATGTTTTGGCCCTTTGCACTGCACCTCATATCATCCGGGTCCATTTTCTTGTTGTCAATGAATTTTTTTTTTTTTATTTTTTCAGTACCCAGACCATGGCTCTGCTATTTTCCCCTCAGTGATATGTCTTCGTTCTTGATATTTTCCCCTGCTTTTGCAGTATCTGTCAGGTTAGTTTTGGCATCCTTTTGTCTTTTGCGCTGCATCTCATTTCCTCCCAGACCATTTCCTTGTCGTCACTAAATCTCCAAAATTACTGATTTTTTGGGTTTTTTTTCAGTCGCATTTCATTTGATCGTATCTCCTTTCCAGAGCCTTTGTAAGCCTTTCTTTGCTGGGTCGCAAGATTTCGTTTCCCGTCCCGAAAGGAAATTCCATTTCCTTTCGGGACGGGAAACGAAATCTTGCGATTTCACTGGGGACCAAGTGGGCTATCCTTGGTCCATGTCCCTGCACTTGGCGGCATCCCATGACTTTTGATAGTTTTGACTTGGGCGAAATTTTTTTCATTTATTTTCAGTATCCATGCCATGGGACTGATATCTTCCCTTCAACGTTCTGTCTTGCTTCCTGATTTTTTCTCCTGTTTTTACCACATCTGTCAGGTCAGTTTCGGCATGTTTTGGCCCTTTGCACTGCACCTCATATCATCCGGGTCCATTTTCTTGTTGTCAATGAATTTTTTTTTTTTTATTTTTTCAGTACCCAGACCATGGCTCTGCTATTTTCCCCTCAGTGATATGTCTTCGTTCTTGATATTTTCCCCTGCTTTTGCAGTATCTGTCAGGATAGTTTTGGCATCCTTTTGTCTTTTGCGCTGCATCTCATTTCCTCCCAGACCATTTCCTTGTAGTTACTAAATCTCCAAAATTACTGATTTTTTGGGTTTTTTTTCAGTCGCATTTCATTTGATCGTATCTCCTTTCCAGAGCCTTTGTAAGCCTTTCTTTGCTGGGTCGCAAGATTTCGTTTCCCGTCCCGAAAGGAAATTCCATTTCCTTTCGGGACGGGAAACGAAATCTTGCGATTTCACTGGGGACCAAGTGGGCTATCCTTGGTCCATGTCCCTGCACTTGGCGGCATCCCATGACTTTTGATAGTTTTGACTTGGGCGAAATTTTTTTCATTTATTTTCAGTATCCATGCCATGGGACTGATATCTTCCCTTCAATGTTTTGTCTTGCTTCCTGATTTTTTCTCCTGTTTTTACCACATCTGTCAGGTCAGTTTCGGCATGTTTTGGCTCTTTGCACTGCACCTCATATCATCCGGGTCCATTTTCTTGTTGTCAATGAATTTTTTTTTTTTTATTTTTTCAGAATCCAGACCATGGCTCTGCTATTTTCCCCTCAGTGATATGTCTTCGTTCTTGATATTTTCCCCTGCTTTTGCAGTATCTGTCAGGTTAGTTTTGGCATCCTTTTGTCTTTTGCGCTGCATCTCATTTCCTCCCAGACCATTTCCTTGTAGTTACTAAATCTCCAAAATTTCTGATTTTTTGGGTTTTTTTTCAGTCGCATTTCATTTGATCGTATCTCCTTTCCAGAGCCTTTGTAAGCCTTTCTTTGCTGGGTCGCAAGATTTCGTTTCCCGTCCCGAAAGGAAATTGCATTTCCTTTCGGGACGGGAAACGAAATCTTGCGATTTCACTGGGGACCAAGTGGGCTATCCTTGGTCCATGTCCCTGCACTTGACGGCATCCCATGACTTTTGATAGTTTCGACTTGGGCGAAATTTTTTTCATTTATTTTCAGTATCCATGCCATGGGACTGATATCTTCCCTTCAATGTTTTGTCTTGCTTCCTGATTTTTTCTCCTGTTTTTACCACATCTGTCAGGTCAGTTTCAGCATGTTTTGGCCCTTTGCACTGCACCGCATACCATCCTGGTCCATTTTCTTTTTGTCAATGAATTTTTTTTTTTAATTTTTTCAGTACCCAGACCATGGCTCTGCTATTTTCCCCTCAGTGATATGTCTTCGTTCTTGATATTTTCCCCTGCTTTTGCAGTATCTGTCAGGTTAGTTTTGGCATCCTTTTGTCTTTTGCGCTGCATCTCATTTCCTCCCAGACCATTTCCTTGTAGTTACTAAATCTCCAAAATTTCTGATTTTTTGGGTTTTTTTTCAGTCGCATTTCATTTGATCGTATCTCCTTTCCAGAGCCTTTGTAAGCCTTTCTTTGCTGGGTCGCAAGATTTCGTTTCCCGTCCCGAAAGGAAATTCCATTTCCTTTCGGGACGGGAAACGAAATCTTGCGATTTCACTGGGGACCAAGTGGGCTATCCTTGGTCCATGTCCCTGCACTTGACGGCATCCCATGACTTTTGATAGTTTCGACTTGGGCGAAATTTTTTTCATTTATTTTCAGTATCCATGCCATGGGACTGATATCTTCCCTTCAACGTTCTGTCTTGCTTCCTGATTTTTTCTCCTGTTTTTACCACATCTGTCAGGTCAGTTTCAGCATGTTTTGGCCCTTTGCACTGCACCTCATACCATCCTGGTCCATTTTCTTGTTGTCAATGAATTTTTTTTTTTTTATTTTTTCAGTACCCAGACCATGGCTCTGCTATTTTCCCCTCAGTGATATGTCTTCGTTCTTGATATTTTCCCCTGCTTTTGCAGTATCTGTCAGGTTAGTTTTGGCATCCTTTTGTCTTTTGTGCTGCATCTCATTTCCTCCCAGACCATTTCCTTGTAGTCACTAAATCTCCAAAATTACTGATTTTTTGGGTTTTTTTTTTCAGTCGCATTTCATTTGATCGTATCTCCTTTCCAGAGCCTTTGTAAGCCTTTCTTTGCTGGGTCGCAAGATTTCGTTTCCCGTCCCGAAAGGAAATTCCATTTCCTTTCGGGACGGGAAACGAAATCTTGCGATTTCACTGGGGACCAAGTGGGCTATCCTTGGTCCATGTCCCTGCACTTGGCGGCATCCCATGACTTTTGATAGTTTTGACTTGGGCGAAATTTTTTTCATTTATTTTCAGTATCCATGCCATGGGACTGATATCTTCCCTTCAATGTTTTGTCTTGCTTCCTGATTTTTTCTCCTGTTTTTACCACATCTGTCAGGTCAGTTTTGGCATGTTTTGGCCCTTTGCACTGCACCTCATATCATCCGGGTCCATTTTCTTGTTGTCAATGAATTTTTTTTTTTTTATTTTTTCAGAATCCAGACCATGGCTCTGCTATTTTCCCCTCAGTGATATGTCTTCGTTCTTGATATTTTCCCCTGCTTTTGCAGTATCTGTCAGGTTAGTTTTGGCATCCTTTTGTCTTTTGCGCTGCATCTCATTTCCTCCCAGACCATTTCCTTGTAGTTACTAAATCTCCAAAATTTCTGATTTTTTGGTTTTTTTTTCAGTCGCATTTCATTTGATCGTATCTCCTTTCCAGAGCCTTTGTAAGCCTTTCTTTGCTGGGTCGCAAGATTTCGTTTCCCGTCCCGAAAGGAAATTGCATTTCCTTTCGGGACGGGAAACGAAATCTTGCGATTTCACTGGGGACCAAGTGGGCTATCCTTGGTCCATGTCCCTGCACTTGACGGCATCCCATGACTTTTGATAGTTTTGACTTGGGCGAAATTTTTTTCATTTATTTTCAGTATCCATGCCATGGGACTGATATCTTCCCTTCAATGTTTTGTCTTGCTTCCTGATTTTTTCTCCTGTTTTTACCACATCTGTCAGGTCAGTTTCGGCATGTTTTGGCCCTTTGCACTGCACCTCATATCATCCGGGTCCATTTTCTTGTTGTCAATGAATTTTTTTTTTTTTATTTTTTCAGAATCCAGACCATGGCTCTGCTATTTTCCCCTCAGTGATATGTCTTCGTTCTTGATATTTTCCCCTGCTTTTGCAGTATCTGTCAGGTTAGTTTTGGCATCCTTTTGTCTTTTGCGCTGCATCTCATTTCCTCCCAGACCATTTCCTTGTAGTCGCTAAATCTCCAAAATTACTGATTTTTTGGGGTTTTTTTCAGTCGCATTTCATTTGATCGTATCTCCTTTCCAGAGCCTTTGTAAGCCTTTCTTTGCTGGGTCGCAAGATTTCGTTTCCCGTCCCGAAAGGAAATTCCATTTCCTTTCGGGACGGGAAACGAAATCTTGCGATTTCACTGGGGACCAAGTGGGCTATCCTTGGTCCATGTCCCTGCACTTGACGGCATCCCATGACTTTTGATAGTTTCGACTTGGGCGAAATTTTTTTCATTTATTTTCAGTATCCATGCCATGGGACTGATATCTTCCCTTCAACGTTCTGTCTTGCTTCCTGATTTTTTCTCCTGTTTTTACCACATCTGTCAGGTCAGTTTCAGCATGTTTTGGCCCTTTGCACTGCACCTCATACCATCCTGGTCCATTTTCTTGTTGTCAATGAATTTTTTTTTTTTTATTTTTTCAGTACCCAGACCATGGCTCTGCTATTTTCCCCTCAGTGATATGTCTTCGTTCTTGATATTTTCCCCTGCTTTTGCAGTATCTGTCAGGTTAGTTTTGGCATCCTTTTGTCTTTTGTGCTGCATCTCATTTCCTCCCAGACCATTTCCTTGTAGTTACTAAATCTCCAAAATTTCTGATTTTTTGGTTTTTTTTTCAGTCGCATTTCATTTGATCGTATCTCCTTTCCAGAGCCTTTGTAAGCCTTTCTTTGCTGGGTCGCAAGATTTCGTTTCCCGTCCCGAAAGGAAATTCCATTTCCTTTCGGGACGGGAAACGAAATCTTGCGATTTCACTGGGGACCAAGTGGGCTATCCTTGGTCCATGTCCCTGCACTTGACGGCATCCCATGACTTTTGATAGTTTCGACTTGGGCGAAATTTTTTTCATTTATTTTCAGTATCCATGCCATGGGACTGATATCTTCCCTTCAACGTTTTGTCTTGCTTCCTGATTTTTTCTCCTGTTTTTACCACATCTGTCAGGTCAGTTTCGGCATGTTTTGGCCCTTTGCACTGCACTGCATACCATCCTGGTCCATTTTCTTGTTGTCAATGAATTTTTTTTTTTATTTTTTCAGTACCCAGACCATGGCTCTGCTATTTTCCCCTCAGTGATATGTCTTCGTTCTTGATATTTTCCCCTGCTTTTGCAGTATCTGTCAGGTTAGTTTTGGCATCCTTTTGTCTTTTGCGCTGCATCTCATTTCCTCCCAGACCATTTCCTTGTAGTTACTAAATCTCCAAAATTTCTGATTTTTTGGTTTTTTTTTCAGTCGCATTTCATTTGATCGTATCTCCTTTCCAGAGCCTTTGTAAGCCTTTCTTTGCTGGGTCGCAAGATTTCGTTTCCCGTCCCGAAAGGAAATTGCATTTCCTTTCGGGACGGGAAACGAAATCTTGCGATTTCACTGGGGACCAAGTGGGCTATCCTTGGTCCATGTCCCTGCACTTGACGGCATCCCATGACTTTTGATAGTTTCGACTTGGGCGAAATTTTTTTCATTTATTTTCAGTATCCATGCCATGGGACTGATATCTTCCCTTCAATGTTTTGTCTTGCTTCCTGATTTTTTCTCCTGTTTTTACCACATCTGTCAGGTCAGTTTCGGCATGTTTTGGCCCTTTGCACTGCACCTCATACCATCCTGGTCCATTTTCTTGTTGTCAATGAATTATTTTTTTTTTATTTTTTCAGTACCCAGACCATGGCTCTGCTATTTTCCCCTCAGTGATATGTCTTCGTTCTTGATATTTTCCCCTGCTTTTGCAGTATCTGTCAGGTTAGTTTTGGCATCCTTTTGTCTTTTGCGCTGCATCTCATTTCCTCCCAGACCATTTCCTTGTAGTTACTAAATCTCCAAAATTTCTGATTTTTTGGGTTTTTTTTCAGTCGCATTTCATTTGATCGTATCTCCTTTCCAGAGCCTTTGTAAGCCTTTCTTTGCTGGGTCGCAAGATTTCGTTTCCCGTCCCGAAAGGAAATTCCATTTCCTTTCGGGACGGGAAACGAAATCTTGCGATTTCACTGGGGACCAAGTGGGCTATCCTTGGTCCATGTCCCTGCACTTGACGGCATCCCATGACTTTTGATAGTTTTGACTTGGGCGAGAATTATTTTTTTTTATTTTCAGTATCCATGCCATGTCCCTCATGTCTTGCTGTCAATGGTCTGTCTTCGTCCTTTTTTTTTCTCCTCCTTTGGCAACACCTGTGAGGTTAGTTTCGGCATGTTGTGCTGTTGCCTTTTTTTTATATGTTATGCTCTCTCTCTCCCCTCCCAAATGTGTGGTATATCTGAAGCTCTGAACCATTATGTATCTGTAATCCCATTGGCCCAATCTGATTCTGTATCCAGTTTCAGTGTACTTCTTAAACCATGCCAGCGAGACCAGTTGGTGTCTTAGCCTTTCCCCTCTCTTAGCCCTTCTGCCCCCATCATGTCCCTTCCCTCCTCTAGCCTCCCCTTCCTTCCCCCTCCCGCTTCTTCCTCAGTGACCATGCTCTTCCGGGGGCTGGGACCCCCAATAAACACTCATGTAATCAGCCCTCTCAGAAGCCTTGTGGATTCTCCTTGCCTGCCTGCTGCTGCCAGCCAACTCACAGCCTAGGGTGCCCTCCCGAGTGTCCCTGGGGTGCACCCCCCCCCCCCCCCATAACGAGCTACAACAAATGGCAGCCAATGTGGAGCAAGACCACCAAGAGCCCTGAGATGAAAATGGACTGTGCCAGCGCAGCGCAGAACCCCACAGAACACCGCTTCCCTGCTGCCTTCCACACCGTGGGGCAGCCTCGCGAGGCCGCAGCTGCGGGCCTGGGCGGCCTCTCTACCACCACAGAGAGGCCCTGCGAGACACCTCGCCGCCATTCCGCCACCGCCCCAGCCAGCCGCCGCTGCACAGAGTGTACCCGTCCTGCCGCTCATGGCTCCATCATTATGTGGTCGCCACGTGGCTGCTCGGAGCTGCCGCTTGTCAGGAGCTTCTGCTCCCGTGGCAGGGCCGAGCCCGCCGCCCCCTCTCCGGAGGTGGTGGGCGGAGGGGGGGCCGCAAAGCGGGGCCTTGCGGATGGCCGAGCCCCAGCAGCCGATGCGCTGGACCACAGCAGCGGTGAAAGAAGGAACTCAAACCCACCAGTTTCTGTTGGGGAGCCACTAGACCACCAAGATGCAGTTTTCAGATTTGCCTGGGCCACACACTTCCCCCAAACTGTTTTTCTCAGTTCTGTGACCTCCTTCCGTGGTCTTTCTCTCCCCTCGCTGCTCCTTCTCCCTAATTCCATCCCTAACGCGCCCTCCCCTTTACAAACCCCCGGGAATCCACTCTGTCCTTCTAACCCCGGCACTGCAGCCACACGGCTAAGCCTCAACATTTCACTGAATTGAAAATTCTGCTTTATGATCTCATTCCCCTGTTACTCCAAGTTCAGGATAATATCCTTCTCTGCAATCCATACCCCTTTTTCCGTTATTTTGGGTAGATCACCGGGAGCAAACCGCTTGAAGGCGCAGGGAACCTCAAAAAGGTTTTTCTTTCGCAGAGTCCCTGGTTCCCTGTAACCTCCCCAGTTTCCAATCCCTATCCACTTGTTCTAGCTGAAAAGAGCATGTCAGCTAGAACTTTTATCCTAAAACCCTCTAACCTTTTATCATTCTTATTCAATACCTGTCCTCTCTCCACTTCCTTCCCGTCCCCATGAAGTAGTTTTTACAATTATGCTTTTCTAGTTTGTGTGTGTTCATATTGCAGATTGTCCTGTTTTCAGTTTTAGAAAGCAGGGGCCTGTCAGGTCACAAGGCTAGATCCGACGAGAAGCAGTTTTTTATTGTTTCTTTAATAGCGAGGGTTCAGACAGTGTTAGACTGCTGAATCATAATCACTGTTGGGTTTGTGCTGTCCTCAGTAGGTTCTTAGGGTGGCTGATAACCTAAAATGGTGTCTAGGAAAGTATTTTGACGGATTTTGCGGTGAATACTCCCTGAGTATAGGTTGTAGCTGAAGCCAATTTTTTTTTCTTTTTGTTTTTCTTTTAATGACCTAAAACCGGGGGTCTTCTGAGTTAAACCGGTTGGAAGGTGAAAGCCCTGAGAGAGGGAGCAAAGTCGGCGCCTCAGCCTAAACTAAGGGCCGTGGTGGTCCAAAAAGTCAGTTGGAAAAGGTTAGACACCGTTGGGCCAGTCACACTGAAAAGTCCAATCCCAAAATTCTGCTATGAGCTTAGTGCCAAAGGAAGCACTCGCTCATGCTTTTAAATTTCCTTAAGATCTGTAATATGGACCCACATAACCTGTTGATTACAATTAAATGCTCATTCTATTTTTGCTGCCTACAACCAAAAGCAAACATCAGAACAATTGTATTTATTGCAATGTTACAAAACTGTATAACTACTGTTTCATTTTTTTAAATTGTTAATTGTCATATTTCTCTTTATCTTTCCAAGGAAAAAAAGGGTGAGATGTAGTATATAATTTTATTTAAATGGTATGCTCTGTCTCACTCCTCCAAAATGTATGGTATATCCCAAGCCTGTGGTCCTGGCCTGAACCATCATGTATCTGCAATCCCATTGTCCCAGTCTGGTTCTGCGTCCACTTTCAATCTGCCTCTTAAACCATGCCAGCGAGACCAGTTGGTCTCTTAGCCTTTCCTCTCTCTTAGCCCTTCTCCCCCCATCATGCCCCTTCCCTCCTCTAGGCTCCCCCTCCCGCTTCTTCCTCAGTAACCATGCTGTTCCCGGGGCTGGGACCCCGAATAAACACTCATGTAATCAGCACTCTCAGAAGCCGTGTGGATTCTCCTTGCCTGCCTGCTGCTGCCAGCCAACTGACAGCCTGGGGTGCCCTCCGGAGACTCCCCGGGGTGCACCCCCCCCCCCCCCAAATGAACCACAACAGCATGTTTTGGCCCTTTGCACTGCACCTCATGTCATCCTGGTCCATTTTCTTCTAGTCACTAAATTTCCCAAATTTTTTTTTCCTTTTTTTCAGTATCCATGCCATGTCTTGCATATCTTGCCTTCAGAGTCCTCTCTTCCTCCTTGATTTTATTTCCAACCTTTGCAACATCTCAGAGGTTAGTTTTGGCATGTTTGGGTCCTTGGCACTTCATCTCATTTCCTCCCTGACTGTTTTCTTGTCATCACTAAATGCCCCAATTTTTGTGTTTTTTTGGTTTTTTTCCAGGCGCACTTCATTTGCTCCTATCTCCTTTCCAGAGCGTTTGTGAGTCTTTCTTTTCACGGTTGCAAGATTTCGTTTCTCTTCCCAAAAAGTTCATTGAACAGGATGAAAACATGCCAAACTATCCTGAATGATGCTGCAAAAGCAGGGGAAAATGTCATGGAGGAAGACACAATTTTGAGGGCAAGATATCAGAGCCATGGCATGGATATTGATATGAAAAAAAGAAAACTTGGTCAAAGTCAAAGCCATCAAGAAGTCATGGGATGCTATGAGGTGCAGGGACATGGACCAAATCTTGCCCAAACTGGTCCTCATTGGAATCCTGGAAACAGGAAAGAAGGACTTACAAGCGCTCTGGAATGGAGATACCATCAATGGCAGTGCAGTCAAAGGAGAAAAAAAAAAATTTTGATATGTAGTGACGATATGAAAATGGACCAGGATTAAATCAGGTGCAGTGCAAAGGGCCAAAACATGTGAAAACTATTCTCAGATATGTTGCAAAACCAGGAGAAAATATCAAGGAGGAAGGCAGAACTTGGAGGGGAAGTTAGGCGTGACATGGCATGGATTGTGGAAAAAAAAAAAATCTTCGCCAAAGTCAAACCCATCACAAGTCATGGGATGCCGGGAACTGCAGGGACATGGACCAAAGATTGCCCGCTTGATTCCCATTGAAATCACGAGATTTCGTTTCCCTGCCCGAAAGGAAATGGAATTTTGTGACCCTGAAAAGAAAAACTTACAAACACTCTGGAAAGGAGATAGGATCAAATGAAATGCGCCTGGAAAACCCAAAAGAATTGAAAATCGGGGCATTTAGTGACGTCTGGGAGGAAATGAGATGAAGTGCAAAGGACCCAAACATGCCAAAACTAACCTCAGAGATGTTGCAAAAGTAGGAGAAAAAATGGTGGAGGAAGACATAAGTTTAAGGGCAAGATATGAGAGCCATGGCATGGATATTGAAGCTACCATCAAAGCAAATGTAATTATAGAAGAAAGCAAAAAATTTGCAAAATTTAGTGACTAAAAGAAAATGGACCAGGATTACATGAGGTGCAGTGAAAAGGGCCAAAACATGCCAAAACTATCCTGACAGATTTTGCAATATCAAGAGAAAGAATCCAGGAGGAAGGCAGAACTTGGCGGCGGGGATTGGAGTGACATGACATGGATACTTAAAAGAAAAGTATTTATATTCTCCTAAGTCAAAGCCATCAGAAGGCATGGGATGTTGTGAAGTGCAGGGACATGGACCAGTGATTTAGATCACATGATTTCAAGAGCTGTTATGTGTCATAAAAATTCTCCTCTGACAAAACTAGTATTCTGTCAGCTTTTGAATTGTAGCTCCTTAGCTGCGTGTTTAAACATGCTGTTTTCCGTCTCTTCTTCATTTGACCCCATATAAGGTAAACTTGATCGTCCTGCAAATCTTTCATTTTAATTAGTAGACTTGTTGCACTAGTACTCTTGTGCCAATCATAGCCCTCTGTTTTCTCTCCACTGGTTTCCTGACTGCTTAGTTCCTCTTGCTCACCTCTTTGTTTGCACTCTTTGTTTGCAATACAATCTTATCTAAACCACTGATCAGTGCTAATGCCCTACCCACACTACTGTCAGAAGTTAAGTGATTTTTCTTCCTCCATCTCCTTATCCCCTTCCTACTTGTGACACAAAGCTTTGTACAGCCAGCAGTTATAATCTGTCATGTTGAAATCTATGACATAAGTTTTTAAAATTAGTGAGGACCCTAACATACAGTTGCACGTGTGGTCATCTTTTGAAAGTGTTGTTAGATCCTTATTTTTGTCTCTCTAAGATTAATCATGTTTCACAATCCAGACATTAGTTTCTTAATATTCAAAGTCTAATATTTGTCTTTTGCCTCTACTGTTCATTCTGCCTACAGCCTAGTAGAGAAAATGTACATGTGTCTTGCAATATTCATAGTTGCACTGTGGTTAAAATTAATGCTCAGAGAGCTATGTTTTGGTATTTTATTTTATTTTATTTTATTTTATTTTATTTTATTTTATTTTATTTTATTTTATTTTATTTTGTTTTATTTTGTTTTATTTTATTTTTCCAGTATTTTCAACCACCTTTATATTTTAGTTACAGTAGTTTTGTTAAACATTGTTTAAATCAACAGTTCACAGCACATTACACTGCACTGAGGCCTGTTAAATGTTGGAGTCCATCACAATATATCTCATGTCACATTACACTGAACTGTGTCATCTAGGGATTAAAGTGTAAGTGAATGTCAACTTGTCCTCTGTGGTACTACTTCCTAAGGGAAACAGTGGAAGCCCAATTGTTAGAATAATTTAAAATTGGGCTGGGCAAAACACTAGAAAATTACACTGTGGGGAATTGTCACACTTTGGCAGGAAGAAAGAAATAATAGGGTTTTTTTTTCTGTCCTCAGCTTTTTTTAACCTACAAGATGTGGTAGGTTTTGTTTTGGTTGTATATCATGCACTGCTTTATAAAGCTCTACTGTCCAGTAGTTTTTCCTTCTTATATGGTGTCACGTAGAGACATCACTACCCATTACAAAATCTATGGTTTTAAACAGATCAACTTTTGCTGTTCTACAAGGACTATTATCAAATGCTAAAACTGAGTCACAGATGTTGGCGTTATTTCTCTTATTGCTATCTTGTTTTCTCAACTGTTGGAGCTTAACTATAAATAGAAAGCAAATAAAAAGAAGAAAGAGAGAAAAGTATCAGGTATTTTCAAGCTTAGGAGGAAATATTTTCTTCTGCAATAATCTTTCATTGGCAATCACATTAAATACAGGCATTTTAATGCAATGCTAGGACCCAGAGTACTTGAGATGAAGGGCAAAACTGGGGCAAATGCAACCCATAGAGTCCTTTCAGCTTGATTTTCTTGGACACTCATCTTATAGAAATGGAGCAGGAAGAATTATTGTGTTACTGCTGGAAATAAGTATACCATCAAAAAGGCTTTTTTCCCTTTGTTCCTGATACATAAAAATTTAACTGTGCTTAAGCAACAGAAAAGTTCTGCTCCAGTCTTCTGGGATAGCTCTAGTCTAAGAACAATGCCAGGAAATTGAGTAAAATGAAAGAACCAATAAGCCTGCATCTATTCCAGTCAAAACCTCAGGCAAGGCAGTATAATTTATATATATATATATATATATATATATATATATATATATATATAGTGTACTACACATTCATACAGGTGAGATGTTCTATCCCACAAAAAAGAGCAGCTTCATCCAAAATGCTGAAGAGATTGATTTGGTCATAGCACTTGCTAACACCCAACATGCATGCTATGCTGGGGATGCAAACTTTGGCATATTCCCAAATTAGTATAGTTAAATCATAAGAACAGTGTCAATCTTTCTGATGATATTGAACCTGAGAAGGAAAGACAAAGACAACCAAATACAGACATGTCCTTGTCGAAAAATGTTTTGGAAACAAGAGAAAATGAAACAAAAAGGGACCTGGGAGTTGTGGTCAACAGCCAGCTGAACATGAGCCAACAGTGTACCCTGGTGGCCAAGAAGGCCAAAGGCATCCTGGCCTGGATCAGGAATAATGTGCCCAGCAGGACCAGGGAGGTCATTTTCCCCCTGTACTCAGCACTGGTGAGGCTGCACCTTGAGTGCTGTGTCCAGTTCTGGCCTGTCAGTTTGGGAAGGATTTTGAGGTGCTAGAGCATGTCCTGAGGAGGGCAGTGAGGCTGGTGAGGGGCTTGGAACACAAGCTCTGTGGGGAATGACTGAGGGAGCTGGGGCTGTTTAGCCTGCAGAAAAGGAGACTCAGAAGTGACCTTATCACTCTCTACAACTTTCTGAAGGATAGTTGTAGTCAGGTGGGGGTTGGTCTCTTTCTCCAGGCAGCAGCTGATGGAACAAGAGGTCAGAGTCTCAAGCTGCATGAAGGGAAATATAGGTTAGATATTAGGAAAAAGTTTTTCATGCAAAGAGTGATTAAGTACTGGAATGGTCTTCCCGGGGAGGTGGTGGAGTCACCATCCCTAGATGTTTTAAAAAAAGACTGGATGTGGCACTTGGTGCCATGGTTTAGTTGGGGTGTTAGGGCTGGGTTGGACTTGGTGATCTTGAAGGTCTCTTCCAACCTTGTGATTCTGTGAAAGCAAAACAAAAAGCAGAAATCAAACACCTTATTTTTTCCAGTCCATATACTGTCACACATCCAAGAGAAATACTATGATATACAGCAGGGTTTATACTACAAAAAGACCAGTAAGGCTTTTGTTACATTCCAATTTTAAATGAGATGCCAGAGTTCCTGCCACTGTTCCTCAGTAGTAGGAAGTGAGTTGTGTAGTTCTTGCCAGTTCATGCCCAGCAATTTTTTTTGTTAATGCTATGTAACTTGGCTATTTTGATAGGGTGCTGTTGGAACTTAGAAGTAATTCATAGAGGAATGACTAAATTTTGTTTGAAATTAATTGTAGGGTTGACAGAAAAATTATTAAGGAGTGATATTTGACATAAATAGGAATACAGACTGGTGCAGGAGAATTGTATAAACAATTTGACGTGTGTATGGATAGATTACATGCTGAAGCTAGAAATGAGTGCTGCTTTTGCAGGTAGGATTAATTAGAGCTTCCAAACGGTTCCTTCCTCTTCATTTTCATTTCAGTGATTACATGAAAAACTCATGAAGAAAGTTTTCTCTTCTGTTTCTGGATCAGGAAGATGCTAAGTGAACTGAGATAGTTTTAACTTTAAAGAATTGTGAAGTAGGGAACTGTGCTGCAGACACAGGAATGAATGCAGGATGAAAGAAGGTGTTGAAAGTTTATTGACCTTTGCAATTGCCAAGAACAATATTTTGGGAACAGTTCCAATGAGTAAACCCACGTCTCATATTGATTCAACCAAGGCTCAGAGATAAAATTCATACTCAGTCCCAGGGGTGCAAAACCTACAATCTCCTGAAACAAATGCAGCTACATTACATAAGAAAATAATAGTCCTATGATTAGAGGACACTATGCGATGCTGTTTACTTAATAAAAAAATAAATATTTCTTCTCCTGACAATAACTATTTCAGAACCTAATGAAAAGGTTAATATGTCTGATGATATTTTCCGGTTGCACAATATTTTCTGATAAGTGATTGGGTCCTCAGAAGCTTGATGTGATTAGATTAACACAAGTTTTCATCTGGAAGTGTGAAAAAGTGTAGAAATTATTTGGTATTATCCAGTTAACCTCTAAGATGAGGGAATGATTATGATTGCTGTTCAGGTACATACACGGCATTCATAATTACTGAGCATGTCTATATGAGAATAATTTAAGATTGTAGCCAAGGCTGTCATCCAAGGAAAAATAAAGAAATAAAAATACTTATGAAACACAGCATTTGTTGAGGAAAGGACATTTTGCATTTGAATTAAAAAGAAAGAGCTGATAGGAAACAAGTTCACAAAAGCATAACCTGCCTGGGGATTCTATGACAATTGACTAAGCTCTGTAGGGAGTAAAATACATTTTTGACCTGTAAAACAGAATTTCTGCCAGGTTTGAGTAAACAAGTTTCATGCTGAAAAAAACCAAACCAACAACGAACAGTTACAGTCAACTGTTTTTTTAACTTAGCAACTAAAAGTTAGAAAGTTAAATTTTTTTCAGTTATTGCCGCATCTTCCTGCAGATTCAGCATGTACATATTTCTACTGTAAAAAAAGCCCCCAAAAACAACAACAACAACAAAAAAAGCAACAAAACTTACCATGAATTTGGCCTGAAATAAAGCAGAAGCAAGAACTGGCCAGTTCCATGTTAGCTGACAACAAGATTCCATTTTCAAAAGGCCAGGTTTGTTTTTTGTTTTGATGTTAAGTCAAAAAGCAAGAAGGTAAATTAATAAACATTTCATAATGGTTGATTATTACCAGAAAAGCAAATTTTGGTATTCACTTGCAATGACTAATTTCTTGATACTTACACTGCTATCGAATTTAACGGAATTTTTCTAGAACTTAATGGAGTGCTTTGATTTGCCGACATCCATCTTTGTTATGCCTCTGTTCTCACCTAAAGCCTCCCTACACATCAAAGCTTATCTGATTCACTTATTCTCTTGATGTCAAGACCCAAATTTGTCAAGTGACTGTGAACAAAGTAATTTGCCTAAAGTTATTTGTAACTCCTGTTAAATGTACTGTTCCTCTTGTTTGTTATGAAAGACCTATCATGCCAAAATATCAGAGCACAGTAATAAGAAAATAAAATTTGTTCAAGATCCTGGCAACCTCTGTTTGAAAACATCTTATTTGGTCTTCTTGAAGAGTTTCTTTGATTGTTGTTTTCCCCAGAAAAATGCCAAACCTAGTTTCATATGCCTCTTCACATCCTCACAGTGCATCAAACCATCTTAATATTGTCTTTTTGTAGGGAAAAAACCACAGTACATTTAGATGTGAAAGGATTTATAATGACATTCCAGATAGGTGAGAATTTAAGCATATTACTTTCAACAAAGAACTCACCCTATTAATTTCAACCTCTCTGGAAGACTCCTGGAAAATGTTAATGTGGTGTCAATTGTAAGGACATAGTTGTCTTTGTTCCTTATCTTTTGAAATAATCTAAATTATTTCACATAAGATACATCTAGCTGTTAACGACTTTTAGCTCTTAGTGCTGATTATCATTGGTAGTGAATACAATTATTCTTTCCATTTTTTATAGCAGTGAATTGTAAAGAGTTGGTAATATTTGCAATTATCATGTCCATAATGGGAAATGAGGTCTCTTAAGTTCAGTAGAACTGTCATCTGCTATCTACAAGCATACAGAAAAGTGATTTAATAAAAACTGCATGTAGAGTCCCCAGTCCTACAGCCTGTCCTGTCTCTGACATCACGTTCCCTGACAAGTCTTTGAAGTGATATTGCTAGGAAACCGCCACACCCTCTTCTGCAGCCTGGAAGATGTCAGGTGGTTCCAACACACCCCACTTACAAAATTATTAGCCATTGAAATTAATCACTCGTGTGAGCAAAAGAATACTTTCCAAAGTAAAGGTTAGGAACATATGCACTGTGGTTTAGCCCCAGTAGACAATTCAGCCCCACATGGTTGTACCCTCACTCACCCTGTCTGAGTGGGATGGGGAAAAGAACCATTAGGGTAAACCCAAAAATTCATGGCTTCTGATAAATAAAATAGGTAAAATAAAGGATGTGCATACCACCAAAGCAAGATAAGGAATTAATTCACCAGTTCCCATGGACAGGCAGGTGTTCAGCCATCCCCAGGAGAGCAGGGTTCCATCATGGGTATCCATACCTCGGGAAAACAAACTTGATCACTCTGAACACACCCCCTCCTTCTTCTTTCCCCAGCTCTATATTTTGAGCATGGCACCATACAGTATGGAATATCCATTGGGTGAGTCGAAGTCAGCTGTCCTGGCTACATCCCTCCCAGCTCTTTGTGCACCCCCAGCCTTCTCGGTGATGGGTTGGGCTGAGAAGCAGAAGAGGCCTTGATGCTGAGTGAGCCCTGCTCAGCTGAAATGAAAATATCCTTGTGCTAGCAACACATTTTTCTGCACAAATCCCAAACTCAGTACCATACCAGCTACTGTGAAGAAAATTAACTCCACCCCAGCCAAAGCCACTATGTTTCATCACAGGGAGTAAAGCCAACTAAATAGGTGATAGTAATAGTGTTAAAAGTGCCCTTTTTACTGCAGTTGGAAGAAAATGTTTACTGAAAGAGCTGAGGTATAAAGAATCAGAAGGGAGTAGAACACAATCAACAGAAATGTCTGTATGGTGAGATTTAAATGGATAGCCTTTGAAATACATAAATAAGTTAAAAAATGAATTAGGAAGGCTATGTTTATTTCCTGCATTAAATTGGGTTTTGTTGTCTAACACAGTACTGTCGTAATTTTAGTTGTTTTGTGCTCCCTTTTAAAATATTTTTACAGATACCATTGTACAATATATTCCTGCTGAGGAACTCCAATACATCTAATTGTAGCAAGCATACAAATGTGACAATTGTACAAATTAATGAAGGCTTATATTTTTATTTGCTGCAAAAAAAATTTCAGCTTTTCTGTTTGTTGTAAGGGGATTTTTTTTTCTTTTAACAGTCATACAATCATAGATTAAACTCAGAGATGTGTTGGTTTTGCACACCCTGGTTTTTTGTATTGGGGGGCCACAGAGTTGGTTTCTGTGAGAAGTTGCTGGAAGCTTCCACCACATCTAGCAGAGCCAACCCCTAATGGTCCTGAAGATGGATATGCTGCTGGCCAAGGCTGGCCCAATTAGAGATGCTGTTAACACGTCTGTGATAACATATTTTAAAAGAAAATCAAAACAAAGAGCACACACAGTTTTTCTTCTAGCCAAGGAAGAGGAGAGAGAACATGTGAAGGAAATAACATAGAGACACAAAGGTCAGGAGAGAAGGAGCGGGAGGAGATGCTCCAGGAGCTAGAGCTGAGATTCCTCTGCAGGCCGTGGTGAGACCATGGTGAAGCAGCTGTGCCCCTGCAGCCCGTGGGGATCCAGGGGGATGCAGAAATCCATCCTCAGCCCGTGGGGGAGTTTTCCATGCCAGAGCAGGATGCCTGGAGGAGGCTGTGATCCAGTGGGAGACCCGGTGGAGAGAAGGGTCCCTGCTCCCAGGCTGGAGCAGCCTGTCCTTGGAGGACTGCACCCCATGGAGGAGTGACCCATGTTGCAGCAGTTTTGGGAGGACTGTGTGCCCATGGGGGGTTGTTCACCTTGCAGCAGGTATGGTAGGACTGCTGCTCGTGATACTGGAGCCATGCTGGAGAAGTTCACAGAGAACTGTCTCCTGTGGGAGGGACCCCACGGCCTCACAGGGGAAGGACTCCTCTCCCAGAGCAGCAGAAGAAAATCTCAGTGATGAACTGAGCAAACCCCCATGCCCTGTGTCATGGTTTGACACTGGCACAATGCCAGGGCCCCCATGAAGGGTATATTTCTAAAAGGGTTGCTGTGAGATGTGACCCGGGAACAGAACAAAGCAAGCTCCCATTCAGGGATGGAGGGAAAAACACAACACTTTATTTATTACAAATCTAAAAAGGAACACATACCAAGCTAAAAATAAAAACCTTCCAGATACCTTCCTCCTCCCCCTCCCTTTTCTCCACAGATTCACCACCTCTCAAATTATCAACCCTCAAATCCATCAGGGAGAGAGGAGTCCCCCCTTGCCTCATGGGCCTCCCCCGGAAGCACAATTAAAACCTCCTGTGCTTCTGCATCATTCATGGCCCCACCCAGAGACCATCGGCCCTCGTGACTTCTCCCCCTCATGTCCAGTGCTCTCACCACTGGACACGGGCCAGGACTGCTTTTAGGGCTCCCCGTTTAAAGATGCTCCACTCACTTCCAGAAACAGCAGTCTCTCAACTTTGGGACACCAGTCCCCCCCCAAAATTTCACCCCCTGGGGCCGAGGGGCTTCATGAAGAGTTTCAACTTCGGGACACCAGTCCCCCCCATATTTCACCCCCTGGGGCCGAGGGGCCTCATGAACAGAGATCTTCCTCTCGGTGGAGACAGAGGGCATCTCACACCCTCCTCAGCTGTTTCTGTTCATGCCGCTGCTTCACTCTTGACTCCCTGGTGTTGCCTCCCTTTAAATACAGTCTCTGGGTCACAGGGAAAAAACACGGGTCTGTCCATGGCCATACAAGAAAGAGTCCAGCCCAAGGCCACTCCATCATCTCTTCCACTCAGAACTCTTCTCTCCTCTTCCAGCTTTTCTCACGCTTGCCCATTTCATCTCTCATCTCTCTCTCTCACCTCATCCTGATTCAGGAGGATTCAGTATTTGTAAGGTTTCTATTAGTCTAAAAAGGGGTTAAAATTTTCACTTCTGCCTGCCCAAGGACTCCCACAGCTGCCGGGCACCTCTCTCGCCGCATCCCCCGCTTCTGGCCGGCTGAACTGCCGGCACAATTTCTGTCCCTCTCTCCGGGGGGGGCTGTGCAGACATCCCAAGTCTCTTCCACCCCTGCATGTTCTCCTCCACCTCTGCACTTTTTGGGGCTCCCGGCCTCCTCCCTGTCATGGCCTCCCCCTCCCCCACCCAGACGCAGCTGGGCAGGGGAGAGGCCAGACCTACTCACCAACGCCGGATTCCCAAAGAGGAAGTTCTCTGGGAATCTCCTGCTTTTAACCCCCGTGTGTTCTCAGAGGCGTATCTAGATCCTCAGTGGCCACATCACATGCCAATTTTGAATTTGGCCACTGATTGGCCCGACTTAGACCTTTCCAGAAACACATTTCCGGGCCAAACCACGACACCCTGTCTCCCTGCATTGTCAATGGGAAGGAGGGAGGGGCTGGAGGAAGAAAGATGGTTTTCTTAGGACTTATTTTATTTTTCATTATCCTCCTCTGATCCTGTTAGCAATAAATTCACTTTGTACTTTTATGTTGAGCTTGTTTTGCTCTTGGAGTGTTTTCTCCTGGTCCTTAGCTCACAAACCCTTCATTAATTTTTCCTCTCCTCTGCCCAGCTGTGGCAGGGGATGGTGAGTGAGTGACTCTCGTGGGTGCCTGGTTTTTGGCCAGTGTCAAACCACAGCGGTAGAGTGGAACATGCCTTGGGTTGGAAGGGACCTTAAAGATCACCTACTTCCAACCACCCTGCCATGGGCAGGAACACCTCTCGCTAGACCAGTTGTGGTCTAAAATAAAAGAGTGGTTTTTCTATTTGAAAGATCTTTTTTCCTGCCCCAGAATGACAAATTTGTAGAAATGTGCAGTTTTGAAGGGTGGAACAGCTATCAAAGTGGGACTGAGCATTATTTTCATTATATCCATTTGGTATAATGTCACTGGCATTTTGAATCAATGGAATGATTTTTTGTAAGTGGAAGAGATATTAATACAGGTTTGGTATATGTCTAAAAGTACAGCCAGCCTTCATTTATTTTCTGGAATACAGTCTGATTTTTGGAGAGAAAGACAGAAAAATTAGGCAGTATGATTATTTTTATATACATCTATGATGAACTGCTATGTTCACCAGTGCTATATTGAGTACAGTGATAAAACCTTAATTCTTAGATTTATCATGTTGACTTGTCCTTTTTTGTAGGAACGGTCATCCTAAAATCTTGAGTGCATTTTAAATTCCATTATCCTGGAGAGATAGATAAATCCTAATCCCTTTATTTTACAGGAGAGTTTTTAGATATATTTAGACAGAATAAGATGCAAAGAGAGTCATGTTGAGATTTTTTTGGAAGCATTTTAATTTAATATGTTTAACCTTAGCTATAAAAAGGTAAGCATGAATGGCTTGCACATGCCTCATTTTAACAGTAAAATGTACATTTTTAATTTTGAACTAGTCACTTATACAGTCAAATCAGACAAATAGGCATCTGCAGAAGGTAAATCATTTAAGCTACCTTCCACTTGCATATTTGAGAAGCTGTTTTTTTGGGATACTTCATTATTAATAAAAGTAGCCCTCAGAACTAGATCAGATTTAGAGACAGTGGATACCTAAGAATCAGTCTGGATGTTTTTCTAAATAATAACTTTTATTCCTTTTCAGACAATAAGAGCAACAGAATTCTACAGATGACAATTACTCCCAGATAACTGTTTTAAAAGAAGCTTCTGTCACTCTTTGGTCTCTTTATAGAAAGGCTGTATAATTAGCATAAGCTAAATACTAATTTTTTAATGGCTAAAATTAGGGTATATGAAGTCGACCTAGAGATACTTATATATATAACATTTTCAGGGTCAGGTCTTAATTATTTCTGTACAGAAGCACCAAAGCTCACACTTCTGAACTGTCAAAAGCTCCATAATTAAGATGTGTTCCTTTGAAATTCTTTTCTACTAATAATATCACACCGCTCCACCTTCTCTACCTGACAGGGTTCCACTCTATTGCTTGCTGAAAAGCTGCTGAAGAAAACCAGGATTCTCCCAACCAATATGATTGAAATGACATTGTTAAGTTAATGATGAAGTTTTAAAATAAATTGATCAATTAAAAAAGAAAATGAAAAAAAACAAATCATCTCTCAGGGATGTCAGTGAGAATCTCTGGTCTTTCTTTGAAGATAAAACTACTTGAAGATAAAACCATAAATAATGAATGGCCTCTGCAGAGAAAACTGAAAAAGTTACTAGTTCCTTTAGGAATGCAGTGTGATAGCTAGTGTGATTTAGTATATTAGATCATGTTTTCAACCTTGGAAACTGAAATGTTTCTCCTTACTTGTAGGTAAAAACACAGAATATGTGCATCTCATTAGGCTTTTAGAATAGTGCCGCTAAGGAGTAGTATCTCTCCTAAGGTGACAGGATTTAGAGTTTTACACTTGACTCTTGAGAATGTGTCACCACAATGTGCAAAACCTTTAAGAATAGACATAACTAGACTTTCAGTACTACACCTTTTTCCTCTTCAGATCTTTTCAAAGGCTCATATTAACAGCCTTGTATTCAGGAATCCTACAAAACAAGTTTGAACCAGTTGTTGAATTTGTTTCCTGCATTTCACCTGTCAAGGAAAAATTACTATTTGACTCTTTTTCAAACTGTCAAAATTTGTATTCATAAATGAGCTCTTTAAAATAAAGACAAAACTGATTTTGCTATTTACACGTCACTTTTTTCTCTTCTGTGAATTTGTCTAAACTCTTTTTGTTTAATGTCTAGTGTCTCTCATCTATCTTTTTATTACTCTAAACTCAACAGTGTTATTTTCATGTGAAATTGCATAGGTTTTATATCATGAGAAGTAAATAATCATGTCTGCTCACCTTCTGTGTGCCACTCATTTTAAAGTCTGTTACAGAATCTCAGTTTTGTATTTTCAAGGTTATGGAGTTTCAGTCTATTGACTCATTCATCACTCCTAAGATATTCCATTGTTTTGACCATTCTTGTTGCCCTTCTCTGTCTTTCTGATTCTATTTAATCTTTTAGGTAGAAGGTCCAGATAGATTTTGAAATCAAGCAAGAAAGAGGCAGACAATAGATCAATACCAAAAAAACACGAACTTTCTTTATACTTTCAAGTCAATGCTGGCATTTAGTTTGCTTTTTTGTTCATTATGTAACACTAATACAATGTTTTGATACATTTTATGCAAACACGCCACTATTTCCTATAAATCAAACTGAACTTTTTATGTTGTTTTCTTTAAATTACAGACTGCCAGCTGTGTGGTATGAGTTAAACTCAAGCATAGTGTAACTATATATGTATTTATATTTGTGTGTATATATATGTGTGTGTTTATATATATATGTGTGTATATATAATGTGTATGCATATATAGATGTACATATATGTGTATGTGTGTGTGTGTATAAGTATATATATATTTGATATCATTATCCCAGGTTGTTTTTGTAGCTAAATTACAAAGCAGACATTCATGAGACATGATTGATCTCACCTACTTTGTGGTAGGTAGTAACAAGAATCCTGCCCAGGCCATACCCATTTTTCCCTGTGTAAGAGAGTGTGTCTGGACAGTGTACCTGGAGAGTCAGCTCTGGAGTAGGACTCTTCTGCAGTTAAACACATCTGACCACAAGTCTCACTGCAAAGTTCATCACCAGACACGTATTTTGAGTTTTTGCTTTGGAGTTGTTTTTCTCTTGAAATGTCTGGTTTGCTTCTTCTGGGCCTCAAACCCACACTTTATTGAATTTCAGACAAAAATGTTGATTTCTGTTATTAATAATACAGCAAAATTTCATATTATTTTGTTGGGAAAGTAAAATGGTAGTATGTACCTATGTTTGCTTGTTTATCTATAATTTCTGATAAAAAGCAGAAAGGTGATAGAACACTGGCAGTGACTCAATAAAAAATATTTAAAATTTCCCTTGTCATTTATAACGCAATGTGGTCACATAAAGTAGAAAAAGCATTTTTAAGAAAGTTCTCAGAAGCAAAAAAAACCAAAAAACAACAACAACAACAACAACAAAACCAAAAAAACCCAACAAAACAAAACAAAAAACCCAAACAAAACAAAACAAAAAAAACCCTACACTAAGAAATATTTCAAATTATAAAGCCCACTTTTTTCCATGATAAGGAAATCTTGTACTCTGGATGACAATCAGTTCTATCTGTCCCTAAATATGATACGGCTTACAGATTACAATGCTCACTAGCAATTAGACACAGCAAAGTGTTAACCTTGGTCCTGAAATGCTATTAATGCAGAATCTTATGAATTAGAGAAAAATGTCAATTTTAATTAAAATATATTGGACAACCATCTCTATAGAAGGTAAACATATTTGACACCTTGATTAAGGTTTTTCTGTGTGAAAATGCCAGCTTTTCTTTTCCTTTACTTCATGTGTGCTGCATTTGGAGGTCAAACGAGAATTTAGCACTTGAGTGAAATCACTGTTGCACTGTCACCTGGAAGGATGTGACAAAGTGCAATGACATTTACAAACCTTTTGATTGCCAAGGATGATTAGATGCTCTGGTCAGGCAGAGGAATGTGTATTGTTTCTTTGTAGGAGCTGTAAAAGTGTCAGTCACAGATCCTATGTGCTTAGTAGAAAAGAATATAATCAAAGTGAAATATCTAACCTAGAAATACCAGAAATAAGGTCCAAGGCACTACCTTGCTTTACCTGCTTTTTCAATACTTAGAACCATAAGCAGAGCATGGACTAATAAGTTGATTATAAAACTGTAAAGTATGTATTCATTTTCTATAAATTTTTTTAAACAAATGCCGCTCAAGGAGATTAAACCTCATAGATACATGATAAAACTTTGTTTCAAGTTTAGCTACTAGCGTGAGATTTATCTGTTGACAATTTATCCACTTAAGGCAGCAGCTCAACACCTCCTGGGTGCTCCTTTCTATGCTCGCTGCAGAATACCTATTTACCTGTCCTGGTCACTAGTCAAACATGAATTATTAAAGTTATTAGATAAACAGGAACGTGAACACAAACTTCCTCTGAATCATGGTCAAGTTCCCAGTATATATCCTCAAACCATTTTGCATTATTGTGGGAAAGTTATTGTAAAAAGTATTTGTGCCTTTGGAATAAAGGCCATACCTAACTGTGCTGGCACCTTGGAATTTTCTGCTTGTTTATCTACAAGGAATACATTATCTCATGGTTGACCTGAGAATTTCAAAGTGTATGAGGTTCATCTCAAACTGCAAAATAAAGAAGACATACTCCTACCTCAACCCCCCTCAAATGTGAAGTTAATTTATCTAGCACATGACAGCAGAAATAGTATTTGCGTTAATATATATGTGTATGTTACTTCAAATGTAACAATAATACACTCGTATGTGTTTCTCCTTCTGATGAAAGAATTACAAGTGTCAATCATATTTCTAAATACATAAATAAAACCTAGTACATAAGATAGGATGAATGCACTACAACTATTTTTTAGCTTTCCTTAGAACTAGATTTTTATTTTTTTCCCAAAAGATTACAAGCTGCTTTTATGTTGTGGGACTAGGTGGTACCATCTGCCTCCTAAAAGAAGTTTTTGTTATTTTGCACTCATGGACATCTTACAGCAGCAGCTCTGCAATTACCTGGTGACTAGTGAGTTGTCCAGTTTTAAAAGAAGTAGGTTGGCAGAAAGCAATGTACCAGTTGTACCTCTATCAAGATGTTTGGTGCAGATACTATACTGTTTGCTAGAAAGTATATGTAAATAGGAGACTGGTCATAATTAACAAAAAGTGGCCAAAATCCTTAGGATTTTAAAAGGATGCAATCCCTAGGATGCAACTTTTCTTTTAAAAGACAAAAGAAGAAAAAAAAGTTCTACAGCAACTGAGTATAGATGAAACCTCTGAAAGCAATGTATGTTTCAGTCTTTCTGCATTTTTCCAGTTGGAACTTTCCTTTTGTAATGTCTGCAATGTTAATCATTGTAGGGGTTCAAAGTTATTTCATTACAATTTAAGTACAAAGGGTTAGATAACCTGATGTAATTTTACCAATTTCTTTGAAAGAGATATCTCTCAAGAGACATTATCTACACCAATATAAAAAAAAATTACAACCGTGATAACAGAAGCATTTCTTTCCCTTTTTTTGTATCACAGAGTGACAGAATCACAGAATGGATTATTTTACCATAGACAATCTCCAACCCAGATGGACACTCATTCCCATTATTTCCCTGCTTTTCAGATACCAGGCCCTCATTCCTGTTTTTAAGGGCACCTGGGGAGGTGAGGTAGCTCAGGGGGGTTTCAGCAGCCACCCTGAGTAGAAATCCATTTCCACTCCCCTCCCTGTCAGAGGTCCCCTCCTTCTGCCTGGTGGTGAATGGGTTGTGGGTCCATTTGTCCAAAGCATATCAGAATGTGGCTTCACAAGCTTGAGAGAAAGAATGCAAATGGAGCAGTAGAACAGGACATTTCAAGTATGTTGGATTAAGATTGATAGATCAGTGATGTATATGAGAAGAACTCTCTGAATAGTCAATATATAATTTAGAGGCTTGATTGAGTTTTATTTTGTTCTAATTAATAAATTTTCAAAAGTATATAGGCATTAAGACAGATGACATTCTATTGTTTCATTTCTCTGCTTGAGAAAATAATTTTTTCAGTGACCATTTGGAACCTCCTTAGCTTTTTTGAGCTATCCCACTTAAAGAGATGTTCTTTCTAATGCCTTATCATCATCACTTCATGTCAATCTTTGTGGTTGACTTGGACAAATTAGGTGCTGTTAGTGCCTGAGCCATAAAGACCCATGTCATATAAAGCCAGAATTTCTTACCTTAAGTTTGTATTCAGACTGTTTAAACACCAGCTGCTCACAGCTACAGGTGATATATAGTTTATTTCTCTTTCAATCACAATCTCTAGGACTTCTTAGGAAGGCAGTCTGAGGAATGATAGCCATTAATATAAATAAATTCAAAGCAAAGATTAGCACAGAAAATTTCTGTGCTTGTGCCAGAAAACATTGGCAAAGTCCTGTGATTTAAAATACCTCCTTGACAGCTTTGATTATAATTAAATCATAGACATATGGGAGGCGAATAACTGAATGTCATTTAATCAAAGACAAATTTTAGAACCAAAGAAACAGGGAAGTTCTTTCTTAATTGAAGATCACTTTTCTTCTTTCTCCCATTCCTTGTGTTTTTGTAACTGATCCAGCAATGTAATCAGCAATTTTTTGCTGGTGTTTTTTTCTGATGTGAAAAATAAAGATTTTGATTGTTTAAAAAAGGATTTTTTATTTTCTTCATACTCTGAAATTCTAGTAAATTATATTTATTGGGAATATAGTCAGGATATCCAAGAAAATAGAACCTACTTACCAGATTGGAATACCTTCTGGACTTATTGCTTGATCAGCAGTTTCTTGAAAACAATCTACCTGTTACAGATGTATATAACAGCAGGGATATGGTCTGATTGCCTTTGTGTATAAAGTGTCATTATTGATTCAGTTCTGAGGAGATTTAAAGTGTGTAGCAATTAGTAGGACAGCTGTGTTGATGACTATAAAGATTAAAAGGAAATAATCAATATCTGTTTTTAAAGCATTGAAGTGGCTAAATAATCTCTTATGTTTATTTTCTAGATTACTTTTTATCATGCTGTACAAGAAGCAAAAGTGGATCTCAGGTGGATAGTTTTGCCCCCAGTGAGATTTTTCCAGTATTTTGAAATGCACTGGTTAACTCTAAATCCTGTTTATCGACTGCTTAAATGACTAATTCAGCTAGACTGCAGCTTAAAATGCTAAAATATTTTTTTACAAGTATTTAACACTTAAAACTCAATCCTTGATCTTGCCAAACACAGAAAATTTCTAGTAAATTTATGCCATAGATATAGTTTAAATACATAATGCTTGTAATTTCCTTTCAAAAATATTTGAAATAGTGAATTTTTGAACCCTAAGGACTAAACAGTGTGTTTTCTTAAATGTCACACATCTGCAGCTCTGCTTGGCAATTTATACAAAAAATTTTATGCAATAATGGTAGAATTAAGCAGAAGGGTCAGTAGGAACATAAAATATAGGGGGAAAGAAGTAATTTTATCTTCAAACTAAGGTTAGGGGTAAGATCAGTGGTGAGCGTAGAGTGAAAGGAACTGTTTAGGAAAAGTAGAGAAAACTGTGGAGCATTATTAGTGGTAAGTAATTTGGATAAGAGAATAAATGTTTAGAGTGGGCATGTCCAAGGAATAAAGTTACATTCAGGTTAAGAAGGTAGTTTTGGTAGTTCTTCCTTTACTACCAATGTAGTTTAAAAGTTGATATTTTGATTATTAAATCACTTTCATTTTAAATTTCATACTTAAATATGCTTAGAAATTTTTTCTCATGTCCATTAATTGATTTGAGTGAAGCTAAGAACCAAATCTTCTATGCTTTGTGTGGGAGGTGAAATTGATGGATTAGGAAGCGTTTAGATGAGACAAATCTCTTACCATGATTTAGCTTTGCAATAACTACTGCAGACTTTTACCCCTATGTTAAAAAATTGATCAATAACCTTGAAGTGAGAGTAGAGCCAGAGCCAGACACATTGGCAGTGTGAACACCTGACAAGTCTAAAACCATTTTCTATCTCACTACAGAACACTTGCATGTATATCCATAATGCTATAATATTATCACCAGTCCAATGTTCACCATTCTTTCTTGGTTTCCTTCAGTGTGTGGCTGAACTTGTAAGATCTCACAGAACCACACCTAATTAATTTAAGTTATATGAAGGTAACTCTGCTGTGCTTGGCATTTACTTTCTCTGTACCACCCTCATAATTTCTATCATTGTGCATGTCCAGATACATCATGCAACAATCTGATATTGACCTAACAATTACTGAAGTAACACACTGTCTTGGTTTAGGGTAAGTTTGGGAGATGACTCTTAAAGGGGTTTTTTTATAAAAGCAGATTCAATTGCTCTTTTTTTTTTTTTTAACTGGTTTGGGAGAAAATATCTCCTTGGAGAAAAAGTGGAAAGAAACCTGTTTATTAAACAATAGAACCCAAATAATATTAAACAATAAAACTTCTCACTCCTCCAAAAAAACAGGCAAACTCAGAACAGTGCCCTCCCCTGGTTTCAGTTCAGCTCACTCAGTCCTTGATCAGTCTCTCTGGTGCTGGAAACACCGCGGCCCAGGCCCGGCCAGGGGGGCCATAGGTGGAGCTGCCGGTGCTCTTCTGGGTGTTCAGTCCAGAGCAGGCTTTAACAGGTCCAAGAAAAAGGAAAAGTCACAGTCCAGGGAACTTCTTTGCCTCAGCTAGCTAAAACTAACTAAAAGCAAAAAAAAAAAAAAAAAAAAAAGGAAAAAAGGAGCTCTGTCCTGCTGTCTATCTGCAGGCAACACAGGTCAGGAGCAGGAATGTGGAGGAGTGAGAGCAGTCTGAAAACAAACTGCGCTCTTCTTCCCTCCCCTCTTCACTGTCTGGAAGAGAGTCTTAAAGGTGTAAAACTTAGTATAAACAGAACAAGACGATTGGGGATAAAAGCATCATCTAGTCAACCTAGGACACACACATTGCAGCATACATTTTTACTGAGGTGGTTTTTGTTCTTTTTTTTTTTTTTTTTTTTTTTTTTGGTTTTGTTTTGTTTGTTCTTTTTTTTTTCCTATTTAATCTTGTACTACAAGAAGTCAAAATTAGAACATGACAAATAAAAAAAGGTGTTATATGAGAGTGTTAACAAAGATAACTGAATACGGGTAAACTTTTAATCTACTTTTGGTGCAACTCTTCTACTGGTAGGAACAAACCATAAACACTTCTCTTTGTTCACAATTTTGAAGTTTGGCATTCTGATGATTCTAATAATGTTAAGGCTGGACTTAAATTGTACAGTGAAAATCAGAAAAAAACAGTTTTTTGACTCATTTATGCTTAGAGGTTGGCTCCCTTGTTTCCCCTCTGAGAAAAGCTGGTAACTTTATCATGCGTCTGCTTAATTTAATGGTCTTTTGGTTATTAGATTGACCTCAGAAAATTATTTCATTGACTGTTTCTTCGAGGATCTGCCACACTGACACTTGAATCAAATACATGCTCCAAAGGGAACATATACAGAGAAAAAAACTAAAGGCATAGTAACCCATTATATTTGAGAATGATCATTCATGAAGCATCATTACATCAGTAAAAGGTGATAATTTTGAGTATATAAATAAATAACTAATCCATACTGAAATGTGTTGAAACTTTAGTTGTCTGGATTATTTTCTATGTTTTCTAGATGAAATCAATACTTCTACAAAAAACACCACATTTTTTTGCTTTATTGCAAGCAAGAAATAATTATGTGAATTTCTAATACTTGAATTTGGTTATGATGCATTTTTAAGATTTAATACACAGGAATCTTCATTAATATATAATTATGCCCAAGTATATAATATATACTTATTATTATTATATATACTTATATATATACTTATAAATATATACTTATAAATATATTAATATATACAATATAAAACGGCCTAAGTATTAATATTAATGAGCTATCAATTTATTCAGAGATAAAGATGATTATAGCTCAGAAGTTATCATTTGACCCAATGGCTATCCAGCTTGACATTGTGATTAATGGGATTTACACACAGGGGTGGCTAATTGCTGCTTCTGATAAATCCTATTATGTTCACTTGTCACTAGCCAAGTATTGAAATAAATGGGAGATGATGAACAATTCAGATAAGGAATCTTTGATCAAAAAAACCTAGCTGAAGAAGAAAAACCAAATACCTCTGGAGTGCATATACCCTGACCCATTTATTATGAGAAGAGTTATATAGCTTACATATATATGATGACTAAATAAAATTATAGCATTTATAAAGAATGAAAGAAAAAAATATGAAAAATATTTTTTTAAAAATGCATTCCTTTAGTTTTCCATGTTATGGGGTAGGGATACAGGCTATTGAAGAGGAAGAGATGAATATCATTCATACAAATAAGACTCTTGCTCAGGACTTCCTTGATTACTTTCAGGGTATAAATTATTCTTTGTGCTGATTGCTATCCAGAGTAGAGAAGAAATTACCTACCCTTAACTAGCTATACCTCTTTGCAGCCTAGTAATCTAATCTATGGGATTTAGCAACTTTTAATTAATCAGATAATTAATCAGAAATGGACTAAACCATAAAAAGAAATAACAGGAATTAAAGACAAACTTTTGTTTCTGAGAACATTCAGATTGGTTAGCAAAAAATTTAGAAGATTGTTCCTAATACAGTTTTCAAACTAGATGGTGGTGCACTCTTCTTCTAAAGCCTAGAAGGTGGTAGAAGCTGTTGAAATGGGGTTTACTTTTGTTCCTTTAAAACTGTTTCCTCCCTGACCTATAGATTATTCTCATTTTCTTTTGTGCCTTATGATATTTATATCACATTTTATACAGGCAATATTTAGCACTAGCTAATCCTTGTTCTCTCCAAAAAAACTCTACAATGTTATACGTAGGTGCCTCAAAGCCTGATTCAAGACATGGGTGATGAGTACGAGCATATTGCTTTTCTTAATAGTCTGAGTTTAATCTGTCCAAATAATCCGATTTTCTAGTAGGTAACATCTCAAAACATATCAAAAAAGAAATATTGTTACTTACATAATTCAAAAATAATTTTGGGTCAACAGGGCTTATTAAAGATCCTGCTAGATAAATGTGTTATCCCTATTTTGTAAGCATGGCATAAATCATAAAATTACTAGGATTTCTGTAAAGCATTTGCTGTGCAGTTACAAGGAGGTTATTACTCAGACCAAAGGTGACAGCATTTTTTACATATTTTCCTTTTCTGTTGTGTGCTGATAAGCCATGGCTGGAAATTACTGCAGGAAGGGAAGGTCTATGTAGGACAGTCAAATACAGGATCAATTTCACATTAGTATTAACATTTCATGAAAAGGAAAACTAAATGTTTCTAGAGATACATTTTCAGTAAAGATATCATTAATACCATTGCAGAAGGTCTGATAGTATAGACTATTTAGCGTAATTCTGAATTTGCATTTTCACATTATTAACTACATATTTACACATTCCACCATGGGCAAAACCTACAGGTGATAAGTCAGTCTGGACCTAGTTATGACAATCACATTTGGGATGGAGAGTACTGGCACTAAAAGAGCAAACAACAGCCACAAGGCTGCTTCACCTGTCACGTGCTGAGACCTGAGACAACATCAAGTTCTCACATGAACTTCACAGAAATCTGAAGCTGGAAGATTGCTTCTGAATGGAAGTAAAAGGAGTGTCCCAGCTTCCAGAAAAACAAAAACAAGCAAATGTTCCCTGAGGAAAAAAAAAAAATAAAAGCTTTTAGTCTGTGATCACAGAATCATAGAATGATAAAATGCCTTGGGTTGGAAGGCACCTTAAATGTCATCAAAGGTGCCCGTGCTGTGGGCAGGGACACCTTACTCTATACCAGGGACTCACAGACTCATCCAGCCTGGTCTTGAACACTTCTAGAGACAGGGTATCCATGAGGGTAAACATGTCCTGGGGTGCACTGGACCCATCATCGCCACCTGGTCAAGCGAGGGGATTGTCCTGTTCTGCCCAGGCATGATGACTTCAGGCTACCAGTGAAATTATTTCTATCTTGCTTAAAGAGGTCCTGGTTGCTGTGAATTTTATTGAGTTTTAAAAAGGTATGAACTTATCTACTTTAAAAAAAAATGTTTCTAAAAGAAATCACTCAGGTTGTTTGTCAGAGTACAGACAAAAGTCCAGAGTTTGCATTGTGAACCTCTTCAGTAAAATATAATTTTTAATTTCTCAGATTTAGAATGCTTATATCTGTATTATATATACATTATATATTATCTATATATATCTATATGTATATATATACACACTTTGATTACTAATGCAGTATTTTTCTATTAATACAATTAAATGTGCCCTTGCTTTGCTTCTTGACTCTCCTAGCAGGTTTTCATCTCTACTTTGTATGCAGTTATTACATGAATAATGCAGAAGCAATTTTTTTAGTGTGATATCTTGACAAAAATGAGTTTGTTCAACTGTAGTAACAACACATTGCTGGCAGTTAGTAATTTCATGAGACTTTTATTGCTACCGGGGGAAAGAGAAGTGGATAATCAGTACCCTAAGGGAAATATATTAGTACTATAATTCAATTCCTAAGTGACCTGGCAATTAATAACCAATAATGATGAGGGCCAAAGAGCAAAAGAATAAGATATGCTGTAAATTATTTCTTGAACAGTTTGTGTGAGAGAGGGCACAGTTCTCAGACATCTTATAGGCCAACAGAGAATACTTTAATACTCCTATATCTGTAGGTGAACTCTGCTATATGAAAAAAAAATAGTCTTCATCCACTAATGATGATAAAATGATTACATAAATAGTGTTAAATCATTTTTCATGGCTGAAATATGCAAAGCTTAGCAGTTTAAGCAAAGTAAGGTTCACTAACACCTACACTTGCATGGCATGCCTCAGGGATAGAAATATGAAACAAGATAGATAATTATGCAATTTAATACACAGTAAAGGAAAAGGACAAGAAGTAATCTCTGTCAACATAAGTACAGAATAATATAGTGTAACAGCAAATTATTAAGGAGGGGGAAAAACTGAGTTAATATTGGTAAAACAGACGTTCCCACCTGTGCTTTATTGTTATTCTTGGATTTTCCTTTTTTTCCTTTTGCTTTTTAAGCTTACTCTTAAATATCTACACATAAGATATAAGATTTTCTCATGACTGAGGTTATCCTGACACTTAAATATTCATATAAAATCAAGTATCGATATAGTCAAGTTGCTTATCCATTGGAATACAGAAAAAACAAATACAGAAAAATATTTTAAAAAGCCATAGCCACAAACATCTACACAGATTCATTTAGGTTGGACAAGACCTTTAATATCGATTCTAGTTGTAGACCTAACCATGTCACAGGTGAAGACTGTCTGAAAAATATAGAAATATTTACTTTTAATAATCAGGTACAACATCAAAACAAACAAACAAAAAACCCCCTTAAAAATAGGATTCATTTAAGTAATGCAGATATGAAGCAAGCAAGAAGGCTAAACATTCTGAAAAAAAATTCCACATACTTGAAATCAAGGAATTTTTAAAATCGTGATTATACAGAACCAAGGAATTTAATTGGGAAAATTATGATTTTATGAATACATTTAGCATAAATTCCAAGCAACATAAATATCAAGAAACAGAGTTCACCTATTCCCAAGTTCACCTATTCCCAATATGTTTGTATTGGGCAACATTCTTAGACAGTGGATTTCAATTTCTCTGTACAGCTAAATTGTTAAAAAAGCCACTGGCATAACTTTGGTTTAAATCACTTCCTACTCTTCAGAGCACTTCCTTGGCATGGATTGAAATTCAATGCAGGGCAAAGACAGTTCCAATACAGAGTCTGGAAGTAACTCTTGTAGTCTGCTTTCAAATACAGCTGAAGACTCATGCTTGCTAGTACAGATTCAGCAAATAAATTTATTCTGAGGACTTACATAAAAATGAAGATGAAACTTCCCACCTTTTCCCAAAATAATTATTTATTTTAAAACCTTTTTTTTTTGCTTGAAAATGTGTGTGGTTTATATAAATGTATAGGGGTATCCTGTTGGTTCCTCCCTGTTAATTAACTAAGCAGTTTTATGAGTATTAGAAATGTTTTTACTTTGTGTCTTGTTATTATGATGACCAAATGTTTATGGGACATTTTAGAACTTTGTCCTGAATAGTCCCATGATTTTAATGAAAATTGGGTGTTTTTCTGCCTTACTCTCTGTAGTGGTTTAACCCCAGCCAGCAGCCAAGCGAGCTGCTCTCTCCCACTAGCAGAATCACTAGCAGGATCAAGGAGAGAATCAGACGAGGAAAAGCTAGAAAACCCATTGGTTGAGATACAGACTGTTTAATAGGGAAAGAAAAAGCCATGCACACAAGCAAAGCAAAACAAGGAATTAGTTTACTGCTTCTTAAGGCCTGGCAGCTGTTCAGCCACCTCAGGAGAGCAGTGTCTCATCACACATAACAGTGACCTGGCAATAAAACTACAAACACTCCAAACATCTCCCCTCCCTCCATCTTCCCCCCATTCTATATATTGAGCATGATGCCACATGGTCTGGAATATCCCTTTGGTCAATTGAGTCACCTGTCCCAGCTGTCTCCTTCCAGCTTCCCATTCACTCCCAGTCCCCTTGCCAAAGTGGCAGTAAAAAAGTAAAATAACAATATTGCTCAGCAATAACAAGAATATTTCTATATTATCAACCCTGTTTTCTGGATGAATCCAAAACATGGCCCTATACCAGCCACTGTGAAGAAAACTTACTCTACCCCAGTCTGAGATCTAAGACCACAATTTGGAACTTTGTCAATGTCAACAATGTTTTGAACATGAGTAAGGCTTGAGTTATATCATAAGTGGTTTTACTGTTTAGAAAAGTGGTGGCTATTCTCAATTAGCATTTTATTTCTTCCTTTCTACTTTAATCATGTACTTCTACATTTCTGCAGTGACAAGTATATGGAAGAAAACTAATATACCTGGAATTGCTTAATCTTCTTTTACATTCACAATAATAAAATTTAATTGTTCATGCTGCTTTTCAGACGTTGGATGTTATAAGGTGTTTTACAGAGTAATGATTTAAAATGTTGGTAGTGCTGTGCCCCGTAGGCAAATAGAGTTTCTATTATGTTACAACAATTGCTCACACACACGTGTAGAATTCCAACCTGATTTTATATTGAGAGCATGAATGAAGAGCACACTGAGGTTATTCTCTACTCATTTTATGCAGTTCCAAAAGCTCTAAATTTTTTTACCTAAATAGACAAAGACATAGAAGACAAAAAGAACAGCAATAGATGAAGAAACTAACAATGGCTACATTTTGCTGATTTACAGCACCAGAACTAGTAAAGCCCTTGTTGGCATTGTGATTTGTCAATATGGAAAAATTGTGTAGTCACAGAGAAAAAATGGTCAACAGTATTCACATTTTGTTTGCAAATTACCATATCCAAATTTATCAGAAATATACAACAACTATTGTAACTATACGAATTAAGTACTAATATAGATATGAATAAATAATTTATTCAGTGCCCCTTTGACCAGACTTATCATGCTAATTCCATCTGATCCTTTTTTGGCTATGTCTCAGTTTGATTTTTTTAAATTTTCTGCTGTGAATTGAAATATTGCTCCTGCTATGTCATCTCATTGAGAAGTGATTTACATAAGAAACTAAACATATTATTTTTTTGTTAAACAGGAGATTTAAGTCCAGATTTAAAGGGAAGGCCCTGCAGTAAGGGATAGTAGTGTTTAATTGAAGGTGTCCCTAGCCAGACTGTTACAGAAAGACTTTTTAAATTATATTTATCTTCCTGATTCTTTCTTCTTTCTAATATAGTAATTTTTAACTAGTTAGCCACTCACAGGGTAGCTTTATAGCCTTCGTTTTACAGTCTTTACAATATCATTTTACCTCACTCCTGTTCAAAGCAGGGTCATCTCAAGCTGGTTTTTCAGGAGAACTTTCTTTTGAGTTTTGAAAATCTCCATGGTTGGAGACACCAAAACTTCAGCAGCAGAATGTTTCAGTGTTCAATCTCCCACACAGTAAGACATTTTTCTTAATTTGGGGCACTGAAGGTCACTGGAGAAGACAGGAGATAATGGAGAATATACAGAAAGCCCATTACACAGAAAAATTAATATATGGGATAATCAAAAGGGGAAATAGAGATGGGGATGCCTAGCAGCCATGAGATTAAAGTGACAACACTACAGTAAGGTGGTATTTAGTATGAAAATATTAAACAAGAAGAAATTAATCTTTAATTCTTAATTCTCCTGACCAACAAAGAAAAGGAATTTTCTTCCTCAAAATTGATTGAAATAGAAAATTATGCTTGGGAAATTTTCAAGATATTGTTACAAAATGGAATAGTTTGGATTTTTGGTCTGTTTTATTATAGCCCCAGATAGTGTCAGTATCAAAATTTAATTTTCTGGTGTGATAGGGTTAACCTCATGACTTATGCAGATGGATCTCTGCACTCTTCTGGACCATCATGGGCTGCAGGGGCACAGCTGACTCACCATGGTCTGAGCCATGGGCTGCAGGGGAATATCTGCTGTGGCACCTGGAGCATATCCTGACCTCCTTCTGCACTGACCTTGGGGTCTGCAGGGTTGTTGCTTTCACATATTTTCAGTCCTCGCTCCACTTGTCCTTCTGCAGCAGTTTTTTCCTCCGTATCTCTGTCATCTCAGAGGTGCTAGCACTGTTAGTAATGGGCTAGTCCTTGGCTAGTGATGGGTCTGTCCTGGAGCTGCCTGGCATTGGCTGTGCCTGAGATGGGAAAAGCTTCAGGCAGCTTCTAACAGAAGCCACCCCTGGAGTCTCCAGAGGCTTGTCATGCAAACAGAAAAAATGCATTTTGAGAAAAATGCCAAGTTTTTGCCAAAATCTTACGTGATTAACACAGGAAGTGTGGCAAGAAAGGTAATGATGGAATGGATACATAATCTACTGCTCATTAGAAAAGAACCTCACAATACTATAGTTGTGACCTATCATTGCCATCAAATTTCACAAATAATTTTAAATTAATAAATTTGGTATTAAATACATTGATCCAATTGTAGTTTCAATAGTTGCATAATAATAACCTAATCTTAAATAGTTATTCTGAAAAATGTAGAGGAAAATAAAACAATAAAACATCAGAACAATTTTCCCTGTAAGGTCCAGCAGTGATCTGTACCTATACAGTAATGTGATATATTTGTTAATAATTACTTTGCAGCTTTTGATCACCACACAGTATTGTTAGCAAGCCTTAGGGATTGCACTTGAATTGAGAAAATTGAAACCCCATGCATTGAATGAGTATAATAGACAGCTCTGTGTGTAAATTATATTTATTTGGCTGCAGCCAGCAAGATAAAATGCTTAATCTAAAAAACTAATAATCACAAAACAGAAATTAATCACTATAACTCATTTCTGTGGTACATGTTACAAATTAAAAAATAAACACTAGAGGAAACTATATATAAAGAATCCCAGAGGCTCTTACAGTATTCTAAATGAATCATAATTTAAAAGCTGAACTGCGGTAATATTACTTTATTGATGGATTGTGCTCATAAGTTGTGACTGTGCAGATAAATTATTGTTTTTAAAATAAGAAGGAAATAATAGAAATATAAGGGTTCTATTGAAATTCAGATCTTGTTTCATAATTTTGCTTGCCTTGCTCATGAAAAGGTTTCTCAACACAATTAAACCATCATTAGTCATCTTTAATTGATGAAGGTGTTTATCCTGCTTTCACTGAAATTAGAAAAAAAATATGCTTAATAGTAAAACCAAAATTAAAATAGTAAAATTATTGTTTCCATTGGATGGAAACATGCTGGATTTAAAAGAAGATACAGATTTCAGAATGCAAAGATTGAACATTTTAAAATAATACAATAAAATAATAGAATCTTTTAGTTGGAGAAGTTCTCCTAGGTCACTGAGTCCAACCACTAACCCAGCAAAGCCACTTAACCATGTCCTCAAGGCACATCAATGTCTTTTGAATATCTCCAAAGATGGTGGCTACACCACTTTTCTGAGCCACCTGTTCCAATATTTGAACAACTCTCTCTGTGAATAATTTTTTTCTAAAATCTAGTCTAACTTTTCCCTGGCACAGCTTAAGACTATGTCATCTTGCTATGTCACTTTTCACCTGGGAGAAGAGACCAACACCCACCAGGCTACACTCTCCTTTCAGGGAGTTGTAGAGAGTGATGAGGTCTGCTCTGAGCCTCCTTTTCCCAACTTGTACTCCAGATCCTTCCCCAGCTCCATCGCTCTGCTCTGGACAAGCACCTCAAAGTCTTTCTTGTAACAAGAGGCCCAAAACTGAACACAGGATTTGAGGTGCAGCCTCACCAGTGCTGGGTACAAGGGGACAATCACTGTCCTTGTTCTGCTGGCCACACTATTTCTCATACAAACCTGGATTCTATTGGCCTTCTTGTCTGTTTGACCACATTCTGGCTCATATTCAGCTGGTATATCTTTAAATGAGTGAAAAAACCCCAAAACATTGCTCTGTCTGTAAAGAGAGTTATGAGGAAAATGAATGCTCAATTTAAATTTAGTCACCTATGCAGACTCTTATACTAATGAATAAAATAATCTTCATTTTCTGAATTAAACTGGAGTGGGCAAAGACTACATTAAATTTAAAGACTACTTTCCCAGATCAAATTTATTTGTCTTGAGCATGCTCCTGCAATCAAACTGCAAGACAGTCTGTGCAGGGCATATGCAATTACATTATTGTCTGGTTGTAATCAATAGAAAATATACTATCAGGTTCCTGATGAAAGTTAGAACAGATATTGAGCTATTGATTTACTTGTTAAGCTAATTTACAAATTTTTCCGTTCTGACAAACATTGGCACCTATATAACTGGTCCAAAAGGAATAAACTATAGTATACCACTTTTAAAATTAGGTTTTCTTTAGGAAATCTTATCCACTGAAAATGATGTGAACTTATTCAATGCACTTTTTGGCCCTCAAAATTAGCATATCCACAAAATAGAATGGTATAAACATAGTCTTCAAAGGTACTTTGAACTTCCCTTTTTCCTTGGAAATAAGTGAGAAAAAAATCCATTTTGCACTGTCAGTCTTTTCCTACCTATTTTAACTATGAAAATAAATGGTACGGGGAGGGATAAAGAGAGACCATGAAAAAAACAAAGATAGCTACATATTGAATTGCTATACTTGTTAGTGTCAGGTCAAATTTTACAAACATTTTCACTCTTGATATTACATAGAAGTAGTCACATTAAATTTGATTCTATAAATCATCAATCAGGAATATTAAAGTCTTAAATAATCACAGTCTGCAATTCTTGTGATATAGAGCCTCTAAACTCAAAAAGGATCTTGTTGATGTTAATTAGCAGAAGAGTACCACAGCAGTGGCAAATGAAATATAATTTACATGTGACTGGGAAGACACAATTAATTGATGATCAAGATGAAATTCAAAAGAATTAAAAGCTGTGTTATGTCTATTACACCTGATGTGTTCTGATCTGGATGAGAAAAACCTAAATTTTACCTTTGGCTGCATTTGTAAAGTTTAAATAGCCAATTAAAACATCCATAAGTATTTATCAGTTTTCAGATATATATGAACTCAGTAAAACATAAACCAAAATTCTTTCACATGTTGGGAGACAATATAATTTTAAGTGATCATGGACTGAGATTTTTTATGCCAGTAATAAAGTAAATCAGTCTTTAGAAAATCTGTTTCCAGTTGTCATGCTGGAAACTAGCTTAAAAATTATCATATCTATAAAGCGTGGGAATGAAGCTCTCAATGCTACTCATGTATTTTACATTAAGCAATTTTTGGATTAAAACACCCAGATTCAATCTAAGAAAGGAATATATCTCATTCTTGATGCTTGTCCTTCTAGTTTTTCGTCATTAAAATAAATTTTTTAAAAAGAAATTTTCTTCTTTTCTTTAAAATAGATGAAAGCAAATCAGCTTTTTTTTTATTCATTCATTAATCTACCTATCTATAGTTAGAACATGTGTTAGATTTTTGAAAACTACATACTTGGTCAGAAATTACTTAACTTTAGCTGAATTTAAAAAAGGGGAAAAAAGTAAAAATCTGAGCCTTTCAGCTTTACTCAAAACATTTTATATATCCATCGTGAAGAACATATCCATCACATGTTATTATAAATGTGAGGAATCTGTATGTGTTTAAACATTATTTGAAGCTAACAAAAATTCATGCCTTTTTTTATTGGGCTCCATAGAGATTTAAGCCAACTCAAAAATAATGCTGAGAACTATTTCAAGACATTAAATCTGGGTGAATCCAAGAAGTAATGAGTAGTATGTTGGTTGTAGACATTTCTATTTTTAATATACTTCTAATATATGAATATACATTTTTATCCAGAATATATTCTTCATGAATTTCATCTTACTAGCAAAATACGTTGCACTTCTTTAAAGTGATGACAAGAATATTGTAGATCATTACCCAGGTGAAATATGAGTCTCCTCAAGCCAGGTCTCATAAGCTCTTGGAGGACTATTTCACACCCAAGACAGCTCAGCCAATCAGCAGGATGGCTTCTGTGGTAGTGTTGGAAACAAAAAGGTTTTAATAAAAGGCAAAATAACAAACCCTTTACAGAGAAAAACTGATCCAGGTGCAAGAGGTCCTCCAACCCCTGGTAAAACACCTCACAAAAGCAATTAGTTTCTTCTCTTCTTTTTCTAGTAAATTGCTCAGGTGGGATTTTTTGGCTTCTGTCCAATTAGCTATCCTTAAGTTTGAGGTGAAGTCACCAGATCCTATGAGACAGTTTTTCACCTAATTGAGGAGAGAAACTTCTGGGCTTACTTCCTTTTTAAGGGGACAAAGGATAGTTTTGTCACTCTGTCAATAGGGGGCACATTCCTACACCCAGGATATTCGAGTTTTCTGTGCTCAATCAGGTATATATATGTGAATGCTATATAATGAGTTGGAAATGCCAGTAGATAATTTAGTTATTGTTTAGAGAAATGGTGAATTTCTCTATTGATAGAGCCCAACTATAACCACCTGATTATATTCACCACCTGCTGCCAAACAAGTTGATGAGCTAAGAAGGCTTACACTTAAAACGCTCCATCAGAATAGAAGATTTTTATACGAGAATTGTAATAATCCCAATTTAGAGCAGAGATCAAAGTCTATATTATTTGATCAGAGGAGATACTTGGACTGCCCTTTATGTAATATTGAAGCACGGGCGACCCCCGACGAAGGGGAGAGAATGATGCATCTGACTCCATCATCAGAAGGCTAAATAATTACTTTTTTATTCTATACGATATGCATTGCATCTAAAGTGAATCTGCCTTGCACCCACTCTTGCTCACAACTGCATAGAACTGCTCTGATCTCCGATTCTCCCGTGACTGTCCCGTGACAGTCCAGACTCACACACACTTGGCCCTGATAGGCCAAGGGCACAAAACATCCTCACTTCAGGTAAACAATCTCTATATTTCATTCCACCTTAGCACAGCAAGCAAGATAAAAATTATGTTTTCCTTCTTCTCTGCTTGTCTCACAACTTCTCTCTGTTCAGAGGGCATGTGAATACCACAAAGTAATGCAAGTCATATAAAACGAGCAATAAGAAAATGGAGTTGCAATCATTTGTCTAAAAATAATCATAATAGAGATAGTTGTGTTACTGAATTTTGATTCAAATTTGGCATTTATGGAAATTTGGTGTAAAAAATGGTACTTCGTAAATTTGTGCTTTTGTGTTTTATGTATAATTTGAAAAGACAGTATAAAATAGGTGTTTTTTCTCATAGCTAGATGTAATTAATTATGAACTAAAATCATGTTTTAAATCAGAAAATTAATTTACTGATTTTTTTTCAGTTCTCATAGATAAGACAGAAAACCAAAAATCATCAGAATTGCTCGATATGAAAATTACCTTTCTGCTTCTGTGTACACTTATATAAAAATTTTGTATTGTATATAGGCTTTTTTTTTCCAAAGAAATATATATATTTACAACTTATCTCATTTATAACTCATCTGATACAAGAAAGTCAAATGGAAAGGTTTTTTTCTACCTGAAAAGGGCTATTTATATCTTAATCCTGTTATTGACGTTTTGTCTATCAGAATGTATGTGAATGAGGCCAGCTTCAATATAGCTGAAGTATTCTGCTGGTCATGCTTAGGCCAGGTGAAGATTCTTGCTGGCCCATATATTTTCAGTCGTATGAGCAAAAATGTGGGATAAATGAGGGTTTAAAAAACTGCAGTGAAATTTGTAGCAGGAAGTTAGTTTGCTACATGAAAATATCTATTCTACTACATGAGCACTTAAATATATAGATTTCATAGTTTCAGGAATAAGCCAAACAGAATTTATACTATGTGTAAATACATTGAAATAGAAAAAAATATATTGATATAATTGCTAATTATAGCTTTTCACCAATGTCATGACTGTCATGATTATTTTTGAGTGGACAAGAATGACACTCTCAGGATTTGCAGCTTACTTCATATAGTGGTCATGGAGGAATATTGTATAAGTTGACAACAGAGGAATGTATTTCTCATAAGTGATTTAATTAAAAAGCACAATTAGAAATTCAAATCGCTAAGAACAGTAATTTCTTTACTAAAATGGGAGTAACTATGCCAAGGAAATTAAGCAATGTCAATAAGGAAGTAATTACTGAAGAACTGTGATAAACTTACTGAGATCTAGGCAGTGTTCCTGAAAATCTTTTCAGACTGAATGACTGAGTTGACTGATTCTGTAGTTTATATTTTTTGCTTTATTTAAACTGCATGATGAATATTTTAATTTTTTTGGAGGATTTTAATTCCCTTCTTATTCTCTTGCTGTTACTTCTTCATACTGAAATGAGTCAGGTGAAGCCATTTAAAACACTTTTTCTCAAAATAAAGTTTACTAAAGGATCAGTTTTGTAGTCAGTCTTCACTCAAAATACCAAAAAAACCCCCTGAAATTTCATTTATTAGCAACAGAAATTCCTGAAATATTTCAGTTTTGACATCATTGTTAAAAATACATTTTAAAAGCTTTATTATGTAACCAATACATTCATTTTTTCTTGGCAGAGTAGTCCTTGATTATTTTCTAGGGTGAAAAATGAAGCAAAATAGAAATAATTGTTCAAGATGGAAGATTCTGAACAGATATTAATATGCTTAAACAATTGTTTGATATTTTTCTAACAGGAATCATCAAGAATTTCAATCAATTTCTAGTGAAAAAAATTGCATTTACTCAAAACTTAATGTTTCACCATATAATATCTTCAACTGCAAAGCTTTGTTAGGCCTTACCTACCTGAGAATTTACCTGCTGCATCACTAACTTCTGTTGATCCACCAACCAATTGCAGGGATTGTTGCTGTTGCTCTATCAAAAAGGGATTCAGGCTCCTAGATACATTAACACTTTCAAGCAGACACTGTCCCAAAACTGAGGTGTCCTTATTTAACCCCTCACTTCAACATTTTTACTACTCTTTGTTGTTGCTTCCACTTACAGAACAAATGCCTTTATAGCATCTCCAGAAATGCTAGACATGTTTTATAGTTTTAAGAAAAGGACATTTTCCTGTCTTGATGGAGAGAGAATATTGACCTCTTCTATTTCCTCATTTATTTGAAAAAATAAATTAAGCTAGAGAGCTTTCCAGCTCAGCTGAGAGCATAGAAATCATGCAACAGTCAAAAATAGGCAGAAGGGCAAGAGGTGGCTGCAGAAATACAAAGGATCTTGGCTGTTCTTGACATGGATTCACAATGGGAAAACAATTATTAAGACACATCAGAATAACTCCTTTTTTTCATAGCCAGGCAACATCTACCGTCTTTATTGGTCTTATAAGGCTGTTGCAGATTCAAAGTGTTAATATAATTATTTTTATAAAAGACTCTACTACATAATGCCAAAGTAACTGCAGACTCAGTTCCATTTCTGCTGACTAACTACTTTTGCCACCCCATCCTTTCACAGCCCACACATAACTACTTCTGTAAGAGAGGTCACTGCATATCCAGCAGCTCCCAAATTACCTCTCCTGCTAGGAGAGTGGAAGCCTGAGAGTCCCGCTCTTGGCTGGTGTCAGTTCATTGATACGGCACCTGCTGTTTGCAAGTGCGAAAGAGTAACTGGTAACTAACCAGCATTTCTTCATCCTCTACGCTTTAAACCACAAATTGTTTCAAATTAATTTGTTCCATTTTCCTATCCATTTTTCACTGTGCATTTTGTTTTTAATAGAGCCTTACATGCTTCATTGCTCACTGTGAAAGTGTAATCATATTTTTTGGCCCTTCAGTGTAAGTTAGTATCAATGACAAAATGACCAGTGCTGGAGTAAAACCTCCAGAGCTGCCAAATGCAGTTTTTGGATCCCAAAGGCTGTAGGGTTGGGATTTAAAATACAGATGAATTTGGATTCCCAGCTTCAGGCCAGTGCCTGCCAGAGGCTGCACTGTGACAGTTCAGTGACATCACGGGAAAGAAGGAAATGGGAAAAAAAAAATTGGGTACTTATTTTAATGACTTGCATCTGCTATCATGAAATTTCCTGGTGCAGGAAAAGAGCTGTCAAAAATTTACATAAAATTTTCAGCCAAAATATCCCTTATGATTTTTCATTTCTGGTTCACATAGATTAGTGAACTAGACTCAGCTGGCACAGGTAGTAGCCATGGCTTTACTTGATCTTCTGCTCCTGTTCCGTTTATATGAGTCCCAAGATTGAGACTAAGTAAAGAAGAGTGATTAAGTCCATTCCTCCATGAAAAACTTATTCCCTGGCCATCTGGCAACTCCTCAGGTGGTAACTAAAGATGTAATGGTGATAGATGAGGTTGCATTTGTGAACTTTATGAGCCATTGTAATAAGAATCTCTAAGTCTTCTGCCAAGTAACAATAGCACAAAGGCTCCATTAATCTTGTCTACACCAGCACCACAGTTATACATGGATGTTTCCCTGTCATACTTTAGGAAGATGGTGTGAGCATGGCCACCATGTATTTTGCTGGGCCATCTCACAGTGGTGGTAGCTATCCACAGACACAAAAAAATATCCTATTAAAATGGTGGAATATAATCTCTTTTAGTTGCTGAAGCATAACTGTTGGGGAGTCTGGATAGGTTATGACTGTATCATCAGTATTGCCAAAGCAGCTGAGAGCTTCACTTGGGCAAAACCAGATATGACTGCACACACCACTACTAAAAGATATCATGGACCAGGATCAGGGAAGGTTACTCCCCAAATGGTTTTTCAATCCTTGAACAGCCTATTGGCACAGCAATGGTAGTTCAGGTTGTAAGCTTCCAAATAAACCAATTAAGCTGTCTTCTTGACAGTGATTCATTGCTATACCAGTCCTTTTCCATTTTCTTATGCACAGAAGACAATTTTTCCTATCCTACAGTTTTTCTTCTGCTTAGAGTTTCATTTTCATTGTGCATAGTGACCCAGTGCAAAGAGGCATCATTGCTCTAACAAACCAGACACTGGTGGAAAATGGTAATTGTTGAACTTCATTTTCACATTCCCCCTTCTTTTTAACAAGTACACACCTACCAGTTTGGAGTAATGTAAATTAATCTGCATGTGTATCTTGGCTCTGAACAGCTAAGTTCAGTTGTAGTGCAGTGTTTCTTCTTAGACCAGTGCCATTGATGTACACTGCTTGTTGCTGTTGCTGCTGATATGATTGTCCAGGGCAAAAGATAAAACGTAGCGCTCCGACTTTGCCCCAGTGCACAATAACTGCACTGGTAGATTTGTCCTGCTTTGGAGTAAAAAGAGCCAGAGCAAACAAAGGACACTCTTGAAATGGTGATATAAAATGTCTGTCATAACAAACCCCACAGGAAAGCAGGAACACAATGTAATTAATAAAACAAATATAATGCAATGTGAGAAGCAAGGCAGCATATCTGTAATGCCACTCACAGAATGGACTTCTCTACTTTCTTGCCAGTCCATTGGTTCCTTCTTGGAACAGACATGTATCTGTGCTGTTTACAGTCTCAATTTCCCACAATTTGATGATCATTTATCCAGTACCAATTATAATCAAACCAAAGCTTTGTTTTTTTCACACATAATTTTGTCTAGTACCTAACATAACTCCTTCCATCCTTCTACTATTTTCTTCTATGCATCTTAATGGGTTGCTCCTGGTTTCAATTTCAGTTCTTAGATGTCTAATTGTTTTAATGAATATTCAGTATATTTATGACTTTGTTCTTGTGGTAGAACAGAACTTCTTTCATGGCTTTGTTCTTAAGACAGAACAGAACTTTAATTTAAACTTTGTTTTCTGATGTTTCAATGAGTGTTTCTGTGATAGGTTTTCTTTTCCATCCAGATTTAATAGGATTCAAAAAAATTAAAAGAATCATAGCTTATATGTATGCATTTTGAAGGTCTCAAAATACTAATTTAAACTTTGAGTTGTTCTGAATTTATTAAAGCTAATTTTAAAACCTAATTGATCATTAACAAAGCTATTCATTTTTCTTCCCAGCACCCTTATGAGAGGTAGCTCTTCTGATTTTTTGAGTAAATCAGGTATTGCCAGATAACTAATTCCTCAGTGAAAATGAATTGTCTCTCCTCAGTTTCTGTATTAGTTATTATTATTATTGTAATATTAAGAGACTTTACTATATTGCATAATCATTCTTAATATTCTTAGAATTGTAGAGTAGATTCTGTTGAAAGACACTATAAAGATCATCTAGTTCCAGCCAGCGTATCACAGGCAGGGATGTCACCCACTAGATGAGGCTGCTCAGGGCCCCATCCAACCTGGCCTTGAACACTTACAGGGATGGCACATCCACAGCTTCCCTAAGCAACCTGTTGTAGACCCTCATCACCCTCACAGTAAAGGATTTTTTCCTTATCTACAATCTAAACCTGACCTTTTTCCATGCAAAGGCATTGCATCGTCCCATCACTGTCTGCCTGCATAAAACTTGCTTTCTTCTTTTTTTCTTCTCTAGACTGAATAAACCCATGTGTCTCAGCCTGCCTTCATAAGAGAGGTGCTCCATTCTGATCATCTTTGTGTCCTTCCTCTGGACTTTCTTCAGCAGGTCCATTCCTTCCTGTGCTGGCGACCCCAGACCTGGATGCAGCACTGCAGGTGGGGTCTCACCAGTGGGAACTAGAGGTGCAGAATCCCCTCCCTTGCCCCACTGCCCACTGGGCTTTGGGTGCAGCCATGGAGGTGACTGGCATTCTGGGCTGTGAGTGCACGCTGTTGGCTCATGTCCAGCTTTTCATCCATGAGAGGCCCCAAGTCCTGCTTTGCAGGGCTGTTCTCAATCCTTCATTGCCCCACCTGTGCCAAACTGCATGAAGTTCATACAGGCCCATTTCTTGAACTTTTACAGGTTTCTCTGGATGGCCCCATCCTTCTTGATCCTCATTACTTGGCTTCATGTGATCTGCAAATCTGTCAAGGGTGCACTTGATCCCTCTGTCTGTGTCATTGATGAAGTTATTAAACACTACTGGTCCCTATATAGACCCCTGAGGGACACCACATATCACTGACCTCCATCTCATCAAAAGCATTGATTGCACTTCAGTTTTCCCTCTGTATGGCTGGTTGAATAATTCTTTTGGAACTGGGACTACCCCAAATCAGTATATGATGATGGAGGTGAGGGACCTTGGTCTAAATTATTCAAATTTTTTCCAGAATAAATTTTAGAGGTGCCTGCACATCTCATAGGCATGTGGGTAAATCTTAGCTGTATATGGGATACATAATTGCTTTAGGGATTTTCAAGAAAATACTAATATGTATGAATAATATTTTTTTCTGCTGAGGAAGTATTTAATATTTGAAAGTCTTGGCTGTGTAGCCGTATGGATTATCAAGGAGAAAATTTTCAAGACTTACCTTCATTAACAGTTTTAAATACATGGAACTGGTCATAAAACTGTTAATGATACTATTATTTTCAACATCAGTGAAGTTATGTACAATGCTTACAAAAAAAACCACCAAAAGACAAAATGAGGCAAACAAAATGTTTTCTTCTTGTTGTGGGCCTCTGGACTGTATTTTTGAGTTGTATTTTTTCCCACCCAAAATGATGCAGGTCAAAAAACACCCAGAACTTTTCTCTAGCTTAAAATATTTGACCTCATTAAGCATTATATTAGGTCACTTAAAGATGAAATGTTTCTACCATTCTCCTTTGCCCTGTAGGCTCAGTAGGCACATGGACACACAATATTTGGATATCTTCTAGAGAAGTAGTATTGAAGTATATACTAACCAAAACCAGGTTTGACTTATTTATTTTTAAATCCACAGTATACATTGCTCTGTACACTTGAAGGTTAAACATGCTGGGGAGCCTTTTTTAGTCTGTAAAAGATCCAGTTGTAGTTGTGCTGTGCCTGATGTGTAGAGGATACTCAAATGCACAGTTTATTCATATCTAACAGCAGCTGTCCATGGAGTAGAGCAAGAATGTGTGAAAACTCCAGTCTTCTTACTGATTCCTGGCAAACCCAGCAGGATGATTTTATGTATGTTCATTGTCTTTGAGTGTAGTACTGAGCTGATAATTGCTGTATTTATATTTTCCCTAAATAGCAAATTCTGACTTTAGGGCATATTATTAAGTCTGAGGAAATTTAAATGAGGATGTTAAAAATTTGGTATAAGTGAGCTATGAGACCCTCCGGACCTTCACAGAATGCTCTCAGAAAACTAATCCTATACAGCATTAAATTGCTCCTCCATCCTTGAGGACTTGTCTGCTTTTTATTTCGTGTAAGCTAATTCCCCAGCATTGTTTGAACATATATACTTACAAAGGCACTGCAATTTACCATACCTCTCTCATTAACAAAATTGAGCAGTTTTTTCTTCATTCTCCATAAAAACATCAGCATTTCTGTGAAAATATTAAAATGGATTTTTATAACATTTGTTAATCTAAAATAAATTTGAGACATGAATGACTGCTTCTTTTTATTATGTTTAGAATATGACATCCTTCCAAACTTTCTTTGCTGTATGTAATCTTTTCAAGGATTGTTTTTTTTTAAAAAAGAAATGCATAGCATTGATCTGAGACCAGCACTTGAAAATTTAATTAATTTACTTTTGATTGATTGAATTTTGAAACAGAATTTTGATATTTCCACATTAATGTTAATATGATGAAAACTATTTTTGAACATTAATGTGATAAGCAAGTTATTTGAATGATAATTTTAATACTAAAAAGAAGTAAGCGTGTACATTCCAATCACAATTTGTAATCCTTGTCAAGGTGCAAATAATTTTTAAAAAATTGTATCCTATTTGAGCTTAAAAAGTATTGCACATGACACAAGCCATCTTTGGGAGTTAGGATACTGAAGCTCAAACAGGCATACATGCAATATACATTACTTTTGTCTTTTAAGTAGAGGTGTTACTTTCTACTTTGGATCTATACTGTGAGTAAAAAAAAATCTGAGCCCCCTCTGTTATTTCAGATAATTTAGAATATTCCTAGCTTAAGTGTACTGATGTTAATGCTCTATCAAGCAGAAATTTCCAGGGGATATCAGGAAGGCTGGAATTCAGTAATCTCTCTCTCTCCTCCTGTATTTTCTTTAAGTACATTGAATGCCCCAAATATATCTCACTTTAGGAAGCAAAAAAATACCATTGTCCTTTTTCATAAGCCTGGAAGTAATGCCTTATATGTCATTTGGATATTCACCAAGACACATTAAGACCATGTAAATTTATATATTTTCTCATCTTCTAGAAATATATTTATTTTGTTAGCAATGGACAGCTGTGCTTTAGTGTAATGTTAGGAATTCAATTGCAACATTTTCATTTTAAGCACATTAGACACATTGCTGTATCTGATGTCCTTTTGTTGATTGGCTAGGAAAGGTTATAGATTTTAGCATAGAGTTTCTGCCATTGTAGAGAACTGATTGTGTAACTCTGATGCATTATTTGAGTACAGAAAAATATACTGGGAGCCCTTTCCCCTTGAACTTGGAAGGCACTCTGCTTTCTTGCTATAAAATTTCAAATTTTGCCCTCCAACTATTCATGATGAGCATGAAAATCAACATGTTTCTTGGACTCTGAGAACCCTCTCTCTTCAGTAGAATGAGGACACAAAGATCACATTTGTATAAATAAAACAGCATAATTAAATGTTCAATTAACATAGTTATTTAGTTTGTATTTATTTTTAAAGTACAACCTTCTAATGCATTATAATAATTTATATCACACAGGTTTTCTGCATTGAACTACTTACTAATACAAATTGCAATAACTGAAATAAATATAGAGTTTTTGTGACCCAGTTAATAAAAAAAATCTGTTTATTTTAATAACTTTCTCTTGGGATTGTCATCTCTTTTATGGTCTTTTTCTTCATCTAGCCTTGCGAAAAATTACTGCCAGTATCCCATTTTCCCCTTGTTTAGAGACACAGAGTGGTGATCTATGCATTCCTTTCTATTCAGTGCACAGAGTCTCTCTGACATTATGAAGCTGTTTCAGGGTAAATCTTTTTAACAGAGGTGTCTGCACATCCAGCTTTATTGACACGGACTCTAGGAACCCTCATCTGTTATTATGGTTGTGATGGAGAAGTGTGGAGTTTGAAAGAGCTCTTTGACCAAGCAGTTTCTATTCTGAAGAGGGCTGTCAACATGAGAAATAGCTCTTCTGCCTATCTGCAGTGAAAAGGTTTGGAGATGAGAGATTTCCCGCATGAGAGGAAAAAGAAATTCTCATCAGAACTTAAAAAAAAACACATTGGCCGCAGCCAGCGACCAATGAGAGGAAAGTCCAGCTTATCAAACCTGTTTTCCTTTAATGACAAGGTAACCCACTCATCTGATCAAGGGAAGACAGTCAATGTAATCTAACCGTAATATTTGAGATTTCAGTAAAGTTTTTGGTACTGTCTCTCCTTCAGGACAGATCTCTAAAGCATCCTTCTGGACAAAATGTCCAGCTTTCAGCTGGATACACCCATCATGAGATGGGTGAGCAACTGGGTTGGGTTGGGGACAGCCACGATTATTCCATACGGATTATAGGGAATGGGGGAACATCAGACAAGTGGCCTGTCACAAGTGGTGTTCACAGAGCTTCATACTTGGCCCTGTGCTTTTCAAAATCTTCATAAATTACCTGGATGAAGGACTAGAAGGGATACTGAGCAAGTTCACAGATGATACAACACTGGGAAGAGCTGTTGACTCCCTTTAAAACAGAAGGGATGTGCAGAGAGACCTTGAAAAATTAAGGGCCTGAGCAATCATGAATCACAAGTTTAACAAGGGAAAGTGCTGGATTCTGCTCCTGGAATGGGGCAACCCTGGGTCTGTGGATAAACAGGGGAATGAGATGCTGGAAAGCAGCACCATGGAAAGGTACTTGGGCCTCCTGGCTGATGACAAGTTGAATATGAGCCAGCAGTGCCCTGGCAGCCAGGAGGGCCATCCGTGTCCTGGGGGCATCAGGCCCAGCATGGCCAGCTGGGCAAGGGAGGGGATTGTCCTGCTCTGCTCTGCACTGGGGTGGCCTCACCTCAAGTGCTGTGGGCAGTTCTGGGTGCCACAATGTAAGAAAACAAATTTAATTATTACAGAGGGACAAAAGGAGGGCAACCAACATTGTGAAGGGCATTGAGGGGAAGATATGTGAGGGGTGGCTGAGGTCACTTGATCTGTTCAGCTTGGAGGAGACGGAGGGGAGACCTCACTGCAATTACAGCTTCCTTTTGAGGGGAAGAGAAGGAGCAGGCACTGATCTTTGTGGTGACCGGGGACAGGACACATAGAAATGGCTTGAAGTTGTGCCAGGGCAGGTTTAGGTGGGATATTATAAAAAGGTTCTTCAGCCCTTCAGAGGGTTGTTTGGCACTGGAATAGGCTCCTTAGGGAAGTGGTCACAGCACCAATACTGACAGAGCTCAAGAATTGTTTGGACAACACTCACACATATGACATAATTGCTGGGGGTGGACCTGTGCAGAGCCAGGAGCTGGGCTCAGTCATCCTTGTGGGTGTGGGAAATGGATTTGTAGAAAGTTCTCAGAGTTTAACAGAAGCTTACACAGTATGTATTTGTACATAAACTTTGAGACAAGAAATGCTGACTTAAAAATATAATAGAATAAGGCAGATGTTGTTGAAAGAGAAATAAAGCTAGAAAAAAGTTTCAAAAGATGACCTTACAAATAAAACTAAATATTTTAGAGAAATAAATTTGTAAAAGATACATTGTAGCAAGACCCATGAAAAGTAGTTTTAGATAACTAGCTTTAAGGCATCTACATCATAGTGTAAGAAAAAGCTGATAAGCCAAGAAACAATTATAGTATACTATAATTTAAAAATATCTTCCGATTGTGATAGTGTGAATTATAACATCTGTATTGCCTAATCCTTCTCATGAGACTGAATATAAAAGTTTTCAAAACACCTCTGAGTTACCCCATCTCTATATCAAACAAAGAGTAGTGTCCAAGAGTGGGTCCCTTCCAACTCAACATATTTTGTAATTCTTTGATTTTGTGATTTGTTTTTATTTCTAACAAATGACACCCGTTCCTTTTTACTATTTATTTGTCAAGTACTGTTCTGAAATTTTCATAGTATGCCTTACAAATGATGTTGAGTTTAGAAAGGCATCTATCCTTGGAACTACTTGGAAAATATTTGCAGTTGGAGTTAGTTGTATAAAAATAAGGTTTTATAGAAACTAATCAGGAAGTCTTACGTAAGACATAGTTTGGCAGTCTTTGATTTAGTTTATGTATTTTACAAAAGGAGAACAATACATGCAGAAGAAAAAGTAAGGCTCTAGTCTGCTCCTTGTGGATGAGTTGTAACTTCTCCTTTATCCCATGATGTAAGATCCAGTTCTGAGATAGCTTTGAGTTTGAGAACTTAATTAATGGCAGAGCTTCTTGGTGTGGGGAGGTGGTGTTTTCCCACAGAGATAATTTCAATTCTCTGAAAATACATATAATGTATCCTCCAAAAATATTTATTATTATCTCCCCTTTCTCTTACAAGTGAATCTTTTAATTGTCTTACCTTTAATCTCTAAAGCTCAAAAATGTCAACATGGACTGTCATCAAAGGTCAGCAATGGCACAAAAACAACTTTGATGTCTTGTGAAAGATTTGTTCAACAATTACTGATGTAATTTATTTGATGTTTCTATAAAAAATGGTGATCATAATATTGCAGTGTACTTAGATATTTGCCTGATTCACATTTACCTAACACATGTCACAAATACTTATCATAAGATAAATAGTTTTATAAGCTTCAAACAATGTTTAAATTTTCAGATTCCTATCTTCAAGAGGAATGCAAGGAACTCTATTAAAACAAAGGAATTCTGAAAAAATATACTATAGCCATACATCACATTTTTTTCTTAACATTGAAATCACAACCAGCAGTGACTTGAGGGCATTGCACTTGATTGGCACTGAGAAAATTTAATTTGTGTGTTTGGCAAATTTGATAACTCGGGAATTCTGAGCTCCAGCCCTGCTTTTCGTACAGTGTCTTTGGGCAGTTGCCCATTTAAATGACTGTTTAATTTTCTGTATGAAAGGAGTCATTGTAAATTTATATGTCTCATAGAGTTGAGTAATGTTGGCAAAACACCTTGTAGATACAGTAAATTATTGAAGTAATTTTAATGTAGTCAAATTAAATTTTAGATGGAATAACTTTTTCTCCAATATGGATATTTTAGTGAGTAAATCATTGTGTTTGGTGACTGATTCTTGTTAATGTGTCAGTGGGCTATCTAGTTCCCATTTGAACATTTTAGGAGTATTCTTTGAGATAGGAAATTTGATACAGGGTTATCATTAGCATATATATAGAACTTGTTATTACAAACAGGCTTTAAATTTAGAAATTCACGTATTGCAGATTTTCAGTATGTTTTACAGTGAACCATTTAATACTTAAACATTTTAGTCTGATCTTGTAAACAACACAGGCCAAAAAAGTGGAGGGAAAAATTGAGAAATTAAAGAAGAAAGAAAGCAGTTGGATTGTTAACTTGGCCAAAGTGAAAGATGAAATTTGAGCTCCAGCTGATGTAAATGGGATGCTCTTTAGTCTGAAATTACATTTATGAGTAGCAAGAAGAGTAGAAAGGTATGTGCTTATTATTTTGGCAGTATTTTGGTTAGGTTTGGCAGGGTGTCATGCAGGACAGATGGGCCCAGGAGCTGGGAGCCACAGGGACTTCCCAAGGCATCAGGACAGGCCTTTACAGAGCATGTTTCATCACCTCAGCACGGCCTAGGAAGAAGGATCACTGCCCTGGACTTGTTGGCTACACTCTTGCTGCCACCAGAGGGTTTATTTGACTCCTTTTACTAGCAAGGTGACTGTCTTATGTTCACTCTGTAGAATGTTAGAACTTCTAGGTCCTGTTCTGCAGAGCTGTTTTCTGTCCCCCATCTGACCCCCAAACTTTGTGTGGATTTCTCCCATCCCAGCTTCAGGACTTTCCATTTGTGTTTACTGAACTCCATAAAGCTCCTCTCAGCCCATTTCTACAATTTGTCAAGATACTAAAGCTCTGCTTTCCAGAATAGCTTCCTTCATCAAACTAGTGTCACCTATCAACAGTGTATTTCATTAACCAAACCATTATTAAAGTGCTAAACATTTTGGTTCCAGTCTCAACTCCTGAGGAACAACACTAGTGAGCAATTAAAACCTACCAGCTACACTTCTGTCCTAGGGTGACTTTATGATGTTTGTATCCCCAGCTGTCTGTACTGTTTATACTGGATATTAAGTTCTGCACTTTTAAGACTGGTTCTGAGATTGAAGGGGGAGAGAAGAAGTGCACTTGGTTTGCAGGAACTGCACTTGCTGTCCCACATTTCTTCTCGTGGACTATGTTGTATGCAGCATGGGCAGCAAGAGAAGGACAGGGAGCTTTTCCTTGCTTTTTTGCTGGTTTTCCTTGTTTGCTGTGGCAAAGAAACTTATCCCAAGACTGTGGTTTGTTTTTTTCCTGGAACTGTTCAAACCTGCTCTGGACTGAAAACCCAGAAGAACATTGTGAGCTCATGCCTGTGGCCTGCCAGGGCCTGGGACGTGGCATTTACAGTGCAGGAGGGAATGATAAGAGACTGAGCGAGCTGAGCTACACCCCACAAAAAGGACCCTCTCTGAATATGCCATCTCTTCAGAACAATGAGATTCCATTGTTTAATATTATTCATTTTCTCATGTTTGTGAATATTTTCTTGTTAAATAAACAGGCTTTTTCCACTTTTTTCAAAGGAAATTTATGTCCTCCAAACTGATTGGGAGATGGGCAGCTTGAATTCGCTTTATAGAGGAGACCACTTCACAAGTTTCCTCCCTAAATTTGCCCTAAACCAGTACAACTTAATATAACTGATCACAACTGTGTAAACCCTGGGGTCCTGTTTTCCAGCCAACTGGAATAGTCTACCTATCCATCTGATATCAGACTTTCTAGTAGGCAGACTATATCTGTAATAGCATAACTTGTTTGTATGTGCATGACAACAACACTCTGCTTGCAAGATCTGCACATTCTTAACTATGAAATGGACTTGCCTTTGGAGACATGAGGACAACATGGTGACAGCATACCAAGCATACACAGTTGTTCAGAAATCTGAATATTTTACATTGGATTTTGGGGGAAATAAATTCTAGGTTGTTCCTGGCAAGTTCTTGCTGTGTCATATCCATTATGGAATGATCTGTTTGGTCCAAATTGGCTAGGACAAATCACAAGTATTTCAGCCTTTTATGAGATTTTCCTCTATTTTAAGTTCTATTTTAAGAATTTACAAAATTGTGACTTGAGTAACCATTCAAGACTTCAAGCTTTTCATCAGATAAACTTCAACCTTAGCAGCGCTAAGAACTATATCAATGTAACCTGTTGATTATGAACCAGCAATGCACCATTATGTCCATTAAGACCAACAGTGTTCTGAGCTGCATTGGAAGGAACAGAAGGAACATTTCTAGAACCTCAAGAGAAATTATCTTGTCTCTCTCCCCTCAGTACAGATCAGGTCACATCTGGACTGCTGGATCCAGCTCTGATCTTCCCAATGTAAGAAAATAGGGAATTTACTGCAGCAGGTCCAGGGAGGGGCTGCAAAAATGATTACAGGGCTGAAGCACTTAGCTTAGAACATTGAGAAAGCTTAATCATATTCAAAATGACATTTAGAGTAACATTAAGAACCCCCTCAAACATGTCATGAAGTCATAAAGGCAGGACAAGCACTTGTTGTGTATTATTAATGGAGTTCTCCAGGTTAAACTAATCATATTCATGTACTGTATTACACCATCCAAAGTTCTCAAATTACCCACAAGTAATTTAATATACTTGAATTGTGTGTCTACAAGCACTGCCAAAATCCATTTGCATTCTTTTCATTGAATAGGAGGTTATAGAGGGCAATATGGTAGAAATAGACTTTAAAATAAAATCTTCCTTTGGAATGTCAAGTGGATATATACCACAGACAACATATTGGCTCTGTGCTTTAAAAGATGGATTCAAGAATATGGTGCTGCAGTAGGGCAAAAGTGCTTAGATCCCTGATGAAAAACTTCATGACAAAAGGCTTGTGCAAACCTTATGGGCACTGACCCACAGTGACAGCAGCTATCATCAGCTTTTGCTGTATCTTGCAGGATGGAACAGAAGAGACTCTTCCTCTAAGAACAACTTTCTCACCAGTTTGCAGCATATCAAGGGAATATATTAGTAATTGTCAGCATTCAGACTTTGAGACTGTGTGTTTGGCAATATTTCATTATTTACCAGATATCTAATTAGGGAAAAAGAGTTAATGTTAAAAATTTCCTTTAAATGAAAAGTATTTTAATAACTATACATATATATATGTTTAAAGCTTTGCTGCCATTAGACCTACCAAGAAAAAAATGAAGAAAACAGAATATAGGAACTGAGACTTGTTCAGGTTGGAAAGGACCATTTGAGATCCTCTGGCTCAGTCCCACAGGTCAAGGCATATATTATTGTGACAACCACAGTAATCTTCTCATCTTTCTCCTTGGTTCTGAACAAATACAGTTTTCTGACACAAATTTCTTTTTTTTTTTTTTTTTTTTTTTTTTTTTCCACAGTGTGTGTATAGTTCACGAGTATTATCAGCTCATAATCCTCATGATTCTGTCTCAGGACATTATATTTAATCCTCTGCTTAAACCATGCATTTTCATTAAAGGAAAATTTTGTCCTCCATACAGTAATAAAAAGGTCTTATACAAGGGACACAGAAGAACAGCAGCATTTTTTATTATCTGCACTGTAGCTTCTCTTGAAGTGGGACTCAGAGGAAAAAGGGTAAAATCAGATGAATTTGAGTGGAATTGTAAATCAAAAACTAAACCAAAATCTAAATGTCTACATTTTAGGTAGCCATCCAAGGTCTCAATTATTTTAACATATGCCAACACTTCCCTGGACAGAAACCACATAGCAATAGTTAGGAATTGTTCCCAATAAGTATTTTGGACATGTCAGCTGTTGGTATGATGAAAAAGCATGTTTAGGCATGTAAACATGAGCAGAGCTGTGACAGTTAGACACAGATACAAGGACAAATTCTTACTCTGCTTAATTTGTTGGTGCACACACTCAGCTTGTTTAAAATTGTTCATGTAGTGCCTCTAATATAGAAATACAACAACTTCAGTGAAGACTTTCCTTGGATGTCTTGTTCATTAAGTACATAGGTAATTGCTATTTTTATATTTCTGCTTTTAAGGATAAAAAAGATCTGAAAGCAGATATGTTTGAAAGTAAGGGGACAGATCTTGTCTTTATTAGAAACTGTTTATACTAGATCAGCTTTCAAGTAATTTTCACAACATGACAAAAAGCCCAAGAGACTCCAATGCTTTTTCTAAATATTCACAATGGATCATTATAAAAGATTTGCATGATATTTAACAAACCCAGAGTAGCAAGCATATTAGTTTTAAATCTGCTAAACTGGGTGAAGTTCTGACATCTGTTAGGCTGGTTAGGATTTTACGGATGTTTAAAAATCCCTTACCTTGAAAACTAAAATACTGCATGACAGCAAGCACTTAAAATCTTGTGTTCTAGAAAATAAATGGTGTCAGAAGGATTAGATTTTATCTTTTATTTCCGAGTTCAATGAATAACACCCTTTGCTCCTTACCTTGCCCCTTTGACCAATCAGTAAAGGTTAATGTTTGTTCTGCTTGGGTCACGTTATCACAATAAGTCATGAGCTGTTTCCACACTGAGGTCTGAATAAGGCTTTCTAATAACTCTGCTAAGGATTCATACAGTACTGCCCCATGGTAAAACAGAACTAGAGCTTAGAGAAGGCAGCAGGGACCTTACAAATGTTCTGAAAGAGAGGAGATGCCACATGATCTACTTGGAAGTAGCAGAGGGATTTTAAACCATTAATATGGATGTGTCATTAATATTTAAGTGCAATTGTAAGCAAGTCTGAGTAAGAGCTGAATGAACTGTAAACACTTAGCATTGAAAACAGCCTTGATAATACTAGTCATAACTAGAACCAATGAATAAAACAAAATACTAAATACTTTTTTTCAGAATTTACTGAAATGTCAAATGCAAATATACTGTGGATTTGAAGTCTCTTTCTTTCTTTCTTTCTTTCTTTCTTTCTTTCTTTCTTTCTTTCTTTCTTTCTTTCTTTCTTTCTTTCTTTCTTTCTTTCTTTCTTTCTTTCTTTCTTTCTTTCTTTCTTTCTTTCTTTCTTTTTCTTCTTTCATGTAAATTCTTCTCAGAATAAATCCAACAGCAGAAAGATATGCCCACTTAGGCAACCACAAACAGCTTGGCAGAGCCAAGAATGCCACAGGATTCTGGTCAACATGCTGATGATAAAAACCATTAGTGAAATTTTTACTAGCCTGACAGTTAAATCTTGCAGAATGAGAGAGTGTTTAAGCATTTGCATGCAATGCTCAAAAGGAAAAAAAATAAGCTGTTATTGGAAATTTTGGGTTGAGAGATTCAGTTTGGAACTCCTGATCAGATACTGGTATTCTAAAGTATGTAGAGCTGATAAGTTTTCAACACACATGGGTTTGAACCTAATGATTGCATGAAGTTTGTTTACTCTCTTGTACTATAAATAAATTAAACTTTTTTTTTTCCAGCAACCAATAATCACAAGCTAATTGCAATTGCAATAGATAATAACAGGGTGTATTTTAAATGGATTATGGAAATTAGTGTCTCAAACAAAGTAGTTGCAGAAAATTTTTAAAAAAGGAAAATGGGACATGACACTCTCATTCATATAAGTATATGTATGCATGTCTCATATCGATATATTTTATATATATCTATAAATGTATAACAAATATATTCACAAACATATTTAAAGAAATAAGAATGACAAAAGTCCTGTTACTAACTTCCTGAGGTCTGTTACTGGAAGAGTTAACATAAATTTAGTAAAGTCTTCTGGGTTGGCCTTTTGGGTTGGGTTTTGCAAAGAATTACAATTCTCTCATCACATGTTTATTAATGAATTGATGAAGTAGACTCAAGACCACCAAAGAACAAGTAGTAGACAATAAGGAAAATACTGTATCATAGACACTTGTGATAAACATTTACAGTTGTATGATCTGGAAAATTTACATAACAGTCATGTTGGTTGAGACAATTACTGTTGTTTTGGGGTTTTTTTCCACAGTTTTTAATTGTGAAGAAAAAAGAATTAAAAAATTCGGGCCTTGAAAAAGTAGTGTTGTTTCTCAGTGCTAAAGAAAGTTATCAAGGACAGCCAGGTAGTTCAAGTTAACATAGCCTGGTTTGAGTTTCAAGGAAAAAATAAATATAAAAAGTGCTGGAAGATTTATTCATATGAAATTAAAGGATTAAATAATAGTTAAGGTCAATTAATGAAAATGGGTCTTATTAAACAAACTGGATTCTCTTCTTTCAAATTAGAAATATAGTTTATAGTAATAATTGCACTGATGGAAACAGCTTCCTGTAAGGTATTTGTCACAAAGTTCTGTATATGATTTGGAATAAAGATTAGCAGTACTTGAAAATAAAAATGCAAATGTGAAGTGGAATATAAAGCAGATGTCATACCATGATAGATGGAACACAATTTCTTATGTGAATTTTTACTGACATTACACAGGCATGGTAACTTCCAACATTGTTCAATGTTTAATCAATGAACCACAAGTAAACACAAAATCACTGCCAGTAAAATGTGCAGATAAAAAGACTGAATGAATGATAAATGATGAGGAGATATGAGCCTTGGAGCACTGAGCTAGTTCTAACAAAAAGAAGTTAATAATCAAATTCCGGATCAGAACTGTGCAAAAGGGGAGAATTGCCTGTCTGAACTGTAGAGTGGTACACAAGCTATAAGAATTTTCTTTTTTTTCCCCTGGGTATGCCATCAGAGCCCTGACACACTGACTGCACTGTTCTTGTCACATATTTTAAAAATATTAAATTTTAGAAATACTGAAAGGAATAAATTAAATGCCAGATAAGCCCACAAAGCTTGTAGGAAATGCTGCAAAGTATTCAGAACACTCTATTTGTTTATCTTAGTGGAGGTAAGACTGGAAGATGACTGGGTTAGAGTGGCTCAATGTCTTCACAGAGGGAGTATACAAGTATTGATGGAGCCCTGGATTAATAAAAGCATATCATAAATGAGTAGGTGGATATTAAAGAAGGCTTTGTTTAAATTAGAAATCTCATACATCACTCTAGAAAAAGAGGGGAATCTTTTAAAAGTATAGTAATGATACAGTCAATATTTCTCGCTGTCTTTATGTATATCTTCATGTCAAACCACATCACACATGGCTAAAGAAGGCAATATGGAGAATGAAGCAGCCTGGAATAGGCAAAATATTAGACAAAATAAAATACCATCCTGCCTCAAAAATTTGTGAATTTCTTGCAAAAATACACACTGATAACTGCAGATTCTAATGATGAAACTGTATTTTTGCATGAAACTTAGAGGCATTTTTTCATAGCACATTTTAATCATTCCTTCTCACATTCCTTCTCATTACTTCATTCTCTGCCTGATTCTAAGGTCAGATACTCTAGAAGCAGCCTCTACAAATTAAATTCCTCTAATTTGTACAGAAATGTATGAACAAAAAATCTGTGGCATTTATCCCAGACTGAAACACCAGCCAAGCTATGCAGAACAGGAGAAGTAATTGCCTTTTCTTAGTAAGATGTCAAACCTTTTACAACAGCAAACACACAGAGGAGGTCTATTCATTTTTCCATACAGTGTCTATTAGCACAAATAGTTTCCATTAGTACCAACAAAATAAGCATGTAAGCCTTCTATATGCTGTATTTATGGGATTATAAAGCTCTCTGATGGTTTTGCCTTCAATGACAGATTTTTCTTTTAAAATTTTTATTGTTGGTGAACATGGGGAATTTTGGATGTAGTTGTTAAGCACAGCAGGGTCCTTTACCTCATTTTAAATGGTTTGACTGGGGAATTAGCACACACCTCATACTGGTGGGTAATGTAGTTGAAATATCAACACAGCTTTTGCATTTAAAAGAAGGAATATATTCCTCATTTTACCCTGCTTTTAAAATAATGCATTATATTTTGCTAAATTTGTTTTCATTTTGTTCTGTCTAGAGATCAATGAGATTTGTCAGTGGTGGCCTGTTACTCTTTTGCCAGAAAAAACTCACTTCCCCACTGAGGTTTTATGATTTTCATTTGTTAAACTGGTGCAGTGTTAGCTAACAAACAACACAACTCCACTGCCACTAATCAGTGAGGCACTTTAGGTAACTGCTATGAATAGAACTACCAGTACTTCTGTCAAATGGTAACTACCTTTTAACCTTATTTTGAGATATGCTGATAGAAATGAATCAGTTTCCTTTCTGGTTGTTATCAGACAAGAATATCCACTTGAAAAAAAGACAGGGTATGATCTCTCAACTCTTTATTAGAAAATACTTTGGCTGGTTTGATGATATCCACCTCTTAATATTTGGTTTTTTTTCTTTTTTCTTTGCTTTTTTTTTTCATCCTGCAGTGAGATAATGCCTTTAGACTGGGAAAGTTAAGCTTATAGCTCTTCTACAGTCTCTGAAGAAAAATGGGTACATTATGATTAATTCATAGTATGTCTCCAACTTCAGTGCAAATAATCATCTTGGGAAAATCCTGTTGGGAAGGCTGAATGAACTCAGCCTCTCTCAGTGCAAACTATCTCTGTGAAGTTCTTTCTTTTCTCCCTGGATGGGAGACAGTTATCCCAGCTAAGAATTTAGTCATCTCATCCTCTTTATAAAAGAAGTATAGCCTAGCTAAGCTTTCAACTCCTCTGCTGGATGTTAAAAATACATGGAATCAATTTGGTCTCAGGCACACTAAAACAGCAAATGACAGATACTGGAGGGTTACTTTTTTCCCTATGTTTCAACACTATGAATTTTAAAACCATTTCCTCATCAATAATGAGTTAAATATGCTGTACCTATGCAAATTTCTAAATATATGGAACAGTTGAAGTTCAATAAATGTGCATTTTTTTCTTAGAGAAGCAACAGACATATTTTAGGCTAGATGTCATCAACAGTTCTGTTTATATCTCATTTTATATTTGAATGTCATGTTAAAAGAAAAGACAGGGTCTGTCCTGGACAGGGCTCAGCTGACAGGGTCTGTTGTCCTAACTTTGCAACATTAATACCATAACATCACGTGTTTGTATATGTGTCAGCTTTCATAGCTTAAAGAAATATAGATGCCTAATAAAACAAAATGTGTACAGGCAGGCAGTGATGGCAATGATGAGGCCAAGAAAATGAAATTGGTGTGTTTGAGTGAATATATGCAGTACTTCTTTCCAAGAGGTCTTGTAAAGTTATTTAACAGTTATATACCCTACTGGTTTTTTGTTTTTCCTGTTTTTTTGTGTTATCTTTCATTTAATGGGATAATTCATGCCTAGAAGAGCAAAGAAAGAGTACTGTCTCAATGTCACAAACATTATTTTCCTAAATACATAAAAGACATTCAGAATCTACTTTCTCTGTTTTGTTGTTAGAAGGATGATCTGTGATAGGAGAGAGCATAAAGACTTCATTGTGCCCATCTCAGATACTACAACCAAGATAAGTGCACTCTGCTGTATTTGCCCTTAAGCTGATCCTTGCCTTGAGACTTACTGAAATATATTTTTGATTTACGCAATTTAGTTATAAGTGTAATTAAAAGAGATACAGTTCCAGCATGTTGTTTGTTAATTAAAATTTTATATCAATAATTTTATATTTCAGAAGAATGGAAATATATTAAATATTGACAAAAGTAGTCATTCAAAATGAATTTTTGAATTTTTTTTTCTGCTGAGGCAAATACTTTATAATAAAGGATGCAATATGACACACTATACTCTATAAGAGCTGTGCTGATTAAGAGTCAATTTACAGCTTCCCTTGAGCAATTGTCGTGTCCACAAAGTGTCTGTGTAAGAAAGGAGCAGAGGGAGGATTAAGAAGATGACAATTTTATTTTTCACCATTACACCCGTATATTTGTATGTAAGATATGAAGAGTGAGTGTTTGAGGAAATAAAATGTCCTTTTTTTCTCTACAGAAGACTGGCATTCCACTCACTCTTCTCCTGGTTCTGACTGTTTCTACTTTCTGCTGCTTCAACATTGTTTTATTTCTCTTTTCCATTTTAGATTCTTTGTCTTTTGTTCCTGCTGCTAAGTGTAGAAGACGATGTATAGAAGACAATGTATAAAGAAAGAAAACAGGATGGTAGAGATGATATTTCCTTTAACTTTTACTTGTTTTAAAATATGGATTTGTTTTTTTATGTTGGCATCAAACTTGAATTCTTACACTGGTCTAGGTCAATATGGAGAAATGGAAATATTTCACCAAAAGAAAAGCAAAGATAGTGAATTTTTTTTCCCAGAGCTGGTCCAGTATAAACTGGTGTGCATAGGAAAATGTGCTTAATCAGCAGTCATACTGTATTGCAGTGAATACCAGCTTCTAACAGTGTTTTGATCATAGAAAACCTTTTTATTTTCTCCCAGCAGAATATTCTTCACTATTCTTGTATTTCATAATCAAAACAGCTTAGTGATCAAAGGGCACCATTTTCATTTCTGACACAGAAGTTTTTACCATCAGTGTACAAAAAAGCAGTTATTGTTGAACATTTTTTTTCCTTCTGAAACAGTACTTTGAGCAGAAAGGAAGGGGTTATTTTTTGTCGAATACATTTTCCAGGGGAAGTACCAGCATGTCTATTATTTTACTGGAGATAGGCTGAAAGCATGCAGTTTGCATAACCATAAGTTGCTGTGTTCTAAGTACCATATTTCCCATTAAACTCACCTTGCTTGACACCTTCAGGGCCAGATGGAAACGCTACTAAATATTTTATCTAACATGTTGCTTCTTTATTACAAATGCTGAGATTTCAGCTCTTCCATCCTAATTTTCTGTTTTGAGTTCATTGATAGTGAATACTACATTGCAACCTTTGTAAAGCTGACATCCACTCTGACTGCTTAACAAAAGCTTGTAATACTCTCCGAAAAATCCAACAAAGTTAAAACTTGAAATTAATCACTCAATGTGGATGAACTGGATGATTTGCAATAAGGTTTGATTAAAGATAAGATAATACTTTGATGCAAAAGATAGAGTGGACTGCATGTCAGGAAATTTATATATAAACTAGAACATAAAACTAGAATTTATTCTCAAGTGAAATGTTTCAAGAATCATTGCATGACTAAGTTAAAGTAAATTATGCAAACCACAGACTGTAGGGAGCAATTTTGCAAATGAATTTTTATCTCTAATTTCCCAGGCTAAGAATATCCATGATACCAGCAAATCCTATGTGGGGAAAGTGACAATTCCACTATGTTCTTTTAATGGATAATTATTTTTATCATTGTCTGGAGGACACTTAACAAACAAGATTATATCTTGAAACCATCAAAGGATATTTTTTCTGCATAGGATATCTGTCCACAATGGACCTAGAAAAAGAGTCAGAAACAGTGAAAGATAGAACTGCCAATTTTTTCAGCCCTGATCAGTCCAGACCACTGGACAGAGACCAGTTTGCCATTAAATATCACAGAAATAAGAATTATCCTGTTGTTTGTTCATTTTCAGACAACAAGATAGATTTAAGATGAACTGTTTTGTTCTTGCAGGTTATGCTACTGTAAAATTATGAGATGTTGCTGCTGCCTGAAAAATGGTGCTGCTAAAAAGTAATTGTATCCCATCACCACAAAACAATTGGACATTTCAAGGCCTTAGGGAGAAAGGGACACTTTGAAATATTTAAATTTTTGTTACAGCACAGATTATTGCAAGGAATTTAGTTAGCTCCTGGCCCGTGATTATCCCAACCATCTTCATAAGCTGAGAACTACATAAACGCTCACAAATTAAATTCCCTGAAAGAATAAAAGACTCTGGAAAACCCAAGCAACACTTCACATACACAAAATATATTTATATAAATTAACAGATTTTTCTAGGCTAAATAAATGAGATTTTCTCTTATATTACCTTTGATCTTCTGATTATTTGTTATATTTCATGTCATTTCTTTAATTCAGTCCTAACAGTATCAAAAGTTTTTCATGGTATAGACATAAGTGAGTCCTAGATACATTCCCTTCTAGGTCAGACTTGATTCAGATTCATTTGACAGTCACTCACCCACCAGAGATAAGAAAAGTAATTAAGTTGATATTGAAGACATATATGCTTTGAAGCATCTAATCAAAAGCTATTTTGGTTCTCTGAAGTTAACTTTAAGCTAGTCTCATACTAAGCTTGAGATCAAGTGTAGATCTTCTGTCTACTCTTAATGCAGCAGAACAATCAATTATCAAGATGCAAGTGAAAGCAGAACTACTCACATTCTTAAAAGTCAAGCTTAATATATTCAAATGTGACTTTTCTGCTTCAACCAGTTGGAGATGTAGCTCTCATGGGTATAAATCCTGTTTAGCATTATTAAAAATAAATGTTTTATTTTCATAAGTCTCTATTTTTTTAGAGAGGAAACAGGGGAAATTCTCTGTAGGAGATAGGAATGGATGAATAGGAAATATAGTTCCATGGCCTCCTAGACATATTTCAAGTAAATAGCAAGGGAGATATGTAGGAAGCTCATTGTTTTTGCTATCAAATTCATTTCAGTGGTACTACAGTACCTAAACCAAAGAAGGATCATTGTGAACTAAATGAACTCAACAGAAACTTTCTGGACATTTTAAAGTGGTGGCTGTAGACCAAAGGAATGATATGGTATATGATATGAGGCACAGGAACAGGTTGCTCAGACAGATAGTGGAGCTTTCATCTCTGGAACTTTTCAATGCCACATTGGAAGGGGCTCTGAGCAACCTGGTCTAGTGGAAAGTGTCCCAGCACATGGCAAAGGATTTGGAATTAGATGATTTTTAAGGTCCCTTTCAGCTGAAGTAATTTTATGATATCCATGGGTCTATCAAAAGATAGGAAGAGAAGAGCTAATAGATGCATTGAATAATGCGGGACCTGAGCACGCCACAAATGATTTGGGAAAAGGGGTCTAGTTTGTACTGATTTTGTTTGTGATGGAGGTAATTTTCTTCATAATAGCTCATACAGTGCTATGTTTTGGATTTTTGAGCAACATAGTGTTGATAGCATACAAATGTTTTAATGGTCACTGAGCAGTGCCTGCACTCTGTCAAGGTGTTCTCTGTTCCTCATTGCACCGCTGTTTCCCACAATGAATGGGCTGGGTGTGCCCAGGATGTTGCAAGGGGACACAGCCAGGACAGCTCACCCCAGATGACCAAATGGGCGCCCCAAACCACATGGCATCCTGCTCAGCATGTAGACCTGGAGAAAGAAGAAAGAAGGGGATGTTTGGAGTGTTGAGGTTTGTCTTCTCAAATCACCACTACCCATGCTGCAATTCCATTTTCCTGAAGATGGCTGAACAGCTGCCTGACAGTGGGAAGTAATGAATGAAGTCTGTATCTTGCTTTGTGTGCATATAGCTTTTGCTTTGCCTATCAAATTGTATTTATCTCAGTCAGTGACTTTTCTCACTGTTACACTTCTAATACTCTTCCCCATCCCTCCAGGGGCAAGTTAAAAATGCCTGTGGGATGTTTAGCTTCCCACTGGAATTAATCCACAACACTGTATGAGAAATTTTTAAAGAAAGTAGTTTTTCCCCTTGGCTTTTTTACCTCTTTTCTGTTCAATATCACATCATTGACCCAAAGATCCACTTTTACTGTGAAGTACACAGAATTCAGCTTAGCCAAAAATTCTTTGTATAGCACAATTGACCTTTGTTGTCCTAATTGTATGCTTGAATGGTGGGTGAGCTAGATATATAAAATATTCATGTGTTTTTCTGTCTTTCAGCTTATGACAGGTGATTTGTTGTAGTTGCAGCAGCATGTAGTACATGATAAACGCTGCAACCTGCATAGTGAATTCAGAATTGAAATTATTAGCTTATTTTGTTCTCTGACCATCTTCCAAAGTCCTGTAGTGCTTTTTCAGCAGTAAAAAATGAAACCTTGTGAATTGCAAACATCAGGCAGAAAAAAATTAAAGGATTGCCTTGAGTTACCCAATCTACTTTTTACAATTTAAGCAAAGGCAATCATGCCCTCTGGAATAACCCCAGAGCTACAATGACCCTGAGTGCTTGTGTTATGAGATCCCAAGTGAACCCCTTTCTTTTTTTTTTTGCAATAATGTTTTATTTTATAGGAAATTTTGCTTTCACAACATGGGTGAAAGATACACTTGTTTTCATTTACTGGAACTTAGTGTTTTCCATGCATATCAAATGTTAATAAGAATAATAAGGCAGAGATACAAACTCCTGTCTTTCTAAATATCACATATGAATAACAACCAATTAATGCCAACAGTGCACTACGTCCCATACTGAGACCTCAGCTCTCTGCATAACAGCAAGTAGAACTTCATAATATTGAGATTACCCTGTGCAATTGTGTGTATTCATGACTAAGGAAATTTGAGCTGTGAAAGTCACAGGTAGAAACTGTGATTCAGTATTGATCAAAATAGAATTATTAGTTTCCAGCACTATCATATTCCATGAGAGATCAGTCCTGGTTTGATGGACCTCAAAGAGCAATAATGAATAAATGAATAAAGCACATGAATAAAGCTTTGATGTGCAAAATTTGCTGTTTAAAGTGCATTTATCTGAACCTTAACCATAATGTAAGCATTTCAAAATATGCATAATTGAACTTTTTTTATTCAACTTTATTGGGTAAATGCTCATCAGTGCTATAAAGGACAGACAATTGCATACATGTTTTTAAAAATCTGTCAGGTTCACTTCATCATGTTATTTATTTTCATTTTTTTATAAAGGGATATGATAAGTTTAAAGGTAGTATTTTCTACAATACCACTCCTAGTGGGCATTTTTATTGCAGAGCTTAATTCTGTACTGCTTTTTTGAATCACTAGTCTTTCCCAGTTGCTATTACAGTCAGAGCACAGGTGCCTCAACTCACTGCAAAATTTACAGGAGAGGTATCACGTCTCTAGGGACGACCACGTTCCAAAGTGACTAAGCAGTCATTCAGAGGGTTTTTTCCTCCAGAAACTCCGTTCTTCCTTTTTACTCACTTTCTAAATCTAGGTAGAATTCTTACTAGATTCTTCTTGACACTCCTCCAGACTGGCCATTTTCCCACTAGTTCTTTCTCCCTCTACAAATTCATAGTATTATTGCTCAGCTGGGACTGTGTTGTAACCTGTGTTTCAGAGCCTTTTCAGCCAAGAGACTGATTGAATACTGTGGTTCATGTAGAAAATGGACCAATGGATCTACTCTTTATTTCCTCTGAGTGAACAGCTTTTGCTTACTCTATGCCATTGATTTAGTTGTATTCCTTTTATATTTAACCTTTTTTTCTATTATTAAGTTTTTAATAAAAACCCCTAAGCATTCACAAGCAAGATCCTTACTGCACAATATTGTGAAATTATCTGAGGAAGCTGAACAGCACCCAAATAAATTTTATGTCTCCTAGTAAATGACATCTGGTGTAAATGACTGAAATATTGTCATAGGTAATGTCCTAAAAGAATCAGTGACCTGCTTAAGAAAAAAGAATTATCTCAAAATAGTTTCATTATTTTAAGTTAAAAACTATCTCTAAGATTCACAATTGGTACAACAGAAAGCCAGCAAAGGACAAGCAGCACAATCCTTGAGTATGATAGATAAGCAACTCTTTTATAAGGTTTGAGACATTAAGAATTAAGAGCATCTCCACCTTTGTGATGTCCTAAGAACACATTGCTTTGCAAGAAGAGTAACAAAATTAGTGAAAAAATATACTGAAATAGAATAAATAGGATGAGTAAAATAGTGAGATAGGAGTCTGTGTCTTGCTGGATTTTTTCACTTTTTATAGTCACTATCTTTCTGTGCATCATCTAAATTTTTTCATGTAAGGCTGGACATAGAATGTCCAGGCATTGTCTATAATTCTCCTAGGTACTACAATGTGAATACTGAAAACAGTCTACAACACTTTATGCTATTTGCTCTGATTTTACTATGAGAAAAGTCTGTATATATACACACCATGAGACAGTGTTACATAACCTTGTTTTGCTAAGAAAAACTTGCAAAATGATAGAAATATATTTTCTGTGGTGAAAGAACACTTAGCATTTATTGAAGTACCTGACAGCTTATTATAACAAGTCACAATAAAACACAGTTGCTTACCCAGTTTAGAACCAAATTCACAGCTTTTTGGTTATGTTAATATAACAAAAACGAATTAAATCATTGTCTGATTATTAAGAAAAATCTGTGTTACAGCCCAGTATTTTAGTCAATATAAATGATTAATGGAATTAAATACAAACAAAATTACATCATATTCATATCTTTTGCATTCCTTGTCTGAACTTTATTATACTTTCAAAATAAACACTGACAATGGTATTTATCTTTGAAAAGCCTATTCAAACCTTTTTTTTTTTACAAAAAATGTGAGCTGAAGACAAGAATTAATATGAAATTTTCAGAAGTATGAGTCATAAGTGCAAAATAGTTGCTTATTTGGCTGAGAGTTTTCGCAGCTGGATTCTCTGGTCTAATCAGAATAAGTTTTTTTCTTACTATGATGTAAAAACTGGAATAAATGGTTTGCACTCTGAAGTTCTAATGATAGGCACTCAAATATGAAAGTGTTGACCTTTACTCTGTGCATGGAATTAGAAGACTCAAATTGCTGTGACTTTCTTTCAGTGTTGTCATAATTGAATATGTTGAAAAATGGTTCTCCTATTTTTAAAAATCATATAGGAGGATTTTTTTCCACTAAATAAAACAGATTCATTATGATAAAATTAAAAAAGCCAAGAGTAAATTTTTAACAGCGTTAAATTAGAGAGAACAGCCCTCTCTAAATTTTCCATTCCATAAAATGGAAAAGGTTCAGGTCTTAAGTGAGAACAGCCCTAAAAAATCTCTCTCCAACATTAGAGCAGCAAGCATAAGCCTGTACCCTTTTTCTTTGTTCCTAGCATTTCCAAAGGGTGTTTCATTGTTCCAGTTGAAAACAACATCATGGCATGACACAATTACAACTCATTATAATGCAGGCACTGAAGCAAATACCATCAATAAAAAGGTTAAATTATTTTAAAAAATAAATATTCTCACATGCTAACCAGCAGAAGTTCAGTGAGGTCTCTAAAGGATTAGGTCCATTAAAAAGTTCCTTTTCATAGTTAATGTCTTGGTTTCTACATTGTATGGTGTTATACAGTTCAAGGTGGTTTACAGAAAAAGAAACACAAAGTTCACCATTCTAAGTTATTCTGACTGTAAGCCAGGTACAAAGTATATTCACTGGCAGAGCATTAGCATGCAAGTATGCAGTTAATCTTGCATTAGTATCATGCAAGAAGATTTACTAGCACAAATAATTTCTCTGCTGTCACAGAGACCACAGCATGGCTGACTCAAATGTAAAAGTCTGTCATAAATATCTGCATTAAGTCATGTGAGTTGCTGTTCATTTCTGTCAACCAGCTGAGGATGCTCAGTTCCTGGTAGGATGTAGCTTACCAACCTCGTAGACTACTTATAAAGGCAGTGGGGGTACGTTAAAAAACCCAGTAAACTCCTCTTTGGGGAATTGTCTACTGTGTTTGTGAGTTTTGTTTCATTTGTTTCCTGAAGTGGACATATTAAGGAATGTGAATGATTTACTTTATTATTTTATGAGGGAAGAAGTTAACTGTACTCTATACTTCACTTGTTTTTCTCTCCTCATTCATTCTACTTCCATTTTCTCTTTTCTTTTTTTCTCTTGCTTTTTCCTCATCAAAATGATATGTATTTACTTTCAGCTCCATGCATGGGACTCCATGCAGGATATTACTATAAGAAACCAAAATACCAATAAAAGGCAATGCAGATGGAGGAAAGATATCGACAACAGCCTATTGCAAGTGTAATAGCATGATTAACAAACAGAAAATTTCTAAGGCATTGTCATGCTTAAATATATTGTAGTCAAATTTCCACTATTAAGGGAAGGTAATATCTGTGAAGTTAGTAGAATTATTTGGATTAATGGAGTTTGGAAGTTTCGCCAGTATATCACAATAATGAAGTGAAAAAGTTATTGTCTGAAGAACACTAGTAATTCTGTGCTTTAATGTTAATAATGGCTGTGCTGTCTGTTCCAGAAGACAAGTGAGAGGGTCACAGAGAGATGCAAGTGGAATGTACTATCAGAATCCCAATGCATTACAAAAAATAATAATATAAAAGTAATAACATAAAATGCAGCTTATTTTATTTGCCCTTTGGAAATGCAGGCACAGATAAATCAAAACATTCTTTTAACAGGTATCACCTCTTACTCACTTGGCATATCTTAATCTTGAAAGGTGTTTGCTGTGAACAATCTGCACTCAAACACTTCAACATTGACTGATTGTAATCATCCTTAAATATCTTGGTAGTAGGACTGACTTCCATCTCTAAGCAGAAGTAAAATAAGGATGAGGTTTGGGTCAGGGAGTGAAAAATTTATATAGAGTATTCAGTATTTTGATGTCACTATCTGTTCAGCAGATTGTAGGCATAAGATTTCATGAAAGAGAATAGAGAAAAAGATCAAATTTTACCTTCTGCCATTTTCAAAGTCTTTCTAAAGAAAGCTATACCAGCAAAAGTTTAATTATAGTTTCTGTTTGAATAAGGCAAATACAGAAAGAAACAGAAGACAGAAAAAATTTATAGTCTCAATGTTCAAGAGCATAGAAACCTTAAGAATTAAATTAAAACATAGAAAGCCAAAGAATTTAAAGCTTTATGATCTTACTGATATGGATGTCATACAACGTGGCAAAAGTTTCCTACGGGTTTATGTTTCTATTAAAGGGAAATCAGGAATGCTAGACAAATAGCACTCACAGAGAAGAAATACCATGTTTAAAATAATTTTTTAAAAGTTCATTAAAATACCAAAATACCAGAGATTCTCCTGAAACCTGGGCTTTGCAATTTGTTTTAAACTTTAAACATGTTTCCAACTGCAGGCACATTATTGTATTTGGTAGTGGCTGGAATTCATTAATTACGCCTGACTCCAGACACAAATATATATTTCCAGGTTTGTTAAGTCCAGTGGTAAGGATGCACTTCCAGAGATCTCTTGTGCTGGTTTTCTCTGGAGTAGAGTTAATTTTCTTTGCAGGCTTGTATTGGGCTGTGTTTTGAATTTGTGCTGAACACAGAACTAATAACACAGAGATATTTTTGTCATTGCTGAGCAGGGACCTTGGAACAGAGCCAAAGTCTTTTCTGCAGTTCTTACTGCCACACTGGTGAGGAATTTGGGGATGCAAGGGAGGCTGGGAGGAGATACAGCCAGGACAGGTGACCCAAACTGACCAAAGGGGGAGTCCATACCATGTGACATCACACTCAGTATCTAAAGCTGGGGGAGGAAGGAGGGAGGGGGGATATTTGAAGTGATAGAAGTTGTTTTCCCAAGTCACCACTAGTGCAATGGGGTCCTACTCTCCTGGAAATGGATGAACACCTGCTCACCCAATGAAAGCAGGGAATTAATTCCTTGTTTTGCTTAGCCTGTGTGCCAGCTTTTTCTTTCCCTACTAAACTGTCTGTGTCTCAGTCTGTGAGTTTTCCAGCTTTCACACTTCTGATTCTCTCCCTGACCCTGCTGGGGGAGTAGCCAAGTGGCTGTGTGGGACTTGGTTGCCAGCTGGGGTGGAACCACAACATTCGATGTTCTAAAGAGATTCAGTGTGCAAATCAGACACAATAATTGATCTTGGGAACACAAAACAAGAGAGGAGTTCACAGAGAATACTTATTTGGGAGACTTATTTTATTTCTAGATACTGAGTTACAAAAGCTTATAATAAAATTATTTTTAACAAAAAACCCCCACATTACTCATGAACAAAACATTTCTTATTCTACTGTTTATTACAATTGGAACCTTGAAAGTTTCTTTTAAAAAGAGCCTGCTTAAAAAAGAAAACATAGCTTCTGTAAATTGTGTTTTCCCCGGTCCTAACTATTTTTCTCCTCAAATATATTTGCTTGGTAAAACACTCAGATTTCAGTTTGGCAGAAATTAATCCAGATGTTTTGGGTCAGTACATCTAAATTATCTGGAATTTAAATTATGGGACGGCCAAAACCTTCTTTGCACCTATGAACAAGCTAATGACTTATAAATAGACACTGGTTGAGATTAAATACTGAAGAAGGGTAGAAATGGCAGCAATCTGGTCACCAGCTTCCTTTCTGCAAAACATAAACCATGAAGATGCCACTCTCAGAAGGGTCTGAAAGAAAAATTAATTTTAGTTTAATACTGATCTGTCTCCAGTTAAAGCATTTGGACAATTCTGAATTAATAATTCAGAGTATTTATTTCAGATCACGAAGTAGGAAAAAAGGTGGTTAAAAGAGAGTAATAAATTTAAAGGCTAAGTAAATTTACACATTTTTATTTTGTTGTTTTATGAGCTTCATATTTTTTCAGGCCTAAAATCAGAATCACTTAGAAACTGAAACACAGATCCATACTTTTTTCAAATTTCTTAGAGACAGTATCTGAGTAAGTCAGCTTTTACCATACTGCTTTGTAAATATTGAGTTTCTCCACCTGACTTGTTAGTTGTTTTGCTTCTTAATACTCTCCCAATTGTTCCAGTGACTTTAATATAATGACTTTAATAACATGTCATGTTAGGTCTGTATTCATACTGGGAATATTGATCCCAGTAAAGCTGTGTATGAACTGAAGTAAATTGGGACAACAGCTATGCTGAATTTCTAGCATTTTTATGTAGAACATTCCCATTGCTACTGTGTAGATAATTAATTTCCATATTCCCTTAGTTGTGTAGATTCTTGCATTATGTTGTAAAACAGATCTACAAAAGTTTTATTAAAATACATTATAAAACTCTTTTATTCCTTCTGACCAGATTCTCAATTGTTCTGTTTCATCATTTTGTAACTGCTTGCATTAGCCTTATAAAAAATCCAATTTACATTAAAAAAAAAAGAGAAAAAAAAAGGTTATAAGGACTTAATGTCAATGTCCATATAGTTAAATTCTCTGAATTCAATAGTTTTTACTGTAATATAGTATCCCAGATGTGCTGGTAAATAGTGATATTGCATCAAGTTTTTTTTCATTAGAGTTTATTTAGGCAAACTTTTCTCACAGTTCCTGAGATATTAAATTTTGTCCTTCTCTTTCATTCTTATGTGAAAGATCCTAAATCATAATTCCAGAAGGTATAAATATTTATTACATTCAGCTCTTCAAGAGACTATATGCTTTTGAAGATAAAAAAATGGAATTAATTTAAATGGTTGTGGCCTTTTATGTATAGAAAATGAAAGACTGATTCTGCACAAGAGGCCATACCTGATACAAGACATATTTTAAAATTACAGAGAAAACTGCCACAGGCATCTCTGTGTTTATATGCATGTATGTGTATAAATATGCACACATACACACACGTATATGTAGCTGTATGCATGATATATAATACTGGGGAAAACCACAAAATCACTCACTGAATTTGTTCATTAAGTTGATACAGATTAAACAAGTTGCTGTATTTGATGGAGAGTTTAGCCGCTGTTAAAGCTTTGGGATTTCAGGGTATATTTGTGTGTTCTGATCTCTTTGTCTAGTATCTATTTTGTGCTGCAGATGCCTTAGTAACTGATCAAAAACGCCGTCCTTCCTAAAATTTCAGGTGCATTCACTTAAACCCTCTCAGAGTTACACCTAATGTAAGATTGCTTACCTCGGACCAACAACCCTTTCAGAAATAAATCATCAGGAAAAGAACAGAGGTTTAGTAAAGGAGTATACTAACTGCAATGAGCTAAAGAATAAAGCTAAGCAGTTTGTTTGGAAAACTGATCTATTTTATAAGAGAAAATGATCAGTTGAAAGGTGCTTCCTCCATCCTTAAACTCCTTCCCCCATTGGCAGACCATGGGGAATAGAACAACACCAGCAGGATGGAGAGGACCCTGCACTGCATGGAAGTTGTGTGAAAATAAGTTCAGAATTAACTTTAGAAACATCCTGTGTCCTGACATGTACCTGTTATCTTACTTCCAGCTGCTCCATGTAAAGCAAATAGAGGTAATTTAGAGTGACAGTTACACACAACAGTCTTTCGACCAAGAGTTGGTTTTTCGAATCCTTTTTCCACTCAACACACTGCTAAAAGCACTTACTCTCATGTGGAAAGTGTTGTCAAATACTCCTGTCAAAACCTCTTCCATTGTCCCTCCCCCTGCTTCACAGTTAAGACACATTTTTCTCTACTTCTGACTTATTCCAAGAAGTATATCAGATCTTCTTTTTCCAATTTATTATCAATATTTTTCACTTCTTGTTGTGTGAAAAGCTGCTGAAAGCTTTTCACCTTCAGTTTTCATTGTCTATATTTTGATACTGATGGTCTTTTTTATGTAACAACAGTAATGAGAAAAAAATAAGTGAGTCAAGACCATAATTCAGAATATGCTTATATGTGTCCTGGAGCTCTTGTTATAAGAGTAACTTTACTAGAAGTTACTTTGGAGATCTGCCAAGGAAAGTGTACCTGTTCTCAATGAGGATAAATTTTACAAGAAAAAAACACTAAGGAACAAAATGGAAAAAAAAATGGAAAAAGTTGCAACTAGCAAGTATTCTTTTTATAAATTGGAAAATAATATATTAAATAATTTATATTTCTATATTCCATTAAACTGATGTTATTATACTAATCCTAGATGAGTCAGTTGTTCAAGCATAGCTGGAATGCTTCGTGCTATCCAAGCAATATCTCTAAACAATTTGTTTTGACAGTTCAGAGTTACAAATTTTGTTCAAATCAGTACATTTTTCCTTCCATAACGAGAATGACAAAGCATGATTTTAAGGTGTTTCTTTTAATGCATTTTTGTCCAGGTCTAGAACATTCCAGTAATCTTAAGTTATTAGATATACACTTTGGATCACACCTGGCTGGCCCTCATGGATTTCAGGCCCTTTTCTACCTTTCTAAGGATGTGTGTATTACCAGTGTTACATATGTTAGACTCTTCTGCACAGACCAGTTGGCTAGATTTACCTTCACCAAAAAAAAAAAAGAAAAAAAAACCAACCCATAATAAGCATTTTGAAAAGCATAATCAAATTTTTTTTCTGATGTCTCTGAAACCTTTACATTATCTAATTTTTTTGAATGCTTGAATAACAAGGTGTGAGATACTGAAATGTTAAGGGTGAATGACTTAAAAAACTGCCATTTGCAAAAGCAGCATGTGCTTTGCTGAGGACAGGTTTGCACCCCCCAGCTGAGCTGAAGGGGTTTTGTCATACAACCTACTTTATATATAAATATCCTCTCCTTCCTTCCTTCCTTCCTTCCTTCCTTCCTTCCTTCCTTCCTTCCTTCCTTCCTTCCTTCCTTCCTTCCTTCCTTCCTTCCTTCCTTCCTTCCTTCCTTCCTTCCTTCCTTCCTTCCTTCCTTCCTTCCTTCCTTCCTTCCTTCCTTCCTTCCTTCCTTCCTTCCTTCCTTCCTTCCTTCCTTCCTTCCTTCCTTCCTTCCTTCCTTCCTTCCTTCCTTCCTTCCTTCCTTCCTTCCTTCCTTCCTTCCTTCCTTCCTTCCTTCCTTCCTTCCTTCCTTCCTTCCTTCCTTCCTTCCTTCCTCCCTGTTTATATAACAGTAAAACAGACTAATGTGGATAAGTCTCTGACCCAGGTATCATGCCATAATCTTGAAATAACCATGTTTATCTAGCTACAGCTCTTGGTGGCTGGTTTTGAAAGTGATCTCCAATGTGTTTTAGCTGCCTTCCATTCTGGTTTACACAGAAGTTGATAATCTCTTTTGCAACAAAAAGTACATGACACTACAACAGACTTATGATTTTTCAATTTCCTTTTAAAAATACTAACATAAGTATTTAAACAATTATTTCACCATGTCAGAAAATATTCCCACTAAAAGCACACAATTAGACAGTTACAGAGCTATATCATAATATTAAAATAACAAGACTAAATTATGAGCAACCATGTAAAATTACTTCCAGCATTTTGTGGTTTATTTCTAAAATTTAACTTACAATTTTATTCTGGTTTCCAAGTTAATAAGCATGGTAAATAAATGTGGTTTATATAGACAAATGGAGAAAGAAAGAGAAGGAAACAGAAAGAACAAGCAACAATGCTGCTATTTTAGTTTGTCTGGAAAATTATTGGGTGAAAAGTACCACAATCATATATAACCTTTGCAACAGCTTAAAAGCAACAAGGTGTTTTCTATTATTTGTACAATTCACACCTTTGAAAAAATATATGCTGCAGCCTAGGCAACTCAGACATGCAATAATCTAGGTGGCTGCTAGTGGCACAATGCACCCTCAAAACTTACAGGTTTGCCACCTGATATGAAAATATCTAAATAAATAAAATCCATTCCCAATTGTACTATCAGCTCACAAACATATTTTCTTTTCTCATAAGCCTGCCAATAGAAGTTATTTGGTGGAACAATTTATCTGAACTGAAAACAGTCTTACAAGCCAGTTGAAAACAACATTTATTTCCCAATCTATTTATCCAAATTAAACTCAGAATCTGTGACTGTCATGGTAAGCTGGTAACTATACACTGATGTATATTATATATTTTTGAATGATTGTGTCTTTGTTTGGTACCTGCTTCTGGGAGTTGTATAGCGCTTCTGTTTACATTTTAACCAGAAGCTTTCCATTCCTAGTTGTGGTAACACTTTCCTAGCCAAGAGCTTTCAGCAATATGGCAATATGGTTGAACTTCTCCATTATATTTATTGTCATCTTCCCTTATAAGGCTGTATCCAGACACTTTCCTACATCTGTTTTTGCAAATATGGACATTAATAGAAGACCTAAGATGGACAAGGGGCAGAAATATATTTCATTCACTTTTTTCATAGATGATGTTTTACTAGACTGCATGATTGTATATCAAAGAGTATAATTTCCCTAACACATTTTTAGAGTCTGTTTTCCCTAATGGACCCTTATCTAATTTGTTAGTAAATGATGTATTCCTGCTGGAGGATTAAGAATGAACCTTACATGTAACTGATATTAAAATAATTATGCATTTGTTTCTGTTTCCTTTTGTGAACATGAATTTTTAGGTATCCTGTCTTAAAACTCTCTGTAACAAGAAACTTCCTTTAAAGAGGTGTGTGGACACAAGCATAAATTCACAACAAATATTTTTGGATTATATGGGGAGAAACATTAAATATGATCAGGTCAAGAACTTCAGGAAATATAATTTCCCCTTAAGAGCCCAATCTTCCATTATACTAAAGAGAAGTAGAGGTCTCATATGCCCACATTAGAGGAAAGTGAAGAATATCTCATTTATTCAGACATGCAGCAGTCCAGGTCCTGCACTAGTATCAGGCACTGACAAGTTAAAGCCCTCTTTGAGATACATAGATGAATATTTACTTCAAATTAATTCTTTCTCATGTGCTAGGACTAAGAAATAACTAAACTACTACAACCAACTTCTTTAGAACATCCTTTTTGGTAAATATTATGTTTTAAAATTTTTTTTAGGACTTAATATTTTCTCTTGAAATAGCATGGATTACTCAGTTTGCTCATTTTCCATTTTTTTCTGAGGCTGTATGTTTGAGAGATTGACTGAGGAAAAAAAAGGGCAATGGTTATAGTCAAGAAGTACATCATCTGAAGAATTAGGAAAATATGGGGTTTTTTTAATACAAGGGAGAACTGAAAATGATGACTTTTTTCATAGTAAAGAAGAAAAAACCTCATATATTAGCACATTAATTATACAGTGATAGCTGGCAGCATTGAAAGCACAGATACACAGCCAGTGTATCATCTGCATCAAGTGGCTGATAGCATTCGACAGGCGTATACTTCTAGTACATATTGCCTTAATTCAAATGTTTGGAAGAAGTCTCTAGCCTCACACAACAGTCTGGGAATGAGCCATGAGTACCCTTTGCAGCAGTCACCTGCCAAACAGGTAGCCAGATCTATGTGAAGAGAAGCAAAACATGAGCAGCCACCACAGCAGCAACAACTTCTTGTAAACCTTCAAGGAGAAAAATCACATTTTAGAAGTTTGGGGATAAACTGTTGCTTTAAAATCCTAAAGGTGATATTTTATATAGAGAAAATACTAATAACATCTGACACTATACACTGACCTTATTATATTTGTGTTTTCTATCCTAGAGTACCATTTGCCCCTTACCTAATTAGTCTTTGATTCTGGAAAAGCAACTTAGAGGACAGAACTCTTGCAGCCCTCTACAGAAATGTTTCTGTGCATGCTCTGAAAGTACTTTGGACAATTTCAGGAACTAGCAGATAAATGTGCTGAGAAAATGAACTTGGTGGTATTTTTGAAATTTGCATCACTTAATGATGCAAAACTGTAGCATAAAAATGGCTTGGTTGAAGTTTGAATCTCACTATGAACCTCAGAGTTCAGAATAAGATAATACTGAAAACATAATTTGATAAAAATAATATTTATGCAAAATCATATTTTAATATCTGTGTTTTCACCTTTCCTCTATAACCTTGAGAAACAGAATTTGGCAGAATTATTTCATGTGAAAGTCAAAAGAATTTATTATATGCTTTCCTCCTGAGTATTTTGACTTTAAGAAGGTTCTCAGACACAAAAAAGTAATGAAATGTCACTGCAAGGGGTAAAAGGCAAAATCTTATTATAAGTAAAGAAACCTACTGCTTCTCTGACACCTCTGTTATTCATCTCTTGTAAGCCACACCTGGGGGAAAGAAAACACCCACCAACAAACAAAAAAATCCAACTCATAATTACATTTGGTTGGATGGAACAAAATGGATTTCAGTGCTGTGCAGCACAAACATCCCTACTGACCCACCATCTGCACACAGTCTCTCTTTTTAAATAGATCTGAACTAGTTTAGCAGTAGAATTTTCTGCAGCCACAGTGGAGAAGTGGAGAACAGTGGAGAAGACAGGAAGATCATGAAACTGTATGATGGAATATTTCTTCTGCCAAAAAAAAAAAGAATTAATAGCAATACTTGTAAGAGTACAAGAGGTATTATGAAATTGCTTGTATGTAATGTGCACTCTGATTTTAATTTACCAAACAGGTATGCAAGTGACATTCAGAAAGGCACTTTTTCAGCCAAACACTCCTCCTCTGTCTTTTGGTCATTTTTGGAAGTGGCATCAGCATAGGGAATCTAATCTAGTTACGAAGCATGTCTTCAGCATTCTGGACTAGAATGTTGCCTATATTCCCTGAATTTTGAGGTAATAACAGTTACAAAGCTTTATTGAAGATAATTTCATTTTACCCAAAGACTGCCAAAGACAAATCACCACATTTCACTGGACTTGTGCTGATTCCTGGAAGAAGTTGCCTGGTTTTTTCACAGCTGGCATCTACCTGCCATTGACTTCTTTTTCTTGACATCCCCTCTGGCTTGATGTCTCACTTCTCACTTTCATCTTTCCAGTGGTCCTTCACTATTGGTTGCTGCTTCACCAATTCCTTCTCACCTCTGGGGCTGTCCTCTGACTCCTAAAGAGTTGTTCCTAGGTCCCAGCCAGACCCAAGTCTGTTCTTCTTTAAAATCTTTCACTAATTGCTCAAACCTCCAGGCTGCTCCAGATTTGCACCTAATGCTCACAGGCTTCCTGCAGTATCTGCCTCCTCTGTGGAGCTCTCCTGCTCTTTATTGTCAGGTGTACTGTCTCTGCCTCACTGAATATTTTAACTCCAGCTAAAAAAAATAAGATATAAAGGAAGATAAAAGCAGCATCCTAACCTAGCTGAGCAGCATCTTAACACAGCTGTCATCAAGCACAAAAGGAGAAGAAACATGCCAGAGGCAAGTAAGACAACGTAACCATATTATATTTCTTTGAACTGCAATGTTTTACTTCCCATGGGTCACTCAGTAGATTCCAGGGTCTGGTTCCAAAGAGAACAGACCAGGTCAGTCAATTTAAAGAATAGGAAAACTGTCATTTTCTGATGTGCAGAAAGACTTATTTTTACAACTATGAGATGAAATTTTTCTTCATGTTGCTTTTGAATTGGAGTTTTCTGTGGAATTCATTCACATAAATACTTCAATAATGGCAGCAAAATATATCCACCTATATCTATTTTCTTACGTTATTAGATAACTTGCTTCTTGAAAGTGTTCTTTTGTTTTGGAAAGCATAATTTAGACTCTGAATCTATATTGCGCTCTGAGCATCTGAATATTGTTATATCCGAAATTTTACACTAAAGTATAAAATTTTCTTGGTGTATTGTGAAAAAGCTGAATACAGACTACTGCAGAACACTAACTTTCAGCCATATATTATACACAAAACTACATTATTTATACATCTTTTAATAGAGTTGTGAGGTGTAACAAGACAAAGGTCTCTAAAAGCTGTCTTACTATGCTTGAACTTAATTATAAAATTTCAGATTCATAATTAGGAGATAATGAAAAGCTGTGGCAATTGTCTGTCAGTCAGCTTCTTCAAGCCATGGCAGTGAATCAACCTGCATGGAAAGTTTGTGATCAAGGTCACATAATTTCTTACCTGGAGGAGAGCACAAGCTCTGACTGTGAGGAAAAGGAAGCAGACCTATATTTGACCCTCAGCAGAAAGCATTCAAGTAGCTTTTATTTCCAAAATAAACTGATTTGGAAAATAAGCCATGGTAAACCTCCATTTATGAACCTGTGCACACTGACTGCTATGAGCTGCAGTTTTCCTGTGTGTTGCCGTATTCCTGAAACAGGCAAACAGCCTTTGAGATCAGACTCAGAGCAGGACAGAAATGTTTTGGTTTTGATCCCCACTTTCTCTATTTTGTCTTTTATTGGGAGCAAAACAAGTGCATTTCTAATCAAATATGTCTTAATACATTCTTCATTCCTAGAAACAGGCTAACAGGTAGAAAATAAGAGGTGTTTTTCCACTCTTAATTTTCAGTAAGACTTTTGGTGAACATGATATTGTATCTGTTATTCTTCTTTGGTTGTATATTGTCAGAAGAAATTGCTGCTTTTAAAATTCAGCAAACCTTGGCTAAGATTTCTTGGTCCATTAAAGCCACATTGCTCTTGGCACAGATTTGGAAGCAGCATGGAAATGATATAAGTAATTTGTCCTAGGCAGGACAGCTCTGTTGAAATCTGGCAGAAGAGGTTTTCTCTACTTAGACCAGCTGTACTTTATGGATCACAGTACAGTACAGTTGTTCCCATAGTTTTTCAAGGTAAATCTTCTTATGAGACAGTGAAGCCAACTCACCTTGTCACAAGTACATTTTCTCTTTCTTCCATAATCACTCCTAAAATTTATTATTCTCATGTCTTGTTCTATACTAAATATAACTTATTTTGAATAAAATAATTTTTTCAATTTTATAAATAATAATGTAAATAAATATAGGGATAAGGAAATTTATAATATGTAGCATAGGTTGATGCCTAATGTAGTTTCATGTGTAAAATAACATATAATTTTATAATAAAACATTGTTACTTGTATAGTAATGTATACACACTTAAAGTTTTACAAAAGGCCTGCTAGCAATTTTGTGCTGTTTAAAGTTAGCAAAATACAAATATTTAACCATACTTATAAAGAAGAATGCATTTCATAAATTCTGAAAAATAGCATACTTCCTCTTTTTCTTACTAAATGTTTGTGCTCATCCTGAAACATTGTCTGCATATTTATGAAGATAATTTTAACTCAGTGTCTGTTGGGAAGTATATTCACTGTACTATCTTCAGTGAGACCACAGTTTGCTCAAGAAATGACTGAACATACAAACACATACAGCACTCCTGGAAAAGCTGGCAGCCCATGGCTTGGATAGGAGCACTCTTCGCTGGGTTAGGAACTGGCTGGATGGCCAGGCCCAGAGAGTGGTTGTGAATGGTGCTGCATCCAGCTGGCGGCCAGCCACCAGTGGTGTCCCTCAGGGGTCTGTACTGGGACCAGTTCTATTTAATATTTTTATAGATGACATGGATGAGGGCATCGAGTCCTTCATTAGCAAATTTGCAGATGACACTAAGCTGGGAGCTTGTGTTGATCTGTTGGAAGGAAGGAGGGCTCTGCAGAGAGACTTAGATCGGCTGGATGGATGGGCAGAGTCCAACAGTATGAAGTTTAATAAGTCTAAGTGCCGAGTTCTGCATTTTGGCCACAAAAATCCCCTACAGCGTTACAGGCTGGGGACGGTGTGGCTGGACAGTGTTCAGGCAGAAAGGGACCTGGGGGTGCTGGTTGACAGCCGATTGGATATGAGCCAGCAATGTGCCTTGGTGGCCAAGAAGGCCAACGGCATCCTGGCCTGCAGTAGGAATTGTGTGACCAGCAGGAGCAGGGAGGTCATTCTTCCCCTGTACTCGGCACTGGTGAGGCCACATCTTGAGTACTGTGTCCAGTTCTGGGCCCCTCAATTTAGGAAGGATATTGAGATGCTTGAGCATGTCCAGAGGAGAGCAACGAGGCTGGTGAGGGGCTTGGAAAACAAGCCCTACGAAGAACGTTTGAAGGAACTGAGGTTGTTTAGCCTGGAGAAGAGGAGGCTTAGAGGTGACCTTATTGCTCTCTACAACTTCCTGAAGGGAGGTTGTAGACAGGTGGGGGTCGGTCTCTTCCACCGGGCAGCAACTGACAGAACAAGGGGACACAGTCTCAAGCTACGTCAGGGAAGGTATAGGTTAGATATTAGGAAAAAAATTTTCACTGAAAGAATAATAAAGCACTGGAATTGTCTTCCCAGGGAGGTGGTGGAATCACCATCTCTGGATGTGTTTAAAAAAAGACTGGACATGGCACTTGGTGCTATAGTCTAGTTGAGATGTTAGGGCATAGGTTGGACTTGATGATCTTAGAGGTCTCTTCCAACCTCATTATTCTGTGATTCTGTGATTCTGTAATGTTCATATATGAACATCTAGAATGCATGACTAAATCAAGAAGAAATATATATATATTCATGCTTCAATGAAAAAAATACAAGGGGAAATTGAACTGAACTGAACCTTAACACTAATTATTTTTATTTATCTATTATCTGCATCTATCTATCTGCCAGTCAGTAGTTTCTGAGGAAATTTGGTCTGATTCCCACTGACCTCTAGTACAAATTCCCTTGCAGCCTTAATTGCCTTGAAGATTCTGAAATGTTTTTTCAATCCATCATTTTCTTCTTTAAATTAATAATATGAAGGCTTATAATTCATATCCAAAAAAACCCCTGCCTTTTTCTTATGGTCTTCATTTACTGTTAAGATTGAAATTATGGACAATAATTACCATCATTACTGCTAAAGTAACAAATTATTGTAAAAATAGCAAAAGTAAAACAGCTTTTAAGAGAAAGAGAAAAGGAAAAGAGAATTTGCAGATTTTATTAATTTTTTTGTTATGGACATTTTGAAAAAGCTAAGTATATTATCAGTATCATTTTATAATTCTTTTATTTATCTGCATATTAATATAAAATTAACAACTCTACATTTCATACACTAGAGGGAATGCATATGACTCTCAAATTCTTGGGGTTTTTATAACCTTTTGGAGTCTGTTTTAATTCAGTGATAACAATTTCTCTTGTTTGACATGGAAACAAAAATATTTTGCAGAAGTCACTGTAAATGATGAGTTGTTCTGAAAAAAAATGTAATATTGGACATTCTTTCTTTCCCCAAAAGAAATAGAAATTCAAAGAAAACATGTCACTGGCTTACATAAGATTCATTTTAAAAAATCAAATCTAAAAGTGTGATAATCAAAAAAGAAAATAACTATTTTAGTGTTTCCTAAGTGGATGCTATCATTGCCATGATAATTATAGTCCATTTCCCCTTTTTCTTCACCATGTAACTTGTCTGTAAGGCAGAACAGCTGCAGTAGTAAAGCAAACTTTCACAAATGGATCTGTTACATGACTGTAAAATAATTGTGATTTCTCACTTTTCATTTGCCAGATATAGACCAGCCCCAAAAATCTCGAGAGGCTTTGGCAGGCACCGGCCATCCAGGCAGGGTCAGCCTGCCAGAGGCAGAATAAGCCTCTCTTACATCACTAGCAGGACCAGCAAGGCTAAGTGGAACCTCAAGCAGCTTAAGCTGTGTTTGATGTACAGAAGAAAAATATTTCCCCTGAACTTCTGCTTCTTCCATCTCCCTTTTTTTATCTTTCATTTCCTTCCTGTCCTCACCATTCTCTCCAACATCAGTGTAGCTTTTCCCTGCTACTATCCCAGACTATTCCTTATTGATTGGGTTTTTGTAGTCTGTCCTTATTATCACAACTATCATCTCTGTATCTGATCAAAGGTCTGTTAAAAATCGCAAGAGTACTCTCACTACAGCAACTGCATCATAAGCACACCCCATTTTATACTCTGGATACCTATATTTAAAATATTATTTTTTCCCTCAAAAAAATAAACTCCATTTAACAAGCCTGTAGGGGATTAAACTGTGACAAGTCTGCTCTGTCAAAAAAATTGGGATTACTTTCCCTTCCAAAAATTGGGTTTTGGTGTCTTTGGATGGGACACCTAGAAGCAGACACTTCAGCAGCTCCACAAGTATTACTCCATGTACTCAAGAACCTCGGAGTTTTTTCCTTTCCTTTCCTTTCCTTTCCTTTCCTTTCCTTTCCTTTCCTTTCCTTTCCTTTCCTTTCCCTTCCCTTCCCTTCCCTTCCCTTCCCTTCCCTTCCCTTCCCTTCCCTTCCCTTCCCTTCCCTTCCCTTCCCTTCCCTTCCCTTCCCTTCCCTTCCCTTCCTTTCCTTTCCTTTCCTTTCCTTTCCTTTCCTTTCCTTTCCTTTCCTTTCCTTTCCTTTCCTTTCCTTTCCTTTCCTTTCCTTTCCTTTCCTTTCCTTTCCTTTCCTTTCCTTTCCTTTCCTTTCCTTTCCTTTCCTTTCCTTTCCTTTCCTTTCCTTTCCTTTCCTTTCCTTTCCTTTCCTTTCCTTTCCTTTCCTTTCCTTTTCATTAAAAGATGGCAGACAGCTGCTTCTTTCTGCTTTTGCTGCTTTCTATTAAACCAGGAAACAGTATCTGTACATGCCTAGGAGATGACATTGAGTCACTAGTTTATTTCAAATTGAACAAAAGACACACAGTGAATTTTGGAATAGAATTACAATTACTGGCATTGCCAGTATAAATTTGCACCTCCTTTTTTACTCCTTCCATGTGCTGCATATTTGGCATTCAGTCCTTTGTTCTACCACTACAACTTGAGTGCATCTAAACAGACAGAGAACTAATACAATTACAGAAAAAAAGAGAAAAAAAAATTCTGGTTTTTTTGCTTAATGATTCAATAGAAAATGAATGTTGGGCAAAAAGTAAAAGGGCACACAAAGGATGGCAGGAATAGGGACAGAAAGGGCAAGGCAGGAAAAAGGGATGTTTATGTTATACCAAGGAGCTCTTAAAGTATCTCAGGCATTTCACGTAAGTCCTCCCCTGTGTTCACCTAAGGGTAATTTGGAACAAAGGTTTGTGGAGCTTTTTTTACACATCAGCCTTTAATTGTTCTATTTGAGACACCAAAGTGCTCCTCACTTTGTACTTAATTTCAATGCTTATGTACCTTGCAGAATCAGGGTCAAAAATTCAAATTCATGTTTGGAACAGGAGGTGGATGGGGGAATGCATTATGTATTAAATGAATAAGATGACCCAGAAAAACAGTCAGAAAATGGACTTTTCTGACTACTGAGTTGAAGTCATGAGTGTATTGTATTTTCTGTAGTAAAGAAGTATTTTTCAAGCAATAAGCCAGGGAGCCACAGATCGTTTATCAGGTCCATTCTGCACATCTTGTCAATGATTTTCATGTGCACTTAATTCCATCAAAAATTATTGCTGTCAGAACAAATAAAAGCATTTTCTGCTTTTAGAGGAATGACTCCAGTTGTTCAGCTTTTTTTGGGTCTCACTTTTGCCCTGAAATACTTTTTAAATCTCTTTCAATTTATTACTAACATACATAATCATTATATGCTATTAGGTGTGTCGTGAGTCTCTCAAGAGTAATAAAAATTTTAAAATTGTTTCAGGAGTGATTCAAACATTTGAACTTTACTCAAACTATCATTTCCGTGTAGTAATATCTTTTGCATGATAATATGTTATTCGAGTAACTCTATTGCAGCCACTCCCTTCCTTTAACCAGAATACTCATGATGTCTTCTACACCCACGGAAATCACAGGTTTCTTACTGGAAATGTAAACAGTATGTTTACAGCTATGTTCACATAGCTTCTCTTTTTTCATTCTTATTAAAATCTGATGGTACAGGTTTCTTGGGTTTCTGCATCTTTTTCTCATGTTAGCTATTTTATTCATCTGTGTATAATTTAGGCCTTTTCATAAAAGAGGCAAAATGGTTACATACAGTGAGTAAGCTCCTGTACTGATGTTTGTGGTTTTCCATAACATGAGAGCAAAAGAGGTGAAAAAGACTTCAGAATTTATTTTTTAGACCTTTTTTTTGTTTTCTTTTGATTTTTTTGTTTGGTTGGTTGGTTGATTTTTTTTGTGGGATATTAACTATAAATTGCCTTTAGCCCTTCAAAAAATGAAGTGCACCATGTTTGAAGAACTGAATGACAGGAATATATTTCAGAAAGAAAGTGATTCTGCTATATTTCATCATGTAAGCTCTTTCCCGTGAAATTTTGCAAGTTAAATTATCCGGAAATATTTATCAGCATTAGAAGACTATTTTTTTTCAAAGACAAAGACTTAATCCTTCAGTAGTCCTAAGACAATAGCAGAGTTCTGTACATTATCTAAAAAATTAAGAAGTGTTTAATGTGGGATTTTGACCCATAACCCCTACTGGCATCCCATCTGTTTCTTGAATAAATAATGGCATTCATCAGACAGAAACAATTAGGTCAAAACATCCAGATACCAGATAAATCCCCAAGTTAATTCTTACACAATTCTCAGAGTTGGAAATCTGTGGTAACTTGAATAACATTTATTTTTGAAAAGTTGGTATAAATATTCAGTCATGCTAAGTTAATAAATTAAACATTTTTCCATTAGGGGCAAATAGAATTCTGTAATCTAGCCATTGAGGTATGCTAAAGTAATATACAAATCTCTCTTTCCCTGTAATTAACTTTGAATGAAGAATACACTGACCATTTTGGACATGTATAGCTTATATGGAGCAACTTGGCACACACAGGTACTACAAAACCATAATCACAAAGAACCTCTAGTCCTGCTGTCTTTTCTAAAATAAGTCTTTCTATTTTAGGAAAGTTTTTAGTTAAATGGAAATCACTAGGGTAATGCCTCTCTGGAATGGGTTATCTCCGTCTCTGCAAATTCTCAAACCTTGGCTAGAGAAAACAGACTGACCACCTAGTGCTAGCAATAAATCCAGCCAAAAGTCTGGTCTGAAAAACCTCCAGGATTCTCTTCTGACTAACATTTCTGTTACTCTTCCTGACTGAACTGCCTGATAAAAACATTCTCACTTGGACAAGGATTCTTCATACTGACAGAGAACACAATCCAAAGTGCTCCATATATTATTCAGTGGAACTGAAAATACCACTTTCCAGAAATGTCAGTTTAGATCCTTTGAATGACTTCATTTTAACAATAAAGGTTTACTGGGAAGAACAGTTAAAACCTCACCTTTCTGAGAGGTTTTTAAAGAAAAAGGTAGAGAAAAGAGAACTAATGGGAGTTCTCCATATCCAAAGTAATCATAGAACAAGTTGTAAGTTTGGGCAAGCACTTTTTAGAGAAAAAAATTGAGTGATCTGCATTCACAGAGGATTCAGATAAGCAGGAGAGGAGCTGGGGAATCTCTAGACAAATTAGGACAGCAATTGCCTTGGCATCTTTCTGCTATGAGATAAACACAACAGGTGCAGCAATGTTCTCCAGCCAACAACCTGGGTCACCAAGGCAACTATTGTCAACAATAGTTTTTATCACTTATAAGTGAAAGATCAGTATTACTGCCAATAACAAAACAGTTGGATTTAAAATATAAATAATAACAAAAAAAATCAAGTTTTTGTTGCAATGTCAGCAGTGGGATTTGTGCTGTAAGAAGAAACATCCCTTTTCTTTATCTACTCAGTGGAGTGTTATGTTCCTCACATTCATTAAGGTTTTTTAATGAATGAAATAAATAAATTGTTCAGCAGTTGTTCAAAAGCAAGAACTTTCAAAAAAGTTTCAAAAGCAAGGTTTTTTTACAGCATGTGATAGGTATTGGGCAGAAGTGCCATGGTCAGAGCTCTGATGGCAGCACAAATGTGAGGAGTGCAGGAAGATGTGTTATTCATTTAGTAGGTGACACTGCTGCCTCAGACTGTAATAAAACTCTGACCTAGAACATATTTGATTCACTACATGGATCAAGATACTATTTCTTAGAGAAAATATAGGGTCAAATATTGTTGGATATAAGGTAGTGCAAAGAAGTATCTCCTAATAATTTACATCTCCTTGCTGAATCCTTGTGTCAGTACAAAGTGAGCTAGTACAGGCAGGATTTAATGCAAAAAAAGACTATTTAAACCAGTAGGAATGGTGTCAATGTTTAATGAACACTTATGATGTCCTAAGGAAAACAGTAAATCTTATACATTTCCAGGATGATTTTCTTTGCCTTTATCAATTAATATAGCATATTCTTTTTGAAAATAATCTACAAATAATGGAATGAATGTACAGTTTGTTTGGACGCACTTAGAATTTCTTTACAGTGCCAACAGCACTGAAAACTATTTCAGTTCATTACAAATTTTCCTTTTTTTAAAATGTAATTACAGAAATTACTTGTAAAACCAAAATATATATAATATGGAGAAGCACTTATGGCAATTGTTTATTGTTTAGTTCAGTGGTTATGTGAGTAGAAAATACAAACTCAGCAATATGCAATTTAGTCCTAGAAATACATTTTATTTTTAAATTCTGCAACAAACATATAGTAAGATTCTGTGTGAAACATGCCTTGATACGTTCTCTTTCCCACAGAACAGGGTAACATACCACTTAGAAATAAATGTATTTTAACCAAGGTAAGTTCCAAGTTGCCCTGGTTGAAATTACACCAAGAGTGTTTTGAGGAGATTTTTTTGCCTTACCCATTTTCAAAGAGTTAGAAGGTAAGAGGTAAAAATTCATCACATTTTCAAAAATTACTTTTATTTCATGCTTAATTATTACCCTTGAACTGTTCCAAATTTTTAAATGCTAAACAATTCTTTTTAGCAAACCCAAAAACCTTTCATGCTTTCCTACTTATTTTTTTTTAATTTTTACTGTCATATGCTCCCACCTGCATAACTCCAGGCTCACCTGCAGTGGTTTACATATGTGCCTGTCACTAGAGCAATTTCTATATTGCTGTGGCTGTATCCCTTTCTAATGTACTATCACTTGTGGTTACCCTCCATTTCACCTTGCCCTGTGGGGCCCTTGACCCAGAATCCATACTTTAACTAAATTATAGCATAGTTTTGAGTTCATTAATATTCTAAATTAATTCATACACCTGTTCGAAATTCATCAGAAAACAGTTTTCTCCAAAAGTTATTGGAATTGTAGTTGCAAACAAAAGAAAAAAGGACTAAAATATTATTTCCTGGTATAGTCAGATGTATATTTGTACAAAGTGAATTGTCACTTTGATCTGTTTTAGATTATCAGCTTCAACACAGCAAACAAAAAATAATTGTCAATAGGTCTTGCACACACATTTTAGACAATAGAATAATTCTCTTCCTTCAGCTTCTCACAGTCTTAACTTTCAGCTCACTCATGCATCTTAAAGACACTGGTCATCAAATTACTGTTAGATTATATAGAGCTTCCTTTATAATTTCTTATTGATTTTACTGTTCAGTTTTGAGGGACAATGTCAAAATTGTAATAGTAATTCACAGTTTGAATTTAACAGAAACTAAGTATTAGTTGTAGAATTTATATTCTTTCTTGCTTTTAAAAACTACAGAAAGTTTAAATAGAACTTAAATCAGTTCTACATAATGCAAATAATTTATTTTATATCCCCATAATTACATAATTTCTATACTTGCAACATCAATTGAGACACAATGAATGATTTTACAAATGTTTCATTAAAGTAATTTTACATTGCAATGTTTGTACAAATACATTTCAAAACTCTTTCTGTCCTGTAAACCTTCATTTTCTCTGTGCAGCCAGGCAGAAGCTGTAGAAAGGATAAGCATGTAGAGCACACATATGCTCAATGTATATATGAAAATATTTACATAACTGGCTGCACAGAAAACACAGGCACAAACATGGAGCACTCAGAAAATAGACAGTGCAAATGACTATATTCCACTCCCCTCTCTGACTGGTCCTTTTGTAGGGAAAAAAATATAAATATGTATATATTAGATAAATATATAATAATGTCCTATGTAGAAAATAAATATATAAATGTGTCTATGTATAAAGATATATGTCTATATATACATTTATTTATTTATATCTCATTAATTTCTCTAGTAGCTGGGCTCAGACACTCTGCCCAGCTGCTGGCACATGGACAGATGAACTCTGAGGCTGCAGCCCTGCATGTTGCTGCTACAGAACATTCTGTTCACACACACACAGAAGCTGGGGACACCTTGATCACTTTGACCCCTTCAGCTCCTCCCAAGGTCTCACAAACCCCTGGATCCCAGGCTATGTCACCTACTCACCAGCTACTCTGATATGAGCTTGATGCTATTAGTTACTTCTATCAATAATACGATGTTTAACTCAATCTTGGATACTGCTACATACATCCTGCAAGTACAACTGTTACTAAATAGTGTTGTATTAAACAAAAAACCTGATGGTTTTTAAAGGAATGCCAGTTAGAAACCATTTTCTCCACACATTTAGCTGAAATTTTAGAATAATTCAAAGTTATGTCCCTGTCTGTGTTGTGAAATCAATGTTCTGCCATCCATGAAATCACATGCAGCTCAGGGGCATTTCTGGTTGTGCAAGAGGAAATCTCTTTGAGAAGGCAGGGAACCTGTAAATCATGATGGAATTCATGCACAATGTAAAATTATATACATTTGTCACTGGGGAAAAAAGCAATCATAATGGAAAAATGTAAAATCTGATCCAAACTAACCTGAAAATTATATAATTTAAATATAACTGTCTTGTGACTACACTCATCAATGAGTCACAGGAGTCCAAGCAGTTCATATTACATGTAATGGAATGGAATAGCAACTATTTCTACTGAGACCAAAATTGCAAATATATAGGTGGTTTTAATCTTGTCAAAGTAAGTCCTTGGACCTTAATATCAGAACCATATACTTTTAAAGAAACAGTAGGGCATTTCTTTTCCATGTCCAGAATACTATTTACTTTTATTTAACATAAGTAAGCTTGAATGGTTTTTGTCCCAGAAAAAAAACATTTTGTGCAGAGAAAAATGGGATCTTGTAGTGTGCTTATTTATTTATTTAGTTAGTTATATTTCATTGGGTAAATTAGAGGATATTATATATTACATACATAACTGCATTATAATGAGATGATTGAGATAAAAATCAGAATGTTCTTGGCTATTTTAAAAGCTGTTTGAATATCAGCATTTATTCTCCCTGACAAGGACAAACAAGAAGATAAGTTAAAACTTTATTTTCCTCACTCTCCAGGAAACACATGAAGGATGTCAAGGGCAAAAAATGGTGTTCCTTTTCAGTATCACTGCTGATCACAAACGTCCTGAGGCTGAGAGTTACCCCCCACAAGCCTTTGTAAGTATCACACCTCATGCCAGAGTGGGAAAAGACACAAGTGATGGACAGGTTACCAGAAGGGAGAGAATGCTTGCCCATCAGCTGAGGTGTCACTGACCATAAGGAAAATTAAAATACCATTTGTTTCCAAGCAGATTTGAGTAATTTAGCATGCTCAGTCTCAGTCAGTAATATCTGATCTAGATATTCAAGAGAAAGCTGAAGTGTCAGGAAGAGAGAGAAATGTTTCCTGTGATGTTGCTCCACCTAAATGACTTTCTGCTTGCAAGTACTGCAGTGACACACTGGCTCTGGTGGTGATTGTGCCCTTTGCAAGGGCTTTGGAACAGTTATGGCATCAAAGCGTAGAACAGCAGACTAAACCAGAAAAAAACACAAACACAGAAAAAATAAGAAGATACAGTCTCATGGCTCTATAGCTGTGTTGTGGAGTTTTTGTGAAGATACATAATATATTGGAGGTGACAATTTTGACACTGCCCTTGATTGCTGACTGTATGACCTGACCCTGCTCCCACTTATAAATCTCTTTGGGGTCTTATCAGGAGCTTCTTGTTTGTCCATGCAGACCTTCTGCTGCCTTTCTGTTGTTTTTTATGTATTTCAGAATCGTTCATTCTTAAACTTAAAGGAGAACATCCTTTAAGATTAGTCAGCTCTCTTGGGCTTGCTTCCAAGGAGGCTTGCTCCCAAGAAGATGTCTGAACAGGTCAAAGCTTTTTCTCCTGATAATTAGGATTGCAATCCTGCTATTTTCATCTTTGCCTTTTCCTTGTCTCCTCAACACCATATCTCATACTTTAAAGTACTGGAAAATATTCAGGTGGGGGGAATTGCTTCTGCCTTATAGGCTAATATTTGAGATACTGTAAGAGACAAAAATCCCTGAATTTTTCCATCAAGACAAGTTTGGGCCACTATCATGGTACTTTTTGGGATGTTTATGATGATTCCTAGTCCCGTAATGAGGAATGGTAGATAAGAGTAGAACTTGGAGTGTGCATGTGCATAGTCTAGACGCCGCCACAAAAATTGTATCTGGAATGCGAATAAAATTCCTTCCTTTTAAGGAAGACCATTTGAAGAATTCCATTTTTACCACCTCTTAACAACTTGATTTCTCTCTCTGTCCATTTTCTTAATTTTCTCCACAATCCCTTTTATAATCCTCTTTTATACTGGTTATGTTCAATAATTCCCACATGGTTTGATGTAGTAATTTGTGTGTGATATTATAGTTATATAGAACAGAAAATTAAATTATCAGCATAATTTTTTGGCCGTAACTTCTTTGAATATCTACTTTTACTCAAAATCTAAATTTGTATTGTCACCTAGGAATACCCTGTTTTCCCAGAATATAATAAAATTGACCCAAAGCTCATTAAAATCACTGCAAAGATGCCTACGGCCTTCAGGCCCCTACTGAACAATGAAATATTATAGATCATAAATCTCCTAAAAATGTGTAAGATAAAGATTTAGAATATAGAGACTGAAATCTTCATTATATCTCTGCAGAAATACTATTGAGCATATAAAAATTCAACCAGTCTTAAAATATGCTCACTAGTAGCTGTTCATAGCTCTGTCTAAGAAAAAAATTATATAAAAATAGTATTTATGTATCTCAAATGTGCCCTGCAGAGCTGGAGTTGTAGACATATATTATTCATATTTTTAGCAGCCTTTGTATAACATTATGCCTGAAAATCATTCAAAGTCTGATCCAGAAATCCAAAAGGAGTTTTAACACTGATCTATGAGGTAACACAAACTGTAAGGTAGAAAAGAATTCAGGTCAGATTGATGTCTTTGCAAAGACTGCTGAAAGGACTACAAAATCTTTTCCTTCATTTTAAAAAGAATAAAATTCCAGTAGCCTTATCTCTGGAAATGGAGTAGATAGCCAACCAAAAATATAAGCTAATTCTAATGGAATGAAATATATTAAGCACTCTTTTTAGTCCAACCGAAATACTGAATGTGAAGTAGCCCTTTCTCTCTCATTTTCATATTTATAAAATCCTAATATTACACACAGATTGTAGAGTATTTCTTTACTATTATTTTCACAGACTGAGGAAAATATTAAAACATCTGTTTTTAATGAGATTTTTTTTTTTTCTCACAGGGAACTGTGAAAAGATTTCTCTTTTAGCAATTACCTCTCAGGGAACTTTGTTGAAATTTCATACTGTAAGCTTCTGTAATACAAATGATTAAATATTTACTGGAGACTAGCAGTTTTTTAAGATTATGTTGGGCTGACCCTAGTCAGATGGCAGGGGCACACCTAGTGCTGCTCTATGACTGCCCTTCTCAGCTGGGGAGAAGGGAGAAAATAAATGAAAGTCTTGTAAATCGAGATAAGGACAGGGAGAGACCACTCAGCAGTGACTGTCATGGGCAAAGCAGACTCCACTTGAGGAAAAATGGGTTTTATGTTTTATCAATTAAGTCAGAATAGGAAAATGTGAAATAAAAAATTAATTTTCTCACCCCGCCCTTACTTCTGGACTGAAGTTCACTCCTGATTTTTCTGCCTCCTCCTTCACAGTGGGGCATGGGGACAGAGAAGAGGGACTGTGGTCAGCTCAGGACACATCTTTGCCATCCCTTTCTCCTCAGGGGGAGGACACTCTTTTCTTCAGTGTGGGGTCCCTACCAAAGAAGAGAGTCCTCCACACACTGCTTCAACATGAGTCCTTCCTATGGGTACAGTTCTTCACAAACTGCTCCAGTGTGAGTTCATCCCACAGGATGCAGTCCCTCGGGAGCAGGCGGTTCCAGCATGGGACCTCCATGGGGTCAGAAGTGCTGCCAGCAAACCTCCTCCAGTGTGGGCTCCTCTCTCCAGGCCACAGGAGCCTGCCCCTGCAGGGGCTTCCCAGAGGGTAACTGTAGCATCCCATAAATTCTCCCCCCTTAATCAATCCCCAAGCCCTCAGCCCTGGAAACATTAACTACTTACCATAGAGTCATCCCTCCCAAAGGGATAAACAATCTTCCCCACACACTTGGCGTCACAACTCCCTCTGGTTCCTCCTTCCTTGGTCACTGGCTTGGTATCCCTGGTGGCCACCCCACTACCCTCGGTGGCCAGGCCCCTCTGCCCACCCCTTAGCTCTGTCCCCCGCCCCTTCCCCTCTATAAGCTGTCGGCTCCAGGTGGTTCATCCTGTTTCCCCGGGGTTTGTCCTTCAGAGAAGGTGTTGCTCTGCTGGAATAAAACCTTGCAAAAGAGCCTTTCTTGCCTCTGTCGGTGAGCCAGCTGCGGTGAGTGTTAAGGGGAGGGTGGACTGCATTGCCTGAATGTTATTTCAGCCTGCTTTTCGACAGGAGAGGCTTGCTGGGGATAGGCAGCAGCACCTACCACTTTAACACCCACATTTTTTAGGTCACAGCCTCCTTCAGGAATCCACGTGCTCTGGTATTGCATCTTCCACGAGCTGCAGGTGGATCTCTGCTCCCCCATGGACCTCCATGGGCCACAGGGCACAGCTGCCTCACCATGGGCTGCACCAGGGCTGCAGGGGAATCTCTGCTCCAACACCTCTATCACAGAAAATAAAAGGGAAAAATTAAGCAATCACCCTGTTGCCTAGGACAGACAAAACTACCAAGTTATTTAATAGCTAGTTTTTAAAAAGCAAAAATAGGAACTGAAACATCTTTCTTTGACCTTTGCTTCCCCTCCCATTCATCTTGCATGGCTTTCTGCCTCTGCTTTGACTAGAAACAGCAAATCAGGAGTTTATTATGGAAGAAACCTTTGGAAGTCAGAGGTGGCTGTAGGATAATATTATTGACAGAGTCTTGAAAATAAAAGTTTGAAATAGAAATGAAATTTGTTCCCACTGAACACCAGTCCCTGGTTTTAGAGGTGAATTAACAGTTGCATTTCTGAACTTCTGTCCAGCACTGGACAGTACCAGTTTTGTGTTTTGCTTAGAATATTTTCCGTTCCGTTCTTGTTCTTTACTCATTTATGAGAATAAAATGAGAATAAAATCTCATTTTCACCTCACCTTTATACCCTTATGGTATAAACGGTATTTTCTCCAGCTGTTTTATTAGCCCATAGGACAGTATCAGAAAAGTATTCAAAGGCTGGCAGCATTGGAAGTTACTGTGAAGTGATGTACCAGAACACATGCTTGGATGGAACACAACACGCATAAGAGGGGAGAATGGCCAAATAAGTGATGGATGATCCTCTCCTGCTACTAATTAGACAAACGTAGTTGTGCTTGGAGATGGGGAAATTACCACATCAGTTGAAGAAAGGGTTACTTTTGATCACTTGAATAAGATTCTCCTATTTTAATTTTTATGTTTGATTTACTGAAGACCAAGTAATAATGGAGTTCAGTGTTAAGGGTAACATCCAATATGTTGCAAAGTTCAATTCTACATTACTGAGAACAGAGGGGGTAATTTTTCCAACACTGTCACAATATTGTTTCCAAAATAATGTATATATACAAATGTTTTAATTGAGAGTAATAATCTTAAGAAAATAGAGCAGAGCCTTGGAAGATAGCAGCTGAGTGGACACCAGGCTGCACCAGTAGTTTTGAAATTGTAAATATTTACAGGAGGTGCTGGAGTGAACCAGAAAATAGGTATTCCATAGCCAGAAATTTCTCCAAGCCCTAATTTTTGCCTGAGTAAAAATCAAATAATAATGGCACTATAGGCTCCTCTTTTAATAAATATTCAATCAATAATTTTCTGAGCTTTATCAAGTTTTCTGTAGCAACAAGGCCTTATCTGAGTGGAAGGCCCATAATTATATTTCATATTAATATAAACAGTAACAGATATTTTAATATAAAGAGTAACAGTAAATTCTAAAAAATTCTAACAATTTTTTAAATTTTGGCGTCTTGGTCCCATGCATGTGAGACAAATGTTAGGAAGAGATTTACATATATGTAGAATAAAATTGTATATACACATAATTTAAAAAATTTTATTTATATTTTCACGTACTCACTTTAGGTATTTCTAAAGAGATTAAGTCACAAGCTGACATTGTGGCTTCTTCTTTTCTTGAAGCTTTTTTACTCTGAGAAAGTTTTAAATAGTCATTTTGTAATCTGATTTTCAGACTCTGAATGAAGAGCTACTAAGTTATCTAAGTTTAATAAAAATTATGTGAAACATAAAAGTCAACAATGACGTTATCCTCACAGCATTGTATTGATTTGAGCTTATAGAGATAAACTATAATGTTATTTATTAAAGATTTAATAAACCACTGGCTGTCAATGAACCTTTGAAAAAACTAGAAGGAAAAAGGGAAACCTCCTGCTAAGAGTCAGAAAATACTGAATTTGTGTTTCTAAAGAAAAAAAATAAGTAAGCAAATAGAGAAAAAAAGAGGAATCCCTTTCTTCTTTCTGACATACCCTATGCAAAATATTTAAATTTTATGCCCACAATGGATTTCATGCAATGTATGCCATCCTTAGAATTAAATATTAGGAACATATCAGGCATTGCTGACACTTCACACTTCATGTTACTGAAACTAAGGACCATATCTTTCAAAGACTTTCAAGCATTTTCCATGGGTTTGAAAGACAGATACTGAGAACTTTACCTACACGGACTTCTTCCACTTCCCATAATTGTTCCCACTGCCATTACAAGCACTTATAGTATGATAATTTGTGATTAAGGTTTCAGGCTGTGTCATTCAATTGTATGACTATGCTATGTAATCAAAATTTCCAGGCTTATTACAAGATAAAGGCTCTAGCACTTGTCTATCTAAAGTTCCATCATGAAAGAAAAGGTAGCCTCTCACAATTTATTTTCAATTGAATGGATGATTAGGGTCTTTCTCAATTAGTTCAACAAATGAGTGAATAAAATTGTACCAGATTTCTAAGTTTATGGCATAAAATACTTTTGAGCACTCAATGTGATTGAGCTCTCAGAGCAAGATAATCTAGTAATGACTTTCAGAATTCAAATCAAAATAAATCCACATTGATATCTGGTTGTGTAATACCAGTATTAAACTATTTTAGATTTTATTTATAAATCTTAAAAATTTAAGATCTCAATTTTTTTCTTGATTTAATTATTTTATAAGGTCACATATAAGAGAATTCAAAGCTTCTAACATTTGGGGTTCTTTTTTTATTTTCACAGAAAAGGAATTTAATTTATTCAGTTTAATAGCTTAGGTTCTTACATTTAATAAACATACCATAAGGATTATTATATTTTCATAAGCCAGATCTTCGGAGGGTAAAAGTGAAGATGACTAAAAAGAAGCTGTTATTAGGTAAGTTCCTCTAGCAGAAGGCAATGGTTTTGCAAATATATATTTCATGGTTGTTCAGAATGTTGGTTTTGCTCTATCAAGTTTTCTAAATCCTTACCTCGAAAGAAAACATTCAATATTTAAATTAGATTTAATGCATAAGTAAAATAAAGGCACTATTAATTTACTCTATAAGTCGCTGGAATAATTGTATTTTTGAAAATCTTTGATTTTCATAGAAAATTCTGTTCATTATGATGACAAAGTTGTGAATAACTTGTTAAGGGTAGGTTTTTGATTTCTGTTTTATTATATAGGGGTGGGTGCAAAGTGAAAGCTAACATAGGAAAGTTTAAAATTGTATATTTTTTCATTTTTGAGGTATATTTTTGGTAAATCATTACTGAAATCACTATTAAAACACCAGTGAGGACTAACATATATGTGTATCTGAGCATCTTAATTTTCACTTAAAATTTATGGTAATGGGAAACTAGGGAAATCCTAAAATTAGGGAAATCCTAAAGATCCAGCGCCTTCAGGAGAAATCTGAGTTGTGAAGTCATTCAGGTTAGAAGAGATCACAAGAGGCATCTAGACCAGCCACCAGCTCGAAACAGGGCAAAAACTGAATTCTGACCAGTTGTTCACGGGTTTGTCCAACTAGAATTTGAAGATCTCCAAGGACGAATGCTAAATTATCTGTAAAGAACAACACATTCTCCTGCTTGATTGTTCACATAGTCAACCCTCCCGAATTCTGATTTGTGACCAATTTCTAACTTTCTTACTGTACCTCTCAGTAAAGAATCTTGCTGTCTTTTCTTGGCAATCTACTCTGCAATTTTAAAAAATTGCTGTTAGGTCCCCTTCAAGACTTCCCTTTTCCAGGATAAACAGTCCTAACTCCTTGACTCTCTCCTCTTATCTGGGCCATTAAAGAGGAAATAGTCTTTCATGCGATCAAGTGCAACTGAGCTTTGCTCAAATTATCCATGACAAGTACAGAAAAATTGTATATATCTTCAAAATGTTTTATAAATTAGTGTTCTTCACACCTTCCTGCCAAGGGACTTGACCTGTGGTCCAGAGAAGCCAGTGGCACAACACCTATTGATTTCAACAGTTTTACAACAAGCCAAAACAATTTTCCAGGTTTTCATGAGTTCTTCAACTTTGACCAGGCATTTTATATAGGGATTTTTCAAATCTCAGGCACAGAACATTTGTGAGAACTTAAAGTGGAAAAGTGTATATAATAGACACATGAACAAGTTAAAATAAACCACTTTATTTTTTTACAAAAGCACGTCAAGGAAAAAAAGCAAACCAGAAATGTTTATTGGGGTTTTTTGTTTGGGTTTTTTTGTTTTGTTTTGGTTTGGTTTTTTGGTTTGGTTTTTTTGTTTGGTTATATTTCGTGAGGTTGTTTGTTGTTTTTTTTTTTGTTAACTAAACATAATTATTACAAGTTTCCTAGCAAATGGAAGACATTCTTTTTATGGGGAAAAATTCTTCCCTAACCTATCAGAGTAATCAAATGAGAATTTTGCAACAGAAAATCTTTTCCTGGTACATCTGAACAAGATTTTTTTTTTTTAACAAAAAGGATTTCAAAAATATTTTGAATAGAAAAATTGCAAGACAATATTATGCAAATTCTACTATTAGTGATTAAGAAGCCAGTAAGGAGAGGTGCTCTGCTGGACCTCACGTTCATTAACAAGGGAGGACTTATTGGAGAGATAAAGGTTGAAGGCACCATTGACCTCAGTGACAATAAGATGGCAGAGTTCAGGATTCTGAGAGGAAAGATCAGGCAAAAAGCAAGGTCACAACCCTGAACTTCAGGAGAACAGATTTTTTCCTCTTTAGGGATCTATCTGAAAGAATCCCATGGGATAAGTCCCTGTCATGGAGAGGGGCCCAAAAAAGGTGGTTGATATTCAACAATCCTCTTTTCCAAGCAAAAGCAATCCACCCAAGAGGTGCGGATGAGCAAGGAGCTCTTGGCAAAACTTAAACACAAAAACAAAGCCTCAAAATGTTGGAATCCTCAGCAATATTAAACAAAGTATTGCCAACAGGTTGAGGAAAGGTATCCTTCCCCTTTCCTCCGTGGTGGTGGGGCAGCATTTTGTGTCCTGAATCCAGTTCTAGGCTCCTCAGTACGAGAGAGACATCCTGAAGAGAGTCAAGTGAAAGGACACAAAGATAGTTCAGGAACTGGAGGATTTATCCTGTGAGGAAACACTAAAACAGCTGGGTATCTATAATCTGAATAGAAGGCTAAGACACAATGTAAAAATGTAAATTAACGATATAAAAATATTTGAATGGAGAGAGTAAAGAAGACCAAGACAGGCTTTTCTTGTTGTCCAGTGGCAAGGTAAGAGACAACAGACGCAAACTGAAACACAGAGTATTATCTAAATATCAGAAAACACTTTTTCTGTTAGAATGATTGAACACTGGCACAGATTGGCCAGAGATCTGGTAGAGCCTCTCACCTTGGGGATGCTCAAAGCCATCTGAACACAGTCCTGGGTAAGTGGGTTGAACAGACAGACTGGATTGAAAGATCTCCGAAAGTCCCGTACTGCAGAGGAAACTGGTGTCAACTATTCTGTCATTTTGTGTTTCTCTGACTCTGTGGTCGCTTGGTCATGTGCTCACCTATAAATAAGGAAGATTAGATAGGAATATTTTATAAAGAATGCATAATTTACTTTCAGTACATCTGTCATATAATCTTAATTAATTTTTTTTAAGAAAATTCAGGGCTGAGAATAAACAGATTAGCAGCAAACTGCATGTATTCTCCTATAGTAATCTCTACAATAGTTTTCTAATTGAATTTTTTCTCCAGAGCAAGCATTTAATTCTTGGAAAGTACTTCAAAGAAAATAGTGCATCATATTTAAAGAAAGTTTTGCAAGCATGACTTATTTTAACCTTCTCAAACCTCTGTTAGTGTTTTAGTTTCCATGGTGTGCTTTGCCTCATTTATCCCTACAGTAGCCACTGACTCTTGCATGACAGGAAAGTGAATGAACCAGTTTTGCTTAAGCTCACACTTTCAATTTCTTTTGCAAAATTCTGTACTTATGATTATGTTGAGAATGAACTTCACTTTATTCCATTTGCTCTCATTAAGGATTCCAGACTTTGTTCATTTCGTTATGTATCATTAAATAATCTAAGTGGTGCTACAGTTGATATTGGCAAACCCTAGACAGATGCTAATATGGAAGTATTATTAAAATAGTATGGTTTGGTTTTTTATCTTCTCGTAAGCATGACATTTCATTTTTTTTTAGAGAACATAACATACTTATCAGAAATTATGTAATTTCAGAAATAACTGAATATAAAATAATTTTTCAAATAAAGCGTAATTTAGTATTGTATTATTTAGATATTCACTCCTGAAGTCTATCAGTTTTTCTTTCTCCAGGGAGAGAATAGCTAATTATATAACATTTATAAAGCTTGAAAATATTGTGAACATCTAAATGTTACTTTGGGCCTCAAGCAGAATTGGAAAAGGTCTTATGACCTTCATACTATTCAGCATTATACATTGTTCACATAGTTTCATTAACCTTTAATTTGTTTATTAATAGGTGAAATATATTTATGCAAACCCTATCAAAATACCCCTTTTATCAATATTTTGCTATAACAGATAGTTTTTCATGTTTCTACTGTGAAGTGAATCACAGATTGCAAATAATATTATCGAAGATATTTTCCATTTTGTGTTCATTGTGACATTTTAAAATTCAAAGCAGAAGTTTCCTACTGCCTTAATATAGTTTAAATGGACTTCTGGAATTCAATTCTCTAGAATGGCCTGTCTATCTCTTTTGCTTTCCTATTGCATGATACCAAGGCTCTGCACTGTTGGCATTCATTATTTCTTTAACTTTCTAAATTAACTTTGACACAGTTCAAGCCTCTCCTCTACTATCAGTGCTTAAATTTACATAATTTCAGACATTTCTCAGTGCATTGCACTACTTAAACCTAACATAGGGTGAGTGGTTCTTTGTTACCCAAGTTGGCATCATTAGGGCTGATATGAAAGAAACAGGTTGGTTACCAAGATTTTAGAAGACCATTTGTAACTTATATAGATGATTCCTGATTGTTTTAATGCGTTGGCATCAAAATACATTTGATTTACTTCTATAAATGAGTTTTGTATATTAATTTGATAAAACCACTATTACAAAGAGTCTGTGATAGCTTCTCAAACTTTACCTTTTACTTTGCTTGAAGCTTGCAGCGTTCCCTTGGCATGTAAAAAGGTAAGTAATGGGATTGACAGACTCATTTGACAATGACCGGAGAGTTTGTGACAGCTGTCAGAACTCCCCTAGTAGAGATAGTTGTGCTGCACATCTGCTGCACTCAGTTCTTCATCTGTAGAACGTTTACATGTGCAGTGAAGTCTTGTCAGATTAATTCCTTTTACACTAGGATGTGTCAATTCCACAACTCAAAGAAAGGATTAATCCTCATTAGATTTGCTCTCACAAGAGAGCTGTCTTTTTTAAAAGACTTAATCTCATTATTAATTTATGGGGTCCTTTTCAGAACTCTCCACCTGAGGAGAAGACCTTCATATCCGAATAAAACTTTGTCTTCCCCTTCTGACTACTCACATTTCTGCTTTGTGCTGAGCTGATCTTATAACTAATGTTAACAAATAAGCTGAAAAAACTATGGAAGCACTAAAGGACTAAGGAAATAGATATCATCAACATTATATTTCTCAAAAGAAAAGACAACATGACATGCCAGATAGACACACAGATAGCTGAGAAAAATTAGGCCTTTTAGGATACCTGTGAAACTCCATTGCAGTACATACCACTTACCACTGTTATGGTAACATGTTAGATGAGTTCTGGGAGGTGAAGTTTGGGAAGGAAATGTGAATCTTAATGTTCTTTTCCCCAAAGTAGCAAATCAAGTGTGAAATGGTATTTTCCACACTGGTGATCTAAAGTATAATTTACAAGGAAAATAGTCTGTATGTGCCTCAGCTTCATATGCTTTCCCAACTATGTATCAAATTCCTCTCATAGTATCTTTGCTAATTAAGTACTTAGAGAATTATCTGTGTTTATTGATTTTGATAAGATTCAAGATAACAGATTAATTCCCGTTCTGGAATATGCTGGTGACTCAAAATATAACCCAGCATATTTAGGAAAATCTGTACTGGCTATAGAAAGAGCAATATGAATAAACCATACAAAAACACATCATATGTGTTGTGTTCCATTTCAACAAAAATTTAAAGTAGGTATTGAATCAAAAAGTTTAGGACATACTGAGAAGAGTGCAAAATTAGTTAAATTTATAACAATTACTTAATTGTTAATCAGTTAATTTATTACTTAGTTAAATTAATAATGAAAGATGTATGGAACAATGAAGAAGCTATTGAAAACTATAAAATGTTTTTTATATTTTTTTATAGCCTAAAGTCAGTTTAAATCTAAACAGTCAAAATCTGTGCCAAAATGACCAAGTGATACACCTTATGATAGATTCCTGTTAATCTAATCTAGGAGATTAGGAGTCTAATAACACAGAGAATAGAAATGAAAGTAATAAATGGAAAGATGTTTATCTAGAAAAATACTTCTAGAAAAATACAGATTCTGAAGGGAGGTTTGGGATAGATTCTTCAACTTCATCCCTTTGTGACTAATGAAATATTATATGGCAAAGAAAGTGTTAGGGAAAATATATGAAACAGTGCTGCCATAAAAGAAGTGTTGTGTGAAGTGCTAGGTGACAATAAGTTTATGTGAATGATTGCATTTAAGTATTTTAATTTTCATAAACAAAACAAGGAAGTGGAGACAGAATGACAGATATATCATAAATTTTGCAGAACAGAATACTATACAAGAGACAGGAGATGAATTTACATTTGTCAGGATAATAAAACAAATCACTGGCTCCCTGCAGTGGATTGGCCCTGTCTGGAACCTATATGCCCATCTAGTTTCTCTCACTCTTTCTCTCCTAGATAGAGGTCAGAAGATGATCAGAGGGCTGGGATGGGACGGGCTGGGATGATCAGATCACTTTCCCTATAAAGACATGCTGAGACAGTTTGTGTCTCAACTCTCTGGAGAAGAGAAAGCTGCAGGCAGACCTTCTATTGATCTTCCAGTACCTAAAGGAGGCCGCAAGAGAGCTGGAGAGGGACGTTTTACATGGGCAAATAGTGACAGCAAGAGGGTTAAGGGCTTTAAACTGAAAGAGGGTAGACTTAGATTAGCTATTAGGAAGAAATTCCTCAACTGTGAGGGTGATGAGGCATGGAATGGGTTGCCCAGAAAAGGTGTGAGTGCCCCATCTCTGGCAGTGTTCAAGACGGGACTTTGAGCAGCCTGGTTTAATGGAAAGTGTCCTGGCCATGGCAGGGAGCTTGAAACCAGATGATTTTAAAGTCTGTTCAAACCAAAACCATTCTCTGATTCTATTATTTTATGATTTTTTAAAAATTTTTATTTCTGGTATATTATCAAGGCTGTTTTAGCCATAAATCCACAAGACAGCACCATGTAACCTCCTATGAAGGAAATTAACCCTTTCCCTGACAGACCTAAAATAATCTCCACCCCTTATTCTTCATCATTAACCTCATGTTGAGCAACACAAACTGAGGAGATTGGGATTCTGGGGTAGAAACTATTGTTCAGAGAGTAGCAGGGTATTAGTCCTCTTGTTGAACTCAATGACTGAATTTGCATTTCTTTATTTTGATAGGATTTTTTCCTTCCTCTTCCCTCAGTTTTTGGAATTATATTATTTTCACCCCAGGACCTTCCTCATTTTTTTTTCGTTTTTGCTCCCCCATCTCTTGAAGGTCTGAAGTGAACAAAGAAAGTGAAAAAGTAGTGCTCATCTTCTAGTGGTGTCTGCCCACTACACCCCTTTATTCACAGGCCTTATTTCAGAGAAAGTTGAAACTTAGCTGTAAGATTGGATGAACAGTTGAGTGTCAGAGGTGAAATTATTTCCTTTTCACCCTAGATAGCAACTTTATTGGTATGATCCATGTTTTTGTTATTCAAATATGAGTTACTGTTAATATAATACTTTAATATTTTAGAAGAAGCAGCAAGTTCATAATCCAGTTAGCATCTTCCTTATCAAGCAAAACATCTCACCAGGAATATGTAATTCTGATAGTTTGTGAGACTATGAACTTTATCACCTTTTAGCCTTGTGTGACATTTCATGTGCAGTTCTGCGGAAGTCTATTGAGAACACTTTTTTTTTCAGAAACATTTTTTGGCCATTTGCTAAATTACTCAATCTTTGGCATGAGTACATCATCTTGACCCTTTGTCCTTTATAAAGAAAGAACCATAAGGCATTTGTCATGAGGGAATGCTGATTAAAAAAGGAGATAACTTTATTCTCAGATAAGCAGTTTGTTAACTTTATTATATACTGAAATTCAAAACTCTAAAATTTTTCAGCTTAGGATCATGCTACCTGAACCTTGGGGTTGAGGAGATTTGTCTCTATAAGGGTGTTCCATAGAGAAGAGAAATGAGAGGTCTAACCCTCCTGTTCACTCCATGTCACAGCATGTCTACTTTCTCAGTGTACAGATGAAAGACAGAGGCAGGTATTGGTTATTATGATTAATAGAAAAAAATAAATAAGGTAATAAATAATGTTACCACAGCTACTTTATTTTACATTCCTAGCTTCATCTCCTCATTTTATTCCATACAGTGACAACCCTTGAAGCCACGAATCTTAACTATCAGTCATAGGAAACTGCGTCTGTGAAATAGCCAATTTGCACAGAGCCAGACGTGGGAAAATATATCAGTGAAAGAGTTGGGAGGTAGATAGAAATCATGGCATGAGAATTAGCCTTCTAGACTGGCTGCTCGTGGTGGGTTATTAGTGAGGTGATGGAAAGAACCGGAGTAAAGACAGTGACTTGTTTACAGTTCCTAAATTCTGCTCTATTCCCGAGATAAGAAGTCAAAAAACAGTGATATTTCTGCCAAGGGCATATTACAACCATAAGCCCAGTGACTGTATCCTCTCTTATGCCACAGAACGGTGCCCAAAGCACATAGAGTGGATTATGTCAATTTTTGATGGGAATGAGTGTTAGATTTCACTTTACAATTCAGCAGTGCTGAGGAGGTTAAAATAAGAGAAATTTTAAACCCCCACCTCTGAGATTTTATGGCTAATTTTACAAAAATTTAAGGTTCCACACAACAGACATTTAGGTGTTTTGTCCATGAAAATTCAAGAAATATGAAATATAGTTACCAAAATCTCTCTGGACTCTCAGTCTTCTCCTCATACACAGTTAAAATATTACAGTATTTCAGGATAGCACATTAAGAAAAACTAAAGGACTCAGAAATGGCTTTGAAGTGTATATTGTTTGTCTTTTTGTCATGTATAAAATATAATGTTTTTTGTGTTAATTCAAATGTATTTAAATTCAGAAAATGCTTTCTAAACAAGCATCCATACTTGTTTTAAAACTTTCATTTAACATAGAGTAAACATATCATGCATTAAAATAAGCATAGCATTCAACTTTATTTGCTCCCTCTTTCAATGTATTGATTTCATTTTAAAGCATGCGTGATTTAATTCTGTGATTCTATTTTGGTCTCCTCACTTCAAGAAAGAAGGCTGGAGTGTGTCCAGAGAAAGGCAGTAGAGCTGTTGAAGGACCACAAGCCTTATGAGGACCAGCTGAGGAACTTTGTGCTTGTTTAACCTGGAGAAAAGAATGCTGAATGTGTGCATCTGCTTCTTCTTTTATTCCTTGTTCTAGACATTGCTTTAAAGATAATTTCCATAGCTGTTATTCTAGGGAACTAAATTTAAAATTAACAGCCAAAATGCTGTATCATTTAAGGATAAAGAAAGCATTCTAGATGAACAAACCTTAAAATCTTCTAAGTTTTTATGACAGTTTGTTTGAAAACATGCTTTATTACTAAATTGGTCCCTGCTTTTTAGACATAGAGAGAAAGAAAGAAAAAGCAACAAAAAATCCCTAGAAAAATTTAAAAGGAAAATGGGAATTTTTTTTTTTAAATTCCATTTTTGCAAGTTACAACATTGCCTTCAACCCATAAGGATACATCCACTGATTCATCAATCTAAAATGTACTGAATCAAGACAAAAAATGAAATTGCTTAAACCATGGCCAACATAATTTTGAAATTCAATTTCTCTCAGCTTATGAGAGTTTTGATAATACAAGGACTGGAAGATGTCATTGATGAAAAATGACTACACAGATTGGTAAGATCATATATAAAATTTTGAGGAGCTTTCATGCACGGTGTTGGTTAAGAACAGTATTTTTCAGCATCCAGTGTTTCTGACTTCCTGATTTTCTATCTGCCTCTGAAAACTGTTAACTACCATGTATTGAAGGACACTGTGTTCCATTTTGGACTATATTTCAACCATGCAAAAGGAAAAATATCTCAGTTGAGACTCAAACCATCATCACAGCACAACCTGTTGAGACATTCTAAGCTGTAAATCTCTTGTATCTGGAAATAGAGGAATTCAATCAGACTTTCAAGAGAAAGTTTTTCACTTGAGATCACCTTCACCAGTGGTACAAACTAGGAGTTTGACTTTGCTGTAACAGATTCACCTAGAAGGCAGCATCTCTGCTATGCTGTGTTGTGAGAATGCCTCCAGGCCATTTCAGAAAATGAAACAGGGTTGACATGTGAGTGTAATGATTCATGGTTTCTGTCAGCTTTCATTGTGGTGTCTGAGCAGATTGCCTCTTCCAGCTGGGCAAACAGTGACCTCTTGAGCCGCTGAAGTTAATTCTGACAAGAAATGTGCATCAGAGGCTTGAAATGTCATGCTTCATAGTCCAATATATTAAAATAAAATGAAACAGACGGCGATTTAGAGTAGTATACCACATGGTGAACAGCAGCAGTTCAAGGAAGAACCGGTCATCCATTTATACACTGACCTGGACAAAATTTTATTTGTATGAGATTCAGGTTTTCATTGCTTTTTAAAATGAGGTAAGAACACATATATATTTTTGACTGCAACGTAATCTCATCTGTTAAAAAAACCCTACCAAACAAAATAATCGCACTCACCTCAGACTTATGTCCATGACAGACTCTGTGGAAAATAAACCAATCAACATTGTCACGAGCGACCATTTTCTGTATTTCCATTTTGTGTGCATGGCCTAGGAATCAGCACACAAAAGCTTTGATCTGATGTCTAATAGTGTTAAAAATTATTTTTGGAGAATCAAAGGTCAGACTTCGATATCATTCTTAAAAGTCTTTTGATGTTCTTTGTCAAAAAGACCTTCCTTCCTTGGAAGTGTCTTTTGGGTGGTTGGGAAATTCACAAGATTACTCTGTGCATCGTAATTCAAGCCCCTGTTAGCACCTACGCAGGTTTCCTTAGCAGAGCAATGAGTCTCCCATGCTTTGTGGTGAGAAGCTGCCTCACATACATAATCCTTGTAGCTCTCACATACTGTCTATAAGTTCTGACCATGTTGAAATCTGTAGAAATTCTTCCACATTTTCGCACTTCAGCCTTAGGCTAAACCCTATGACAGTCATTTGGGGCTGTTGCCATCATGAGTCCAGATCTAATAATCTTTAATTGCAGATAATCTGTTAAAACACAGTTTGGAAAGTCATGAGCAACTTTCTTAGCTATTCCTTGCTTCTAAAAAGAGCAGGATGTCTCTATTTTACTGTTTGGTGACACTTCAGGCATTTATTCTTTGACTGTTCAATATCACAGACTCCATACCTTTTCTGTGAGGGAATAAAAGAATTGATTTAAACTGCTCTGGGTAAGGATGAATTTCTGCTACTATAAGAATAGCTGCTGGCAAAAATTCCCCCCAGAATCACCAAAAACATCAACCAAAAAAAAACCAAAACAAAAAAAAAACAAAACCCCAAACAAACGCCATAAAAACAAAAACAACACCAAGACAAAAAGAAGTTATGAATGCCATGTACAGACCCTTGCTATTTTACTACTCTGCATTTCATAATGCTTGTCTATTCATTAATTAATAAGTACTTCTAAAGACAGTCTTTGCTGATATCCCTCTACTGTGAATATATTAGGTTTGTAGAAAGATTATGATGTTTTGTTATGTTGTAACATTTCCTTCAAAGGAAGAGGTACCATAAATCTAAACCAGATCACTAAAAATATGCCACTTTGGACCAGAGCAGTAGTGGTCTTCCTAGTCCTTAAAGTCCAAGTAGATCTTTTTCCTTCTCAGCAACTGACGGGCAAAATTTTTTTCCCAAATGGCAAATAAAATTTACAGGATGTCACATAGCACATAGAACAGACAAATAACAGGTGTTTGTTTTCAAGAGCCATGTTAGATTGCAATACAAACCCACACCAGTTGAGAGATCTATTACCTGCTTCTTCCATGCTTGGAAACTGAAAACAATCCTGTCATCTGCAGAGTCAGAAGCAGTTTGTTACTAGAGAAGCTACCAACTGACAGAAAGGATATTAAGAGAATGGAAGAAAACTTGATTAATTTTTGTTTATTTTCACATCACATTTTTTTACAAAATTTGCATCTTATAAAACCTGATTTTAAATGTGTTTATCTAATAGCTGCCTTATTTTTCTATCAGTATTTAAAAAAAAATTATGTCTCCCTTAAAGTTACGTGTATTTTTTCCAAATCAAGTTGCAATTCTCATGATCAGGTAGGCAAAACATGAATTTTGTATTAATCTGCTCAATGTTTTCAGCAAAAAGTGTTTCCAAGGCCCTGTACTACTACATTCATGGAGTAGCAATTTGAAATTAATAGATATCTCTACTGTATAGACAAGAACGGAAATAAACAAGTGAAAAATGTTTCATTTTTCTAATGGGTCCTCCAGTGACTGAATTCCAGATGTCACCAAAACAGATACTTTCTTCTTGTTTTGGTGTTGATGGTATAAGACACAACAACAGCTGAACATAAAATACAAACAATTTAAATTTCTGCCTTCATTTTTTTCTTAGAAAATTATATGTGAAGCAATTTTATGTATTTTTTCCCCTTCTCGAAAGCATAGCTATCTTGAGGTGTTAAGCATGGTTTATTATTATGCCATTCACAATGTTGCCTTTTTTGTTTAATATATGTTTTGAAGATATAAGGCAATATTTTTATATTGTTCACCTATAATTGGTCTCCACATGGATATTGAGATGTTGACCACAACTGCATGAGTAAAAACATCTAGCCAATTCCTCATCCACTCAGTGGTTCATTCATCAAATACATGTCTCCTCAGTTTAAAGATGAGGTTGTCTTCTGGGGACAGTGCCAAGAGCTCTGCACAAGTCCAGGAAGAAGATAACAGTTGCTCTTCCTTTATCCACCAACACTCCAGCTCTTTGGAGAAGATCACAAAGTCTGTCTTTCACTTCATCACATTGAACATTTGTCCAGATGCATATTAAGATTTATTATCTATTCACAGCAAAAAAAAGAAAGATAGATACTAGGAAATTATTTTTCAAAGATTGATGCTACTGGTACAATTTATGTCAAATTTTGCTTAAGGATCTGGCAAGAAGCATAAACTCACCTAAACATGTTTGAATGACTTACAGCTATAATGTCCTGGTTTAGTCTTAATTATAACCTTCCTCTGGCAGTAACCCCACTGGAACTGTAGAAGAGAAGTACTAATCATATTAAGTGTGGCTGCCAGAAAATGTGGACAACTTCCCTCTGGAATACCCCTCTCCTTAGATAAATATATGAAAGACTTCCTTAAAATGCAGTTTTTCAAGTAGACAGCAATTACTTACTCAGAGCTAATGCAGGCTTGAGTCTTCTCCCTTAGTCTATCCCCAGATAATTAATAAGCCTCTAATAATTGGAATGTATCTCATGAATGAGATACTTGGGGACTTTGATAGGTTAATTATTGGATAACTGCATCCCAGTTCTGGAAGAAACCATTGCCATCTACTACATCTGTAGAGATTAAAAGGAAGAAAATGCATGCAGTTCATTATAGGTCTTAATGAAATGTATTTTTTGCAACAACAGACTTTCATGGCTTCACAAATATCCCTGAAAATATCTGTCTTGAGAAATTCTTATAAAGGTTCGCTTCAGAATACTTAATTATTTTTGATCCACGAGAAGCAACATTAAAAATGAAGCCACTGGTAAACATTGAGTTTTTTTACAGTGCACACTTTTTAATGTTTCATATCACTAGAATTTGTTAGAGGGTTTTTTCTGAGTAAAAGTATCTGTACAAAATCAACATCTTTATTACAGGAAAGATAATAGCATCTTTCTTGTAACAGAATTTGTAGTGAGAATCAATTTCTCCTTTTATTAATGTTTTAAAATTGAATTGAATTTTTACAATGCTTTACAAAAATAGGAAAACTGGGGGTTTATGTTCCTATACCATACAGCAGCCATACTTAGTATAGGAAGTTACTTCGGTTTACAACAGGACTTGTTATTTGCAAATTTGTTGGGACACACCATCTCATCCATCTGGGGAATCTCTGCTTGTGATGTACAAAACTAATCCTTATTACATGTAATACAAAATATGTCTAACCGTGTTGAAGCATGAACTTTGGCTCTTGCAATGTGGTTATTCTGCCTGCACAGGGCAGGTATGGATTGATAGTTACACCATTTGATATCTTCTTGCAACAATACCAGCCATAAGCTATCAACTCAGAGTATTTTTCTTGGGGAAAATGGGTTTGCCTGAAAATCAGATTTTGGTTTTTTTTAATTATACAGCTGGAGTGGTTTTGAGACTTATACCAATTCCAAACTATTGTGGATAAAAATATTTTGGTGCTACCATGTATGCTGCCTTTTGTAGACAGTATTTTATACGGAATAAGATTTTATGGTCTTACAGGAACAATTAAAAAAATAAAAAAAACTTAGGAAACTGTAATAACTATTCATAAATGCATAAGTTATAGCATAAATCATATGGTATCAGATAATAATAGACACCTTTTTCTTTCACAAACAAACACACATGCATATAAAAATGGTAAAGACTATGAAAAAAACACAATTAAAATCTTCAGAAAGCTGCAAAAACTCTTCATAATTATGTCATAGGAATTAACTCCTATTACTCAATTTGCTCATCTGAGATTACAAAAGCTTTTGGGAATTCTTATACAGATAGGATATACAAAGTTTAAGTATCAGAAATGGGAAAATCACTTAATATTAAGTGAAAATCTGATGGTGAATTTCCAGAAGGTAGATTTTACTGCAATTTTATTGAAACTTCAAATACTGGTCTGAAATCCTCAAAAATAATTCAACTTCATATAGTATATTCCTTATTTGGAGATGCATTTCTATTCAGCTAAGAGGAATGGATTAAAAAAGAACAAACAATAAGATAGAGAATTAAGAAAAAAAAAATTTTAAAGCAGGACATGCATCTCATATAAGTATTTCCTTCCTGCATTATGTTTATCTCATTCAGGAAGACCTGTGGTGTTTTCTTCTGGATTTGTTTTTTGTTTTGTCTGAGGGGAGAGAGGGAGAAAAGAATCACTTTTCTCATAAGCCATATGAATAAAAATGATAATTTTAACAGCAGGTTTTCTGGAACATATATGTCTGAATATATATGTCCGAACAATTGTATAATATGTTTCTTTGCAATAATAACATAGTAGGAAGGCAAGTACTACTGATAAAGACCCAAAGGTGCACTTATTGCCTTTTATTCAGAAGAATATAAAAAAGTAGTAAGTACATTGAAATGATGAAAATTTTAATTCCCCCTAGTGATCTATATAGAATTTGTTAGATTGGTTCTGCAGCTTTTATTTCTTTTTGGGTAGGTTTTCAGAAAACCGGACAGTCCTGACCGGCAGTTAAGGTGCAATGGGCAAATTAGCATTTTCTGAAGCAAAACTCCTCAATTGGAAATGACTTTTGACCAGCTCTTCAATAAGACTGCCTTAATTCCAAATCTGTTCACTGTATAGTAAAATTGATTTTGCCTATTCAATAACCTGCCTGCAGTCAAGAGGCAATTAGAGTGCACCATATTCTTCATTGCTTTTCAAATTGTGTATCTTACTATGGATCACTGCTGTTATCAGCTAAGTGAGGGACAAACTATTCTGAAGTGGTTTTCAGAAAGTAATCCTCATGGGGACTGAAACTAAAAATCCATTTTCGTACTACAATTGAAAAGAGTATAAGCTTTTCTAATCTTCTGGAGAAAAGTGCATTTACCTTTCAGTGATGACTGACACCCTCATGCAGAATCATGTAAAGATTTTGTCTTGAAACTCATGACAAGTCTTGAAATTCATGACAAGACTTAGCCATGTCTTGAAATTTGTGACAAGTTCTGTGTTCCAGCTGAAGTTACACTTTCTAACTCTTGCACTGGAGAAAATGGCAATGTGAACAACTAAGTCTATACGCAGCGCCAAACTTGCTGTGCTGCTTATTCTTAACTCTTTATAATTGTTAAAAGCCTGTTATACTTAGTGAGATTCATTTCATGAATTCTGAACACACAGAGTTGATAATGTTAGATAAAGCACTCAAACGCCAGATGTAACAGCAAAAAATCTTTCCAAATGTTCAAAGCAGGGATCTTGGGTCAGTTTTATGGATCTTTGAATGTCCAAGCAGAGAACAGGAAATCAGTAAGAGGCCCTCAGAGAAATCTCTTGTTAAAAAGAAATTTACTGCTGGTATGCAAGTTTTGGATTGATAAACCATTCTTCTCAGTTCCCAGCCAAAGTGAGCTTTTGCTGGACAGTGGAGAGCACTTTGTGCTGTTGTGTGGTCTTGCTTTTACCCTCACCAGATGTGTGCCAGGATTTTGACAGAGTTTAAAGACTTCTATATGTTAGGAACATAAAATATAACATTTCATTATGTCTTGAGGGTAAGAGAGCCATTCAAGAAGAAATTAATCTTCTATATTCTTTCAAGGTATTGTAGTTTGTAGGCTACTAAATGGAAATATTGGAAGTAACTGATGTTCTATTTTCCTTAGTGCCCCCTGTTTCTACATATGAATGGAAAATGGTCTTATAAAATTTATTTTCCCGTGGTTTCTGCAGTATGGAGGTGGCATTTTAAAGATATGTCTTTAAGCTGTAGTTTCATTGTGAAAGCTATTACATAGCCCTTATTGCCTCATCAAAGTATTTAGACTCGAATTGAGCTACTGAAATCCTGGTTGAAGTACGGGAACTGCAAGAGGTATGTCACTTCAGTTGTCTTAAAAAAAGACTAGATCTGTAAGGCTTTGACTTTAATTTATAATGTTAAACCATCTGCTGAAATCTCTATGCTTTCAGAAGACATGGAGACCAGGTGCTGAATAGTGAAAATATAGAAGCAAGGTGGGTCCATAAATGTGCCTTAACGAGCAAGGTTTTTGGGGAGAAGAGTGTGTTTCCAAAACTTCCCCAGACCTTTTAGGTTAATCTTCACCTGCAGAATCAAATCCAAGACATGCTTGTCACTGCCCAGTTCCCTGGCTCTTGGTATAAACTGCTGACGTGTTTTCTTCAGGAGTTTCTGATTTTTATGTTTTCACAGCAGCTAGGGATAAGCCTCATGTTTCTGGTGAATGATTTAAGGGTTTAAGCAGTACAAGCGCCTAGTTCTCCTATGTACTTTTACTGTTGCCACAATGTTGCAACACCATAGTGTTAACTCTTCATTCTGGCTGATTTTCTGCTGTCCTGTGGTCAGCATGGGCTTTGTGACAAGTTCATTCTATTCTGTGTTCAGTGTAGTTGTGACATAACTTGGTATTTCTGTCCAGAAATACCTATAAACACACAAAGGTTGTAGTGTTATGTTGCTGTGATTCCCATTTTCAACAGAACTTTCAGCATCAGGCTGAACTGCCTAGAGAGAAATATTCAAAAATAGTTGAATTGTTTGGAACTCCAGATCCTGTCTCATTCATACTTTTCCTTAAGAAAATAATACTACATATTTTGCATATTATTTTGTATTAAGTAACATGCAAAAATACAATTGTTACATGGATTATTTAGCTTTTCATGTGTGATATTCCTCTATTCCTCATGAGGAATCACAATGTTTTCTAGGTCCTGTGGGGTTGAGGTGCTATCCATAAATATTTGGAGATGCCTGCTTATACATTTTAATAGTTCATGTCCCTTGAAGAGAAAACTTCTAAGAAAATTCTAGTGATTTTTTGTAGTACTAGATATGGTGGTTGTAAGCTCTGAGTATTCCTCTCATAGCAGCAACCAACTTTGTGCATTGGCTCAGCTGTGTCCTGCAATGTAGAGTTTGCTGTATCTGGCTGTGTCTAGAAAGGCAAACAATAGGGGTCTTTTCCTCTCCCAATTTTTCTTCACCTGTTCATTCTCACTTCTTGAAACTGTGGAGCTCACAAAAAGCATGTTCTGCTTTTAATGGCAAAAGAAATCAAAATCTTGTACTCTCATGGCATTTGTAGGGATAGCAAAATTTTTTCAATAGCAGAGTGCAGTGGGCTCTGGAGAGACATGTGCCTTGCAAAAAAGAAAACTTGTGTCAAACCTATGAGAGTTACTGCAGATCAATTTGCCAGTGAAACCACAGAGGGCAAATGATTTTGATTCCTACATCAGCAGGCCAGAGGGTTTCCTATGAACATTTTTCTTCTTCATCTTTTAGCACACATATTGGCAAAATGATCAAAAGATCCATGAAGAGAAGGTTAGTGATTTTTCTTCTATTTGCTACTGAAATTTGGACCTAGTGACTGATTTCTGCCAATGAAACATCAGCCATGGTTAAAAAAAGCTACTTGTACTATTAACATGCCTTACACCAGAAAATGCTTGGTTATTATTGTCTATTGCTGTTTGTCTTCTGGAGGATTTTATTTCACATTTTTCAAAGGTCTGAGTGAAAAAAAAATAGGGATAAATATTAAATTGCAAAGGGGAAGTATGTAAGGTATTTGAGAGCAAAATATTCAAGGAATCAAAATTTGCAGCCAATATATACAGCTTGAACAATTCCTTGTGTGCTTTGGTGATTTTCAAGCCTTAGTTAATATGTGGGATATGGAAAAATCGACCTAAAATTGGAATAACTATTTCTGTTATACAACTAGATTTGTACTTATTTTGGCTCTCAGAAAATCAAATTCAATAGAGTAGGAATCATTTTTGTAAAACTTTGAAAGCTCAAACATATAAGGTCTGGGAAACTGAATTTTCCTTATCACGCTTGTAAAGATTAGACTGCAAATGATGTTGGATAACAGATTTAGATGTGAAATTGGTCTGACATTATATTAGGCTGGTAAGTAAATAACTAGAATGATATATTTAGGGAAATTCTGTAGTTGCTTGAGGAAAAAAAAAAGAATATCTTAATATAAAATTGTGATAGATGTGAGAACAGTAATAGGCATATTGAATACTTTCATTTCATTAGCCAGAAAGATTAAAGAAACCACATTTCCTTGAATCTGGAGTTATGTTACTAGGAAAACAACAGAAAATAAAGAGAAAAATGTATTTGCTCATTCCATGAAATAGGCTTATTCTGCAAGACAGAACAAATATAGCCAAAATGTCATAGCAAGAAGTGAAATTAATAATAGTATTATGGAATCACACACCAATTTATTTTTAATAAGAAATATGTCTGATTCCCTTGATTTGAAAAAAAAGTTATATTTCTCTTGTGGTAGCTGTGTAAATTTCAATCTGATTCCCAATAAGAATCGTTTTTGGACCTTTTGATAATTATTCTCTAATTTGATTCTCTTTCTATGGTTGATGATCAAATCCGAGACCCTCTTTGCTTGTAAACTGTTTTATGCTCTGTGCAGTATGGGAAAGTGAAACCCAGAGTTTACTTGAAGAATGGATAAATGTGATTGTAAGCCTGGTTTTGAACACATCAAAAAAGAAAACACTATTTTAAAATTTCCTTCTAATTAGAGTATGAAACTAAAGTACTACATTAATGATTTATGATTTTCATAAGTCCATAAATAACAATAATTTTTAAGTGAGATTTAAGTTCTTGTATATCATAGGTTGTTGAAGATACTTGTATCAATTCTAATGATTTTTGCTATACACTCTACTTATTTTAGGCACCTCAGATGGATTTGTTCATACTCTTGATACAACTTGGTAATTTCTGTTATTTAGCAGAATATAAGCATATATGCACCTCTGAAGCCTAACAGATAAAGTGAAAAATAGGTATTGAGCAGCATGTTGACTGAGTAGTTGAAGCAAGTACAGTAAAAGGGATGTTCACCATATTTGAATTTACTGTGACAATTATCCCTTTCATTAAAAAAAAAAAAAGGTGAGGTGGAGGGGAAAAACTGTTGCAGGAAATACTAAATACTAAATAGTGACCTATTGACCTGAATATTACGAGTAAGAGGATGACCTAAATTCTGGACCCTTGAATAATTCAGACTCATGTTCTAGAATTACACAAAAAATCAGCACTATCATTATCTGTGTAAAAAAAAGAAATTTTAAAAGATGGTGTGGTCAAACAAATTGTTGTCTATCCTAATACCCACAGGTATTATTATACAGTTATATAAATATTATATATGAACACAGCATGATTATATTATTATTCACTTGCTTTTCAGGTTGCTTTTGCAGGAGCAAAATTTCAGGTAGATGTTTCTTGTAATTAAGTTTGATGCTTTCTTTTCTTGTGCTGTTTCTGTCTGTACAGAAAAAGATATATTACTTCCACAAATATGTATGGAAGTAATAAGCTATTCTTTAAAATTTCCTAATTATCTCAGCTTAGGATAAAGGACATTGGCAATTAAGGATTCTTTACTTGAAGTACCTTACCCTTCCAGTTAACTCACTGGGGACACGTATCTGCTGTTCACCTTTCCTGGTGTAATGCTAGCACCTTATCTCAAAGAGCTAAGTTAGCAACCCACCTGCCCTTGCCAGTCCAATGTATACTACTGGCATCTCCCAAAGACCACCAAATCATTCATCTCTTCCATTGCCTAAGAAGTTTTGGTGGCTATTTTAAGTGTAACAAGTGTATTGACCACAGTCTTTGGGAAATCAAGTTGACAAAGGCTAAGGCCAGTATATTATTTATGCTTTACAGTAACTCAACAAAGTGGTAGCTGTAAAAGATATGTGCTCAAATTGTCAGCAGCTGATCAAATGCTTCACATTGCACATAAAAAGCCCATAAATTTGAAACACCTTCAATCCTATCAGGAAGAGAAATTACTTTTCATATTTCTTAATCCAAATAACTGCGCTGTTACAGTTTTTTACAAAAATAGATCCTCATACATTTTACTCATCACTCTTCTATTCATGATCAATCTGAGTTTTTAAAGAACCTCTGCAGTAAACAGGATTACATCAAACTGGGTAAGCGTAGGTTGTAAAAGCATTCACTGTTAAAATGAACTTCAAAACTATTATCTAACATATCGGAAAATTTCCAAGTACTAACCTATTGCAGTAAGAGTTTGCAGAGCAAAATATACAGAAACCATAACAACTACAAGAAAAGTCTAAAACTGATAAATGGATAAAAATCCTTTAAACTCTGTAACCTTGAATGGCAGCTGTTTACTGAAATTAAAGATTGGCTTCATTATTTCACTCATTTTCATATTTCTTTTAGCTCATTAACCTTGCCAATACTGCTAAAAAAAAAAAGGAGTTAATTGTTCTGTCTTCTGCCTGATCTCACTAACCTTTCTTCTGCCTACGAATTAATATCTGAAGGGGTAATATAGAATTATATTTATCTGAAATCAAGGGACTATTTATTTATATTGATATTGATGTTGTCACTGATACTAGCAGGCATTCTCCCAGTGGCTAGTTATTGATGAAGCAGTAGGTAATCTAAACAGCTAAATATTAGATTGCATTCTTTACTTACCATGGCAAGAAAAAAGTATCTCTGTGTAGAGTGCATTGACAACATCTTCAAATTTTCCTGTTTCAGCCTATACATAAACTTTTGTTTATCCTGTTCATTCATCTCCTGATCTTTGTTCGTGTCTCCAAATTTCTGCCCAACATCAAGTTCCTAATCCCACTTCCAGGATTTTGCCTAAACAAAGAAATTCAGCTGGTTGTATTTATGTCTGCCCTGGTTATATCTTCTCAGTTTTGATCTTGTCCCACTGATTAACTTGACCTTGGATGAATGTCACCATCACAGACCAGCATCACACCAGGGCTGATCCTGACTATTGTCTGCACACTGGATCCTGTTTCTAGCATTCTAAGCCCACACCAAAGCTTCTTGCTAGTAAGGGCATTGATCATGCTTCAGAATATTTAAAAACTGGTCCTGAGGAAAGGAGGGGCAACCTTACAGCTTTTTTCATGATAACTTCTACCAGTGAAGGACATAATCTAGATTCCATTTGGATTCAGCCAGCTGAAATCCTTGAAGGTGAGATGTGCTCAGGACAATCACTGTTATTTCTTTCCTATCCGTGATTCTGACCATGTCTTCATGCACACTTCATATATAACTGTATCTTTGGCAGGCCTATACAAATAAACAAAAATAGATTTAATTTTTTTACAGGGTAATGTTTTAAGTGATATGTAGGATATTTTCCTCTTGTTCTGTTTATAAAGAAAGCAATCAGGTTATTTCCACCCGAAAAACCATCACTTGTATAACTAATGCCCTATTATTATGTCTAGTTGTCTTTACATGGTAGTATTTGGGCATGTTAACAGGTATTACTGAAGTTTAACAATTCAACAGACTTCTGGAAATAAAACAAGTACTGCTCTAAGTTCTTGGATAGTTTTGCCCTGAGTCTACGTTACTAATTGACCATGTTGGTTTGCTTTACTGAGAAAGGCCATTTTCAGAGTTTTCTGGGCTCAGAAAAAGCTGAGAAAAATTAAGTGCTTGTGAGTTCTTATAATATTGAACAGCTAATGTGCTTTGGGAGTTTATACTCTATTACTGCTGGTAGTGTTATTCTGACAATCCCATTTAATTTGATTATAGAAAGACAATATGTAATGAGTAAGTTTAAACATTTAGGAAAACAAAGTTGCTAATATTGCATATACCAGGAATCACAGTTTCCATTTTTCTTCAGGTATATTATGTTGTACCAAAAAAACCCCTACTTATGTTTCTGTTGATGATGAGAGATGTAATCTACTTTTTCTCATGCAGGGAAAAACATATTTTTTATCATGCATAGACATTTTTAAACATCACAGAAGAAATAACAGCAAATTTGTGCAATTGAAAAATGAAGAGTACCAAATATTTGCAAGCTTTCTATTTTTGTTATTGGATTATCTCATTGCTGAAAAAACATAGAACAGCATCTGCTCTCTTAATCAGATTAAAAATGTGCTAAACCTGTGGCAGTAAAGTGCATCAGATGTTTCTGTAAATGTTTAGTCCCTTATTGTTTTTCACTGTTGAGACACTTTCTTGATTAGGCCACTCAAAACTGAAAAATGAAAGGGATAGAGAGAGAAATACAAAAGTAAGAGTAAGGTGGAGAGCACAGTGGCAGAGAATTTGTACAGACACAAGTTTCTTCAAACCAGGTTGTATACAGAGTGATGAGTCTAGGATAATGATGGCCCTTACTGTCATTGTCAAAAGCAAAAGTAACATGAAAAGCACAGGATGCTCCAAGATGGCAGGTGTCCTCTTTAGGCTCTGTTTGAGCTGGCTTCCCCTTTGTTTTAAAACTAACAATCCAAGTAGTTCTAAGTCATGGTTTTATTTTTTTCTTCCAGAAATTTGTATTGGAGTGTGGTTTTGGTTGTTGGATTTTTATGCTTTTTTTTTTTTTTTCCAAACAGGATTTTAAAAGACTTGAAATGTTTTCAAGTTCAGTCATTAAACTCCTCTTATACAATGATTTAGATAAATCTTAAAAATAATATCTTGAGTTTTGGTTTTTGGTTTTTTTTTTTGTCTTGGTGCTAATATTGACAAGCTGCTATCAGTATTTTATTTTTAATAAATCTTCTTATTTCTGGTTGATATATACTAACATCCACTCATTTATTCTTTAACCTCAGGTTGTGCTTCCTCCTTTCCTTCTTCTTCTCTCCATATTTAAGAACCATACCATTTGACTGTATAAGACAAAAATTTTACCTTCTCTGCAGTACCTTTTTTATTCCATGATCATACCAAATTTTCCTGGTCCATACACATGTACGGCACATATACATCTACTTTTTAAAAAATTTAATTTATTTAATTCTTATATGGATAAGATCTCATCAGAACTATTTAAGATAAAGTGAACAATTTTCTGATAAAGAATTTTCTGGTGTCCTGTGCTACAGGCTATGGCTGGAATGCTCCAGCCATATTATATATTCTGATATATAATATATTTAATATTTATATTTAATATATTCTGAGATAACATTTGCCACTTCATTACTGAATTATTAATAATTTTTACCCTATCATAAGATGATGGAAAAAACAGAATGTTTTTACACTAGTCAGTTGCAATTAGTAGGTTTGTAGCATAATTTGTTCTTATTCCCCAAGGGCAGTGATCTTGCACTCTATAATTTATCTTATTTTCTGTTACTCTGGTCATCATATTTATGTGGCTCTTCATGCATGGTGTCTTAATATCCTTCCAAATTACTTCCATGCTTACATTATCAAAAACTTCCTGGGACACCGCAGGTTAATATGAATTACTGTTACTTTTAGGAAGTCAAAGTTTTATTTTTAATTGTTTATGGTTCAAACAAGAAATAGAATAAGGAACCACTGAGACAAAGCAGAAATAAATGGAAATTCCTCTTCTTTGATGATAATGAAGATTATTTTAAAGTAGATATAAATTACTATTTGAAACTGACCATTGAAGAACCTAACTCTTCCCCATGTGAACTGGAACTTGGTAAATTTTGGGTTCTTCTGGCAGAAGTGCTTACTGTGAGATAAAGCCACCTTTAACCATAGCATTTTGATGAAAAGTTTCCAAACGTGTCCTGAATTATTAAATATGCATAACATAATGGTAATATGAGGATTTTAAAATAATGACTGAGCTCTGAAGAAAAGGGAAGTATAGTAATGCAGACTTTGTTTGATCGTAATTGAAAGCCAGGAGGGTAGAGATGAAACAGAGACACTTCCATTGTCATTGACAGTTCCTGTGACTAGATCCTGACAATAATAGTATTTCTTTCTTTTTTAATGTATAAAACTCATTAATTAATGAGTTATTCTCAGCGCAATACCTTGCAACACCTTTCATGAACAAAATTAGATATATCAATGTTCTCTTAAAAGATCTGCTAATACTGAGGTTTCTGTGTGGTGAGAGAATTATTTGTGATTTTCATTATTGTTTCTTAATCACCAGCTGTTTAGCATTTTTATTTATTATTTTTATTTTTTATTGACAAGAAACTTTATTATTGTCTTATTAAATCATATAAAAATTGTTCCAATCAAAGTTATATGAAGTTCTTTAATCTAAACATCTCATTATTACTTTTGTTCTAATGGGTTTAAATTATTTTTTATTAGCAGATGTACTACTAAATATACTGTTTGTGTTTTTACTGAAAAAGAATATTTGAAAGGAGAAAAAAAAAAACACAATGCCTTTGACAAATGCATCATAGTTTTTATATCATACAAATGAAAAAATAATTCCCAATGGTACTTAAATATACCAAGTATATGTTTCAATCAGGAACTCTTAATATGTTGCAATTTCAAGTGGTGTTGTTTTGTTTTATCTGAAAATTGTCAAGGATAAAAATTCTCAAAAAAGAAAACTTTCTTTTCTTTTGACTTGTTTTAGGGATTTATTTTCTTATTATTTGATGGTAGAAACTTACAGTTGATGTAGTAGCATTTAGATAGTTTTTATATTTATTTTTATAATTATGCTACCGTTCAGCATGGGTGATGCAGATATCAAATCCTTCAATGGTAGTTTAGTGGTTCACCTGACAAAATAATTTGTCTATTTCATTGTTGATCTCTTCTAAAATTTTGAATTCTATCTTATTTTATTCTATGTTATGTTCTTCTTACACTGACCCTTATTTCAACATCTGTTATTGTATAGCAACTCTTCTTTTCTTGCTAAAGGCAATCATGAACATCCTGGAGAACAAAATCTGATTCTGCACATACGCAATTGTTACTGTTCAGTTTCATCATTCATTCCAAAACCAAGCAAAAGAGTCGTAAAGTCTCAGAGAAGATTATTTCAGGTTTTAAAAAGATCCAGGCTTACTTTTTATCCTTCCACTGTCCTTCTAATCCTCCTTATGTTTTATTTAATATTCTTTCCACTATTTATATCCAATCGTTTATTTCCAGACAGTCAAGGAAAAAAAAAAATCTGTAAAGCTGTAAGCAAGACATTAAACTTCTACCCCTTCTTGTTTTCTCAGCTTTCCCAGGTGAAGTGCTAGACGGAGTTTGTGAGTTTATGCAAAATTGTTTCCAAATACTTGTTTCCAAAGAGTAGATTTTAATAATGCTGCTTGAGAAGAACTTAAAAGAAGTTGTCCAGACAGTACTGAAATTTTTTAAAAAAATTATAACTGTGGTACACAACAGAATGGTCTTTAAATATGATTATGAAAATTGAGGAATCAATCAATTAATTACTTTTTAATACATTATTTTCTCCTTGTTTATGAAGACAGAACATTTGATTGACATAGTTTATAGCAGTAGGATGTCTTCATGTGCCATCCTATGGAAACCACGGCAAAAATTTCCTTATTTTGCTTTTTTGATACATTTTTTTCATGTCAGTCTCGACTAATGTCCATTGATGAGTGATGAATGTCTGTGAATTCAGATGTACAAGGATGGCTAGGATATGTTTTAATGTTTTAATGTTAATTTGAAATTGGGCCTTCAGATGGTGATATTGCCAGTTAAATATCACACAGTGGAGCCTTAGCTCTGGAATATATTCTGAAAAATCCAGAATTTTAACTTCTGATTTTATTATAGTCAGTGTTTCTACATACACCACTCTGTGCTTATGGAACAGTCTGAGAATTAGCTGAAAGAACTTGCACTGGTTATGTTTTGTACTGCCACTTCTCTAGGTTACCTCAGCTGCTCCCAATAATTCAGGAGTACATGAAGTAGAACTTAATTGAATGCATCTTATTATAAATGGCCCTAAATAAGTGGACAGCTTTAAAGTTCTTTATTATCTTTATATGAAAATATCTGTCAGTGTAGAGATTATGAACTGGATACTATTAATCATTATTTCAAAAATTATCTATGTAGCAAGAATTTAATTTATTCCCTGTTCCTTCTAGAACACTAAAGGAAATGTCCTTCAGGCATGTTACCTCCTCATGAAGAACAAACATCACACTGAGGCATCTGTATTGCATCTTACACAAATATCCAGAATCACATGTAGCTTATCTAGAGTCTTCTGTCCAAAACTTCAGCAGTGTTCACAGTTATTTAGGATATAGATTCCTGTCTTTATATATTTGTGCCCATGTGTGTACGTGTACAAAGGTAAATGCTTAACTTGGTCATAAACCTTCAACATGTCATGGTGTCCGCATAGAATATAGTAGTTAACCAGAATGATCTAAGTAAGAATTAAGGGCATAAAAATGAATTTTGGAATAGAGAATAAACATACATACACACGGGGGACTTATTTGAATAACTGCAGAATCAAACAGGGTAAAAAGGTTGCACTGAAATAAATAAATTATAAAGCACAAAGGGCAAACACAAACTAAAAATTATTATAGAAGCTAGTCAATCATACAGAGATATGTGCATAGATAGTTAAATACTTTATTTCCTAAGTCTGAAGCAAGTCTGCATTGGTAGGTAATTATGATTTGACACTTATTTAATTTGAATATATATCAGTTGAGCTCATATGATATTAGTTGAAGTCATGTGAGCATGAATCACTTGTGTAGATTACTTTTAATTCAGTGCTCAGATTTAACAGAAATGTGCCTCCATCATTCTGCTTGAAGTAGCTATCTGATTAATGACCTTCACTAAATTACTTTTTGAGAATTTTGAACTGGTGTTTTGCCCTTCAGATGAATTATAATAATATGATTACCTGTGTCAAAATTCAATTTTATACTGTTGAGTATTACTTATTGATATCTCTACAAACATACTCAGTATTTTTATATTCCTAATAGATTGAAAAAATTGTTCATTCATTATTGTTAAAAAAAACCCCAGTACATCAGTCTATAAATAAAAGAATGCTGAACATATATTTTTCATTGTTATCTCATGCTTTATGGTTAATTGCAACCAATGCACAAAGTTTTCTTGGGTGTGATTCCACAATTGAAAAAGTAAGGAATAATGCTGATACAAAGCATAGAGACCAACGAGTAGTAAAAAAGATATTATTTAATCAAATTATTCATTTAAGATTGTTCCATGTCCTCTTCCTCATTTGGGGGTTGGGTTTTTTTTTTCCCTTTTGCTTTAATTGATTTCAGGTTCAGTTGTTTAGTATTGATTTCCCTTACAAATTCAAAGGCATGGTTAAAAGGATTCAAGGAATGTCTGATCCTCTGTCATGGTCTCATTTCTCACTTCACTTCAGCAACAGCTTTAGTCAGAACAGCTGCAGCATATTGCAAACACACCGTGGAGAGGGAGCTTGTAACTTGCTTTTGAAAGCTGGCAAAAAAGCGGTATAACTGCATGAGAGAAAAGATAAGCACTGAGAAGAGAGCTAATGCATGTGGAGTCTGTAAAAAAGGGTAAAGTTTGAATTTGAAATACATATATCAAATACTGTCCAAAGGTGAACAGTTTTTTGTATGTGTATTTACATACTGCAGGAATTAATTGCTGTTGTGAGTGAGGAAGACAACTAGTGGATTAAGAGGAGGTGGCAGTAAAAGACAACCCTTATGAGTTGGTAAAGTGAGCATTAAAGTTTATTTTACAGTTGTGCCCTACTAGAAGCATTTTAAATATAATTATAATTTAAAGATTTCCAAAATTGCTAACACATTATAAAATTATCTAAAGAAAAAACTGCATTTTCTCTTATTGTTCAAGTAGTATTAGATAAAAATATAATTTAATGCAGTGTCCTAAAAGGAAATTTTTAGCCGAGTTTCAACTGGAATCTGAATCAATTCTACATCTAAGAGCCTACAGCCAGTGCTTATTAAATCCTTGTTATAATGTCAACAGTTTTAAATTATACAATCTGTTAACTAGGTTTAAGTTATAAATTTAGTAATTTTAAAACCTTGAAATTTTTGTAAAGCTTGACATCACAAATAAGTCACAATGATCTTCCCATTTATACATATATGATTATATTTACCTTGCATAAATATTTGCATTTTTTATTTTGCTAAGTATTTTTAACAAGTTCATTACAAATATAGTATTTTTGCTCTTTGTTTCTCATCTATGACTGTTTCTTTTATCTGAATTACTAAAATTTCCAACAACAAAAAATATACTTTGATGCTAAGATATCTTAAATCCTATATTCACAATTAAAAAACCCAACAACAAACAAACCAAAAAAACACTCAGCATTTATCTAGTTACTAAAATAATTAAGAAGGTTAATGAATCTCAGGACTATACTCTAGGTTATACTAGATAACCCTCATGTTTGCACTGCCTGACAACTGCATCATCCACATTCCCACTTTACAGTGCAGGTAATGAGACGAATTATTTATCAGCCCTTTACTAACATTAGTATGACACAATGGCTATCTAAAAAGATCTCCTGTTGAGCAGTCAGGAGATTTCATGCTCTATAATCCTTACTGCATAACTCCTTAAGACCAAGTCTATTCATTTTAATAATTGCATCTTTGTAATTTTGTTTGTGACTACCATCCTAGTCAGTAATTCATGTCCCACATACTGGTTGTTAAAAACACATTCAGTTCTGCCTAGACTGAAATGCATCTTTGGTACTGTAACAAATGGAGACGGGAGAGCTTAGATAAATCCCTGCCTTTCCAGGTTTCTGGAAGTGGGCAGAATCTTTACTGAGGCAGCCAGCACCCCAAAACTCCCACCTGCTGGCAAGTTCTTAATAGTGACCAACCAGGCTTACTCCAACATGAATTATTTATTTGAATAGGCCAAGGAAACAGACATAAAACTTAAACAGATTACTACTACACAGGATAACACAAAGGAGCTCCTAGTAGATAAAAAATACAGTTCACGATAATATTAGTAAAGGTACCTTATGTTACAGCTAGCAGAGAAATAGTATAGATTAGGAGTCAATGTCACTTACCAAGGAATGACAGTGATGGGCAGAGACTCTCCCAGATTCTCTCAGTCCCAGGGAAGTAACTCATTGCCAACATCTTAACATCGAGAACTCTCCACACACTCAGAGAATGTATAAGAGATTTCTGATTTCATGAAAATCATAGTAGTCTTTTATAGTTGCAAAAATGATTGTGTTCTGCAATTACTAGTTTTAGGTTTTACTTTCTCACAATTCAAGCCAGGATGTGTTTTGCCAGCTAAGGAGGTTCTCAGGTGAGATAATTCATCACATGACAAATCATTGCAGCCTAACCTAGCCATATGTTATGGGGAGATAAGCTTTTGCTGTATAAGGGGTTAAAGTTCCTGCCCCAGGTACCACCACCTAAGTAAAAATTTCCCCAAAGCTATTACTACTTTTTTCTTACAGTATTGTTTAGGTCAGTGACTGAATACACTTTGAGAATTTATTCTTCCTTATAGAAAGGCTAACTATGTTATGGAGCATGGAAGAGTGAAAATATTATAATGCTTAACGAATCAAAAATGAAAAAAAATATTTTATGTTGCATTATTTTTCTTTAGTAACTCAGTGATATTAACTGTTACTGTGGAGACATCAAATCTTTCACTCAGAATGAATTACATTGTTAATAATATTAATTCCATCCTCCTACAGGAGCTCTTAGAAAAATCTTTAGGCATCATAATAATGAAAAATAATCCCTAAGATGAGAAGCTGAATATTGACTATTTTGTCTAAAGACTGATTAAAAATATTTCATCTCTCCTCACTCACATTTTTGCTATATGGCTACATTAGCTGTAGGTAGGTGTACAGAAGTAATGAGGTTAAGTGTCTACTAATCTTTCTTACTGGTTTGAGAATGAGGTGGGAAGAGGGGCAAAGGTCATGCAGCCAGAGCCACTAACAAGTCGAGGAATATTTTTTGAGAAATATAATTTTATCAGGAATATTTTATTATTAATGGGTTCTGTACTTTTTGTCCACTCTGTGTGTAGCCGCTTATCTGATCCTTTTTAAGGAGGTGATAAAGAAAAATCAAAAGAGAACATCAAGACATCAGTGAGTCTAAGGGTGCACAATGGAGTGCAGTATTCTTTTCTTACCTCTGAAGACAACAGCCTCATGCAATGGAAAATTAAACTTGGTCATGATTTTCTGCCTTTTAAACAGTGCTATTCTAAAATCCCATCCTCTCCAGGGACCTGCATCTGATAACCAGAAGGAAACAGTGTCCTAGGAAAGAGGATCATATGGTTCCATTTCCCCTGTTAAGCTGAACTACTGCAAGTTTTGAAGAAACCAAAGCTTTCAAGTTTTAGCTCTGGCAATTTTAACTTGCTGATACTCTAAAAGACTTAGTCCCTTGCTGTAGAATTTGATTGTCACAAATTGCACATGCTCAAGTGTTAGAAGTTCCCAGTTTTTCCCAACACAAAGTAATTGAGGCTAAATCTCTTACATTTAACGACCATCTTGGTGAAACCTTCCAGTCATTGGATTTCACTGTGTAGTTACCAAAAAGTCTGAAAATCCTCTACTATCAGGTATTTATCTTAATTATTTTTCCTGATGAACTCTTTTGTCTTTTGATAATTTTAAATAAAACATTATACTGTAGTGCTTATCTTCCAGCAATATTTAATGCTGATTTAATTTGAAATCTTAAAACCAGCAAATCACAAGTATATGTCCTCATTGTTATAAGGAAGCTGAGAAGTAGCAACTGCACTTCTCTCAGGATTTCCATATTACTCACAAGAACTGTGCCCTCACTTCAGGTGATGTTCCTAACATTTTACAATATTCATTGTTTTCTTGAATTGGGTATAGGATTTTAGCTGTTCTACATGCTCTCTATACTAAAAAACCCCTTCCTTTCTGGTGTTCCATTTTTTTTCCCTTCAAGAACAGTACAGGTGAGAATTTATGTAGAATCAAACTTCGATGCCAAAATCTGTCTTCTTTTAAATTGCTGGTCTACAGAATTATAGAATTTATATAGATGTATATCACATATATTTTTTACTCACAAATGCAAAATTTGCAATCACTTGGATTTAGCTATACTAAAGGGGAAAAGATTTGTTAGTTTTATTTACCAATGCTTCCCTCATCAACCAGGGTCGTTTAGCAGCCATACTAGAAAGTTACCATGTCATATAGGTCATAGGTAAAAATTTAAGAAAAAATCCAAAATATATTTTTCAAACCATATTATTTTTCTGTTGGATTATAGGGAATTGTAGTTAAAAAACCACTTTTAAATTACATCTACTCATTGTGTGATAATTACATATAGTATATTCTTTGAACAAAATCTAAATACTTTGGAGAAATCAAAGTATACATCCACACAGTAGTATTTGTCAGGAAGGCCAGCAATTCTATCAGCATAAATATTTTGAAAATAATCTTCATTCTGTTATTACTCTGTCATGCTACAGATTTGTAGCTGGTTTATAATTCCTGAGAAACTTCTCATACTGAGATACATCTATGAATTTGCACTCTGTTGTCTTTCACATTTTCCAGTTCTTCAGAATTTTCTCATATTTCCTGAACTTAATGAAAATGAAATAATTTTGTAAATGTATCCTGTATTTTTAAATAATAGAATTCATTTGGAAGTCTGTCTCTATCTTCATTTGTACCATGTTGGAACTAGGAAGTATCCTGGATATACTATATGCCTTTACATACCGTTTACCTAGTATGAACTTTGATATCATCACTGCTGTCTGTGTAAGCAACAACACTGTGGTAGTGGCAATTAAGACTGACCAGATTATTTTACCAGTATTTCAGTGTAATTCTTGTGAATTTTTGCTATTATTGTATTAATAGAATGCAAATATCTTTTAAAAAACCATATTGTTAAAGAGAATAATTTTGAATACCTTTGGCAGTTTTCAATTCACTCATAATTCTTAAAATTTGAGGAAGGATACTGTGGGTAATGAATAGCTACTTTAGAGAAGATAGTTCACTCTGGAAAGCCTTTGAATTTCAGTCCTTTAGAACCATATATGTAGGTATATTACTACAGTCCCCAAGAGCAGCTAATTTATAACAAAATGTTTACAAACAGTTCCAACTGTATTGTTATTATATGAAACAGTTATAATATCCATACCAGATCATAATCCTTCACTGACTTTGACATGTTTGTCATATTTAGCAGTTCTGTTATTCACTCTGTAAAATCTCTGATGGATTGCAATAAAAAATGAAACTCATACATCAAGATCTAATTGAATATGAGCTTTGCTATTACATGAACATAAGAACTTGAAGCGTACAAAGCAGTCTTCATGATTTTTGCACCATTTCTTGAAAAGCAATTCATCATCTTTATATGAAACCAAAGCAAAACTTGTGTGTTTGACTGACTCCACACATGTAGGTACAAAGCAGACTTAAAAAAAAAAAAAAGTAATTTAATGTTGTTCTTCCAAAGAAAAGAATCAGAATAAAGTTTAGGTGATTCTTTAACTCACCGCTTTAAAGTGAATTTGAGTTGTAGTAAATTTTTATTGACTGAAATACAGTCCTACAAACTAAACTGACATTCAATTTAGAAGCTGAAAGATATACACAGTTGGAGTTCTTATCATAACTTTCAACAGAAGTTATGAAATAGGCTTGCAGTATTTAACCTGTGACTAAAATTTTGTGAGTCAAATACTTTGTCTAGAGAGAAACTTAATCTTATTGCAGAAGCTACACTTTGCCTGAGATTAAATACAAGACTCACCATTAACTATTTTGCACTTTTCACACACATACAATTCCTAATACATGGTGATAATTTTATTAATATTGTCAAAACCTGAAAACTGAATGGAGAAACTTCATTACAAACCACAAAATATTCTGAGATGGAAGTGACCCACAAGGGTCAATGAGTCTAGCTCTCAAGTGAATGGCCCATAAGGGGATTGAAGCTTTGACCTTGGCATTTTTAACACCATGCTCTAAATATAAACCTCATACAAGAAACTCTCTCTTTTTCATAGTAAACCTGAAAACTAAACATCTTTTTCCTTATTATGTGGCCTTTAGGCTTAATAATTCTTCTTCTTAATAAATACATTCTTCCTTTCTAATACTAATTCTTGTAAAGCCCAAGCCTATATTTATGATTTGCTCAAGTGCAAAAATTAATGAACCTGAGAAATTAATGTCTCTTGTTTGTTCCTTTATCTCTGCATGGCTAGGAGTAACCTAGGACACTGACATCTTCTAAATTGTTTTCATCTAATGTGAAGAGAACATGGAAAGTTTGACAATAGCAAGAGGAGGTGATTAAGGAGACATATTTTCACTCAATTTAAAAGGAATTATTATCATTCTTAACATGTATGTGCTTGTTTGCCTGGGAGAAAAATACAAAAATTGTTTAAAGAATGAAGCCTAGTATTTCTCCAGTACACTGAAAAACCAATGAATGATACACAGCATCAACTCTAAAATTTGTGAAATCTAACATGTATCCTCTCCAGACACCCATAAATCATGATGGAGTAACTTAGATTTACCCAAATCCACACAAAGCTATCTACAAAGTGGTCCCAAAAGTAGATGGACAAATCTGAAATCAAATTTATCTACAATCTGAAGCATGGTACTAAAGAGAGTTTAATGGATAATACTCCAGAAAACTGAAAAATAGAACATTAAAATCTTCAAGTCTTATGTTGTAGTTGTGAATTTTATTTTCTGTTTCAATTTAAGAATAAAAAGGTTGTTTAGAAATGTGTTTTCATTTTTGTGCATTATTGGATGCCTTCTGCTTTTTCCAATAACAAATATGACCCAATCCATTCTAAAAACTACCACCAGGCTTTCATGGATCAGATTTTGGCAAAAAATTTAATTCAGCTTCTTAAACACATGATGATAACTGGGATAAAAACTTAGGATGCAATTTAAACCCACTCCATTCCTTTTGCACAAAAAAAAATATTGTCTTGTTTTATGTAATGATGAAAAAAATAGATATTCCTGGGCTTGAACACAAACCAATTTTAAATATTAGATCCTAAAACCATGAAAAAAAAAACCCCAGTTCATAAACTTAAAGGCCAGTTATGCCAATAAATAGTGTATTAAGTATATGCACTTGTATTTTTATCTAATAATAAAGTTTGAAAAAGCATATCTCAGAAGTCAATTACCTTCTTACCTTACCTCCTTTGTTTCTCCATCATAAGCACTAGTTTAAAAGAGGAAAATAAACTTATACTCTGTGCCAAACTTTCTTGCAATTTTTTATTCACAATTTTGGATGTTTCACATTGGTTTTCTGCTTTTTTCCCATATTACTACTACTACTGCTGCTACTACTACTACTACTACTACTATTATTATTATTATTATTATTATTATTATTATTATTATTATTATTATTATTATTATGTGCTGTTGTCATTGTTTGGTATATCTTTTTAATTATTAAACTGTTTTTATCTCAATTCTTGTGTTTCTTTCCCACTTTTAGGGTTCTGATTCTTTCCCCATCCTACCAGGGAAGGGGAACATGAGTAAGCAGCTGAGTGCTCAGACAGAAACACTATATCTCCTCATCCTCATGCCTGGATAAAAAAATATTTTTAATTAAATAGGGGTTTTTAATTCCCTTTGATGTTCTAAATTATTTGAAATACATCTAAATTTTCTCTTACACAATGCCTTCATCACCACAAAAACTATTATATCAACTCATGAAGTGTGCCCTCTAGACCAAGATATGGATGAAAACATTTGAAAATCAGACACCTTCAAGCTGAGTCTAACCAAATGACACCAAAAAACTAACCCAATACTTCCTAGATAAATACATGATAAGTAGAGAAACAGATAGATTCACTAAATGTTAGACAATAGTCACAAAAAAACCCCCAAACAACTCAAAACCCAAGAAGCAAATACTGCCAGATATCACAGACAAATGTGGTTTAACCCCCCAGATAGTGAAACACCTCTGTCCTCTCTTCATTGCTCCACACTGGGGTGGGGTAGAGACTTGAAAGAAAGGTAAAACTTATGGGTTGAGAGAAAGACAATTTATTAGGACAGAAGAGAAGGCACTAATAACAACAATAAATAATAATAATAAATAATAATAATAGTAATAATAATAATAATAATAATAATAATAATAATAATAATAGTAGTAGTAGTAGTAGTAGTAGTAGTAGTAGTAGTAGTAGTAGTAGTAGTAGTAGTAGTAGTAGTAATAAACAAAATGCCCAGGTAGTTCCCAAGTAGTGACCACTACTCCCTGGCTAGCTCCTCCAGAATTTTTTTTGTTTGTTTTGTTCAGCATAAGGCCACAAGGTCTGGAAAATTATTTTTGTCAATCGGGGTCAGCTGTCCCAGCTGTGATCCCTCCCAGTTCCTTGTGCACTCCAAGGCCCCTCACTGGTGGGGTGAAGGAAGAGGCAAAAATTCCTTAACTTAATGCAAGGACTTCTCAGAGAAACCTAAGCCATCAGTGTGTTTAC